>NW_005054409.1:939475-956614 GCF_000277835.1 Geospiza fortis
CCGCTGCCCGCGGCGGGCTCGGTGCTCGGGGCAGACGGGGAAGGGCTCCGCTTTCACTTCGCGGGGCCAAATGTGTGGAAGACATACAAACTCGGGGCAAACCGGGATTCTATATTTTCCTTGGAGGGCTGGCACCTGGAGTGGTGCATCGGCCTCTGATATAGCAGGCTCTCCCTGGGGTGAAGGAGATGAGATCCCCCGCTCCACCCCAGTGCCAATACCCAGTTCTGCTTTTATCCACGTAAAACTAGCAGGAGCATAAGCCGAGTGGAATTTATCTGTCCCAGGTGCTGTCAGACTCGTGGTGGCAATGCCCAAAGCTCCAGGTGCTCCCGGCGGTACAAAACACGGCAATGAGCAGGTCATATCTCAGCCTCTGTTTTACAGGCTGCCCTGCCGGGATATCTCAGAGCAGCTTTGGGACAAAGCCAACACTACCACCAAGGGGGAAACTGAGGCACGAAGCTTTTCATGGGGGTGAAACGCGGCGTGCCCTCGCCCCTGAGTCAGCCCTGGAGGGCTCTGCGTGCTCCTGGGCAGCGGGATGCGCTTACACGGCCCCTGTGCCCACACTTCTCAGTGAAATAACACCCATCTCCCAGGCAGGAGGGCGGACCGACCTCAGGACAGCGAGAAGGACGCGGCGACATCGAAATAGTGCCAGCTCCGCAAACTATCACACCGTCACCACTGCGGGCAGCTCCACCACTGCCTCTTCCTCACAAATGAGTAAGCTAGAATCCAAACCCTGGCTTCCAGGCTGCCAATCCACAGGGAGGAGACAGCCTCCACCCCCCTTGGCATCTTTGACTTCGGCTTCCCTGCATCGCCCCTAGCAAGCAGCAGAGCTGGGGAACGTAGCCCCGCTGCTGGGAAGCACAGGCAGCAGCGCTTTCCCTGATTCACACTCCCTCTCCCACTCCAAGCAGCTTCTGTGGAGTTCCTGTCCTACCCCCGAGGAAGGCGCTGGCTCCTGACACGCCGAGATAAGCCTCGGCTGCCAGTGTCAGCGCTCTGGAGATAAGTAAACAGGAGGCGTAATTTGATTTGCACTGATATAGCTGCTGGTGGAGCTGAAATCTTGAGAATAAAACAAACCTCGGAGAGGACCCAAAATTTTCTCCTTGCTGGTATTTCAGGAGCAGCAAATTTGAAAATATTTGTTAAAGTTTCCAAGCAAGGTTGGGGTTTTTTTTCTTCTATTTTTTTTTCTTTCTATAACAGGGTGCTTATGGAAGGAAGGGTAGGGATTAAGAAGGGCACTGAACTACCCCATATTCTAGGGCTGTCCACATTGCCGAGGGGGTAGGGGACGAAGGGAGCCAGGAGAGATGGGAAGTCTGAAAGGCTGAATTACATTGTCCTTAGGGGATTATTTTATTCCTCCAGTGGAAATATTAATTGCTGCATAAAACTTGTAAACACCAAACAAAGCACAGAAACGCCCATTATTTTACCCACTGTGGGAGGACAGACACAGGGTGAAAGGGTTAAGCCAGGAGCTGAAGTCTGACTCCTCTTTAAGTGCCTGGCTTCAAAGGCATGAAAAGGAAGTTTGGGGCCTTAACTCCCACAGACAACAACTGGGGTCAAGCTGAAAACATCCCTCCGTGCTTCCAGATGCCCATCTGCAAGGCGGGGAGGACAAGGCGGCTATGCGGCACGGCATGTGCACAGGATGTGTTTGGGAGGCGTTCAGACATGTGGAACACATAAGAGTCTAAAAAGCCAGCAGATCACACCCTTCAGAGAATACCCCTCTGTCCCCAGGTCCCCTGTTGTCATTTATGACTAAACTTCGGCGTGGTGCAGAAGGAATTTAAAACTTTCCTGAGCTGCTGGCAGCTGCTCTGTTTGGATGCTGTCCTGCCCATCCTCCTCCTCTGTCTCTGCTGGACTGTTCCCTGTGCTCAGATCCTTTTCTATTTTACCCTCTCTGCTACCAAATCTCACAGTGCTGTTTGCTAAGGGAAGTTCTGTTTCTCGTTTCTCTTCTATGATTAACTCCAACTGTCCAAACACACAGGGCTCTGGGGAAGCTGTTCAGATGCCCAAATGTAGGCATGGAGTGCCCTTTTCCATGCCCCAGGGTTCCCTGCCTGGCCTCTGGCTGCTGCCCCGGGTGGGAGGCAGCCTGACATAGGTCCGGTGCTGTATCTGCCAGCCCCACGCAGATGTCTTGGATCACCAGCAGTGCCTAAAACAGCATTAGACACCTACGTTTTGGGCACTGGAGCAGCTCCCCAGATTGCTGCATTTTTATATTTAGCTTTGTTGTTTTCCTTGGCAGAAGGAGTCAAATCCAGACTCTTGGGAGGGAGGGGGTGGAAGTGACCCCACAACCTAAGTTTGTGTCTCTTATTCCATAGCTCTGCTCTCCCAAACGTACATGTGTGTTTTATCATTGCTGTAGTTGTGCTCCATTTGCTCCCCAAGTATTATTCTACAGTGTCCCACTCCTTTTTCCCACATTGATCTGAGAGGTCTCCCCCTTCCTATAGAAAAGGAAACCAATCTGCAAAAATGTGAATACCCCCAAGAAAGTATCCACTTTCCTGTGAGCTGATCACAATCCCTCCAGAGAAACAAAGCCAAAGGTGCCCCTTCAGCCAGACCTCCTAATGTAAGCAAGCTGCTCCCTTCACCAGTTGCCCGCCTTATGTATGGTCTCAAATTGATGTTGTTAATGCAGTGACAGATGCATAAGGTGCCATTAGTAGCTCTTCCTAAATGGAAGCATAATTTTTACCCATCAAGATCCTTTTACCACGCTGGTGCTTGCAGCTTTCACTGGGGAATAGAGCCCCAGCAGGGAGCGGGTTGTAATTTCAACAGGATCTTGTGGAAATGCAGTGACAACAGATGCATGCTGGTTTTGAGGCTAGTTTGAGTCAAAGCATCCATGTTCATGGCAGGTTTACCTCTCCCTGCACTGAGGTTGGGTCTGGTTTTGGGTTATTTGGCTTATGATTGTCTTTAGTTAATTTCCTGGGCCGAATCCAATACCTGCACATGTGGGTGGGACAATTTGTATTGGTTTTACTGGGATTACATCAGAGGTGCAATGACCCTTTGACAAAAAGTACCTCAGCAGGGACTGGGACAGCATCTCCCCAAACACACTGGAACTGGAGCTTAGGAGAAAGTCAATCATTAACACAAGCTTGGAGCACAGTTCCCCTGCCCTTGAGTAGCTGCCTTCACTCAGTGCCCGCAGACAAGGGGACAAATAGCAGTGCTGCAGAGGGCCAAGTCTGTGATGTGGTGGTTTGCCTGATGGATTCTCTTCTGAGGTCAGCAGCTCCTTTTGAATCATGTGGCATTGGGCAGATTTCAGATGTGAACAATTTTTGGTAGTGGCCATCATTACAGGCTGCATATGAGATGATTTAATCTTCAACAGATACTTAAGGAAGTATCCATGAGACTGGCTTTTGAGCATAGCTGCACACACACACTTGCATGTGAAAGGGGCTAGTAAAAGAGGAGAAAATAATTACTCTTATTAATAAAATAATTACCCTTTGAAAATGAGAAATTAAGATATTAAGAAAATAATTACCCTTATTCCCTCCTCCTCCGGAGGGGCCTGTCCCCACCATGATCCCTGTTTCATCATGCCAATAAAACTGGAACTGACACTATCACTTGAATTTGAAAACTGCTTATCAACTTGTGAACATTCAAGGGAATAACTGCTCCCCATCAGACCACATGCACTGTTTAAAATGTGTTGGGGTGGGTGGAGAGGCCGTGATGGGGAAACCACTGCCAGAAATGGCTTCTACAAAGCTGGCACCTTAGAAGAGGAGTAAGGAGAGAGATCCGAGTGCTGCATGGTGCGCTGTGGAGAATTCAGGTGCAAGCTACAGGAATTTTCTCACTGGAAACCCCTTCCAAGAGGCTGGCAAGCTTGCCAGGCACCAGATGTTTGTGACTACTTACAAAGAGCTGCAGTCAAAACCCTTCAGACGCAATCTTCTTTTGTGAGCACACTTGTGGTTTGCTGGCTGGTCCGTAATTAAGCTGAGCCTGGAGGAGAGGGGGCCCAGGGATCTGCATGCATTTCAGCCATGTGGGTCTGAAGGATTTTTTACCATTTTTATTGTCCATGCTGGTACTGAGGAGTTTGCCCATGCCAGGAGGTAGGGTCAGTGTCAGAGTATTTGAAAAATGCTGGAGGTTCACGATAAAGAAGGAAATGGTTTTTTTGTGAATGAAATATCAGGGATTGCTTCTGGCTTTGTCACTCATGGCCTGGGTGACCTGCACTTTTGGAGAGGTACGGAGACCTGAGTTAGTGTTAGGCTCTGGGCTGTGCTCTGTCCCTTTGTGCTCAGGGAGCCTTGTCAGAGTTTTCAGTGGAAGTACTTGCCATTTATTTGGGAGCCCCTGGCAGTAATGAGGCTGTTGCTTGCTCTGTGTTGCCCTTCAGCTCAGGCACAGGACAGAGGGGTTTGCTGAAGGCTAGCACTGGAGGTTGGTGTGCAGTGCTCTCTGACTATGGCACTTAGAGAAACATGCCCAAATGGTACCTTTTGGAATAATTCCAAATCCTGAGGTTGGGATATGGGGCTCCTGATATGTTTTCTGCCTGCTGTGCCCAGGAGAGGCAGACTCGGTACTGAACTGGGGAATGTGCACTATGGCTGGGCATGCTGTGGGGACACAGTGCAAGACATTTTGCATTTGGTCTCTTAAAAAACAAATATAAAAGCCCAGGAGTCTCATTTTCTTTCTCTTTTCTGTGTGCTGAATCACCTGACATGAGGCACAGGCTGAATGCACACACTCTCAAGGGTTCCAGATAGCATGCTTGGTGCCTGTTCAGAATCAAATCATCTGCAGAAATCTATAGAGGATCAACCTGCTGTTAGCTCTGCTTTATGACCCAAAAGGGATTTACAAAGAAGATGGAGACAGACTTTGCTCAGAGGTGCCCAGTGAAAGAGGCAATAGATACAGGCTGCAGGGTTGCAGCAAGGGAAATTATTAGAAGATATATAAATTAAAACCCCAAGTCCCAAAACAATCAGTGCAAGTGGTCAAACACTAGGGTCATGAGTAACCAGATCAAACTCTGAAGGCGGCTCAACTTTTAGCAGGAGCTAAACTCTGAAGGTGGCTCAACTTTTAGCAGGACTAGAGACCTCCAGAGGCCTTTCTGACCCATATCTTTCTTTGATTCTAAAGATCTAATAAATGACCAACTGTAATTGCTGTTGGACTTGCTGACCCGTATGGCACCTCCCAGTCCTTCAAGTCTTGCCACTTCCTAGATGATTAATGCCTTGTTAAATCACACTATGCAGAAGGAGCAATCATGCCTCCAAATGCATGGACTACCACTCGGACTGGCTACTCTGAATGGCTTCTAGGAAAGGCAGAGAAATAAAGTGGAGCATTTCTAACAGCCCAAATGCAACCCCTTCCCTTGCCTACACTATGAGCAAGAGCCAGCACTGGATGACATCCCAATACTAAAACTGGTATTAAACAATGGAACTAAAACAATGACAGTATTTTCACACAGCTTGCATGAGTGAAGCTACAAACTCCCAAGTCTTTCGTCCTGCAGCTTAAAGACAAAACAAACATAACAAAAAAAAATTCCTCCTTGGAAATGTAATTTCCTCCACTGAACAAACCAGCAAGCTAAATTCTAGGAGCTGAGTTATGCAGGAGGTCAGAGTGGAGGTTGTGAGAGGTCCCTTTTGGCCTTAAACTCTATGGAAATCACAGCTCCAGCGAAGTCAATGGCAGTTTTGTCCCAGTGATTTCAGTGGGGCCATGGTTTCCGGGTATGGATTTGTGTTCTGCCTCAAGCCAACCCTGCTCCCATCAATCATACCTCTGTCAAACTAGTTAGAGTGAAGGAGGAAGGACTTGGTCCAGGCAGAACAGCACCATCTTAGCTCAAACAAATGGGCTCTTGTTTCAGGGGCAGATTTACCAAGAGATTTCCATGGGCTGTCACCTTTGAATTAGTGTGACCCACTGCTGAGGGTGCCCCTGGGTCACGAGATGGGGATGCCACTGCACCATAACTTAGTCCTCCATCCTGCCACACTTCCATTCATTCCTTTATTTTTATTAGTTTGAGGTATTTTTTTTTTCTTTCGCTTCTCAGAACAAGGAAAAAAAAAAGAAAATATTTCCTGAGTGATTTGATGTGGGAAAAGCCCTACCAATGATCTTCCCAGAGGCTTGCTGTCCTCCCTTCCCTCATGGAATGAGAGAATGGCTTGGCTAAGTGGGACTTTCAGTGGTCTGTCAGCAATCCCAGCTCACTATCTAATTACTTCTTCGCCTCAGGCTTCAGGCCTCTTTTTTTGCCAAATAGACAAACAATTTCTGGTCCAATCTGAGATCCCTTTTGCTGTGTGCTGTTCTTGTGGGACCACACCACCCCAGCAAACGTTTCTGGTTTGAACAAACACAAATTGCATCTAGGTCTATATAACAACCACTCTGCATTAATTTCCATTATGGAAACACAATTCCCTATTAAATTTCAAAGTGGCTTATTGGCTCAGAGAGACAGCAGAGCATCAGATCAGAGAGGGAAGAGCTGCTATTTGGACAAAGCATTATTTGTCTAAATAAATGCAACTTGATATTTGTGTCTGTAACTGTACACAGACTGGGAGATTAGACTTTGACTTTATATACAACCAAATCCACTTTCACTGCACATATACATCTGGGAGCTGCTGTTAGACTGTGCATTGCTGTCACCATGCTGTGTGTGTCTAAATCAATAGATCTACAAAGAACCTTTTTTCCCTGATTGGTTTAAGTTAAACTTTCTCCCTTTTATTCTCTGAAAGGACATCAAAGGGACTGGATCTTTCTGTATTGAAGAGCTCCTTTCTGGCACCATGTATTAGAAAAAGGATGCCCAGTCTGTAGCCTATGAATCAGCTGTTGTGCCCTAGAACGGTTTATGCTGCCCACAGATGATTACTGCTACTCTCTCTCCTAAAGATCCTCATGTCTTGCCCAGTGGCTTGGCCAAAGTACCTCTGTCTTGGAACCAAAATTCAGGAATCAACATTCCCATCCCATGTTGCTGTGGCATTGCACAGTAGTTTGTGTAACTAAAAATACTCCCATGATTCTGGGTGTCTGCACAGGGAGCAATCCCACTCTCATGGTGATTGCTGCAGTGAACCTTCTGAGCCTCCTGCCCAGACCCCTGACCAAAGGTGCCTCATAGCCACAGCCACAGAGTAATGGGACCTCTCCCTGGGTTCATCTGATGGTAAAAGTGCCCAGGCCTTTGGAGCAGCCCTTGTGAGCTAAGAGACAGCATCTGAGCAGGGTGGGGTGTGGAGGAGCCTGCTACCACTTCAGAGCCAAGCATAAGTGCTCAAGGAGGTTTCAATCTCTCTCCAGATCTCCACCCTAACTCCAGGGCTCTGAGGTCCAATTTGTTTCACTTCGTGCTGTCAGAGTGATTTGTCTTTGCATCTTGTTGAAGTTCCTGCTGTGTGCTGCAGAATCATTTAAGACTTGGCTGCTGCTTTTACACAGAATCACTCTTTAAGACCTGAATACGACAAAGGGCTTAGAGAAGGGAGTTTTATTTTGATGGGACTACTCCTATATTTAATGGTAACCATGGGCTTGACTTGGCTAGATCATGGGATGGGACGTCATGCTCTAGCCTTTCTGAATTTAAATTCTCACAGAAAACCCTGGGAACTATATGTCTAATGGTATCACCACAGCACACAAAACCACCAGAATAGTGCTGGTTTCTTTATAAAGCAGCAGTGCCTAAGACTATGTATTAATGTTTGCAAACATTGTAGTTGATAAAACTACTTATTTACCTACATAATGGAAACTGAGCATGACTGCATGATTCTAAAAAGTTAATTTACCTAGACAATCTACTCACCTGTCTGAAATCAGCCCTGTTTGGGAGACACACCAAAGCAAATTTTAACCAACTTTTATGAGGAGAAAAAAGTGGGGATGATGACCTTATACCCAACAGTTAATTCATCCTGGTTCAACCATGGCAAATTCAATGCATTTGAACTCCTTCCAACTTGTTCAGAGCTCTGAAGCTCTTGTCTCGCTCCACAAAGTTACTGTGTAGGTTAATGGCTGCTTCTTTCTCTGGCTGCAGTGATTTATGCAGCCTGTAACCATATTCAGCTCCTACAGCTTTGCTGTAGCATACTGATTGTGGGTCAGATGGTGAGTGGGATTGTGGGTCAGATGGTGATTGAGGTTAAGAGTGACCACTTTTTATGGCTGGGTGGTGCTAAGCCAGTCAATCCCTTCTCTGGAGCAGTTTCCTTCCCAAATGCACAGCTATACCAGGATGGCTGAGGAGGGGGCCCAGGGGAGGAAGTGAGCAGTGGGGGCAGGATTGTGATGGGGGAGGAGAGTGCTGAAGGCCACTTCAGCTGATACTGCTGCCAAAAGAAATGTTCACTGAATCACAGCCCAGTGGCATGTCCAGCCAAATCCTGTGGAAGTTCTCAGTGTCAGGGACATAATCCTGCTTTCCAGCCCAGTGTGCTTTGATGTCATTTATTCAGCTCCCAGTGTGTTTGGCAGCTCTTTGGCACAGTGGTAAGGCATGGAGTAGTGGGTGCTGAAAGGGGAAGTGCCTGGTGCTGGATGGCAGAAACCCAAACTGAGGGGAAACAGCAGGAAAAAAGGTGCTGGTGAGAACATGGTCCCCTGTCTTATAGGGATGGAATAGGGCATTTCTGCAGGGAAAGGCTTTAAACTGTGCCTGCTTTTCAGTGTTAGCAGGTCTGGAAAGGAAAGAAATTGGGTGAGCAATCTCTCTCTATGGTAAGGAACCTTGCTTTGTATATGTCTCCTTCCTTCCATGCTCCACATTTCCAAATACTAAACCAAGACTGAATTACTGCACTATAAAATGAATTGAACCCACTGTGACCTGAAGACTGGTTCAGTTTACAGCCAAGTCCATAACCCAAGAAGCACAAGGGATCAGCAAGGGGAAGAGAAATGAAAGCACAGAGCAGAAGGAGTCAGCAGGTAGTCCTTAACAGCCTGCTAATCACACTGAATAATTTATTACAGCAGTGCCACTGAGACTCCACGAGCTTTTAAACCAGTATTTCCTGGAAATGGTTTCTGCTCATTTTTTATCATTTGTAAATTTGAAATCTGCTATCCCTGTCTGCAATGCACAGGTGTTTGCAAAGGTCCTAGGAAATGATGAGGAGCCCAATGAAACATGAGTCCAATACATTTTCTGACCTCACTTGATTCTGGAAGCCCTAGAGGAAGTCCAACCTGTTCTGGATACACCCTGTGGCTCAGCAGCATGCCAGTGAGAGGAGTGAGACACATGCTCCATACCTCTGACAACAGAAACCAACTTGGTGTCAAATCAAACGCCCTCCTTGAACAGGAGGATTTATAACCCGTCCCAAAATCCTCTTTGAAAATCACCAACCCAATGTTCAAACCCTGGATGGAAGGTCACACTTTTTAGCGCTATCTTCAATCCTTCTCAGCTCTTTGTCTCTATGGTATCATGTGGCAAGGAGCTGTGCAAGTGAATTGGGCTCCCTGTAACTAATTTGAATTTCATGTTTCTTTTGCCTTTTTGACTCTCCCTGTGTTCTATGATCACTTAGGTCAGAGAGCAATTTGTCAGCTTCCTCCTCCCCATCATTCACTACTTTCTGTACATTTCACATCAATCCTTACTTTACGTTTTTGTAAGTTACTGGTCTGTCATTCCTTCACCACAGGAAGCACAAGTTTAACCACTCCATCAATGCAATTACTGACTTGACAATGCTTCATTATGCCCTAAAGCAGAGAGGATCTATTTGTTCTGCAATAAAGCAGCTCTTAATTAGGCTATTGCTCCTCTTGTGTAAATATCTCATTTTGCCTCTGGAATTGGGAAAGTTCACTCTATCTCTTGTTGTTTGGACAAGGCCAAGTGGCACTGGGCAGCAATCTTTCACTTTCTGGACACAATTAGTGTGCTGATTACTTTGCTCATGCTTTTGACAAGCTGATGATTTTTCTCTGATCAGACACTTAAAACTACTGAATTTATTTGTGCTCTGCATTGCTTGATAGGATGGGTCCAACTGGCCTCTTGTTTTCACATGTTTAAATGGGAAGTCAACCCAACTTTTGCTTTGGATTCATGACAACACTATAAACTAAAAATCAAATTCTTTGTCATGAGAACCCAAAGACTGTTGCATAGACCTTATGGAAAGCAACAGAGCATTCTCACAGTATGCTTCATTTAATCTCAGAGAAAGGGTAATGCTGAGAAGAAATGGCAGAAACTGGTAGCTGTAACAAGGAAATTTTTTGTCAAGTTATATTAATGGCTGAATTTTGTGATGCCTCACATTTTATCTTATTTATGAAAACGTTTATTCCTTTTGGGTTCTCTTCAGTAACCAGATAATGTAAGCAATGATAATATTTATGAGTCTGAGAAAAAAGGCTCACTTTAGGTTTCATTGCCACTAGCTTTCTATAGAAGAAAATGAGATAACACTATATAGACGTATCTCTTACAAAGCAACTAAACATTACCAGACTCTCCTTTAAGGTAATTTAATTTTTGGTGATAAGTTAAACATTTTCTCTGTCTTTTTATCTGCCATATGGAAGTCCTTTGGCTGACTTTGTTAATCATTCACTCTTCAGTTTGGAGTTAATTGTTTACTAACTGTTAAGCTGTTTGCACTAAAAAATGCCTTTGGGCTCTTAAATCAGTGGGAATATCTCACTAGAACAACAGAGATATGCCTGGTGCTACTACTTGGGTGTACAGATCTCACAGCTCCAGGCTACACTGCTGTTCTTTGTGTACAGTCTCTGGGGATGGAGTGGAGTCCCATCCCTGTGTGCTGGTTAAAATGGACACACAGCACTCACAGACAAATGCTCACATTGGGCTGCTGCAGTGCCTTGGCTTTCTTTCCAGTTGCTCTGAAATTCAAGCAAAAAACCCTCTAATGACCCTTCACTGAAAATGATGGGTTTGGTCTTTTCACAAGAAAGCATTTGTAGAAGCTAAGTTTAACATAGAGGGAAATAGATTCTGTCCACCCTGGAAGCTGTAGGCTGCTTCTACACAAATGACACTGGTTCTGCAAGCCCAGCATCCAGAATGCTTCAATACATGGCTGGCAGGACAGCAGCCACCTTCCCACACTTGATACTCCCTTCCTCTTGTTCAGCTGGAGCATTGGATTTTGTGTAGTATACCAAAACTTTTGCAATTATTTCATACCCAAGAATGAACAGCCAGCAGATTATAACTCATAGGACCAACTTTGCACTACAACAGGCAACATTCAAGGGAAAGCCTTTGACAGGGCTTGCTGAGTCTGTGAGCTGGTCCTCAACAGACAGAAGAAAAAGGATGACCCTCGAAGTGATGGCTTTGGGTAGATTCAGGGCTTCCACAAAATTCAAGTATAGGCAGGAAGGAACATAAAAATAGAAACACAGAGACACATTAGTCTCTGCAGTCTAGGTACAACTGCATTCCAGTTTAATAGCCCTGCATTCCCACCTGAACCACCCAGGACTAGGTGCCAGATACCCATCTCAGCTGCATCCCCCGTAATGCTGGAGAACTTGATGCCTGAGCGAGAACAGTGCAAGCAGGATGAGGTTCTGGCCCTGCATCAGCCTCAATTCCCCTCTCCAGTATCATCTAACTTGCTGACAAACCTGGTTAGTTTTCTAGAGACACATGGCTGATTTACTCCAGCAATTTAATGAAATCATGGTTTTGAGTGACTGCTAATGGGATTGCCCGAGATAGGTTCAGCTGCTTAGTGTGTGTTACAGTTTTACTCACAAGCACAAGAAACATGGAAATCTATCTAGGATGACATATAGGAAAACATTACAATCTCCTTCATAAGACAAGCAAGGTTTTTATAGGCACTTAATATAAATGTCTTGATTTCAGCTGGTTTCTTGCTAAAATTTTCTGCTTGTGTTTTTTCCAGGGAGACTTATTTTTCCATTGTAAGTTTTCAATTTGTTTCTGGCATCGGCAATGTGCAGGAACAAAATATGAAAGATCAGAAAAGCCATAATCTCTTTCCACCTCCCCCACTAATTTTACCTTGCAGAAAGTTCAGTAAAGTTTACCCCTCCCATCTGCACAGCAAAGACTTGAACCAGCACATGCTGGTGCAGTGAAATGAATCAGATACTGTGGCAGGCTGCTCCCAGATACCAGGGTTATCGAGTGCAATTTTACAATCTAATTAGCAAGAGGATTAAACACTATGCCTCACTGAGGCAGTTGATGTGCTCTTGCCAGAGGGCTTTTACCACCTGTGTAGGGTAAGAAGTCTTTTTGCTTGCTCGACAGAAGGTAAAATCACTCCATGGAGAAATAACGAAGCCTCAGTCACTCTGTTCAAGTCCCATCCCTGATTTAGGCTGTTCATTTTGGAATAGATCTGCCAACAGATGGAGTTTGCAAGCATCATGTAGCAGAGAAATGCTCATCTAGGCTGTCTTTTCACTGCTGTGGTCTCTGGATTGTCACAATGGACAGATCCAAGCCTGGAAATTCCTGCTTTCCCTTCCCACCCAACCTTTCCTCATAGATAAATGACTACTTCTGCCACAGTTCTTAGTGGTTTATACATAAGGCAGCACCATTGTTTTGGGTCTCCTGGATTACATACATGATTTGCTGAGACCAAAAAAACTAATTCCCCAAAAAAAGAAAACCAGCACCCTATTTTTTTAGGGTTACACTTGGAGAAGAAGGATCAGAGGTGCCTAAAGCCCCTGATTTGAGGTGCAGTGTGAGTGCTAGAGGTAGGCTAGTGGGGACACAGAGAGGCTGGTGAAGATTTAATCAGGCTCCAAAACCAATGCTACAGAGTAGATCATCCTGAACAGCTGAGAAAAGAAAGTAGAAAAGCTGAGAAAGGAAGCTTGACCCTTCTGGTGGAAATATGTCTCCTCTAATGCAGTCAGAGCACCTGATCTCTCCAATCCTTCCTTCTGATGCTCTCCACCAACCCTCTCATCCCAAGAAGGATGACAGTAATTGCTATAACGTGAGAAAGGCTGAGTCCTGTCATGGCAGGGCGGTAATTTCTTCCAAAGAAATGTTTGTATTCCTAAGACTTTTGAAGGCATCTTTTAAGTACATGTCTTCCCTGGGGGGTTGGCACTACTGGAGATATGTGGGTGCAAACACCTAGCCTAGGCATGTTCTAAGCTACCATGTGTGAGGATGGCTTGCCCTGCAGGTAATGATTGATCCCAAATAGATGTGTCTTTTAGTCTTTGTGAAGACCTCCTTACTCTCCTTGTCCTTCCTTTTAATGAATAAAATCCCATTAACAGCCTTCAGTGAAAAAAGGCTAATTGATGCACCTCTTGTCTCTTGCTGCCTCCTTAGCAGTTCAGTTTTCTACCAAAACCTTGATTCTAGTTCATTTTAATACAAGATGCTCTCTGTGAGCACCAGGCAGTGTCCAACTTGAATGTGACCAGAGGAGGTGAAAGAAGAATTGGTACAGAGATCATGCAAAGACAAATACAGAACTTAATTCACTGTGGAAGCTTTTGCATCCACAGAAGAGCTGCCTAGGTGCTCCAAATCATCCAATTCTGCAGCCTGCAAGCCAGCCTGAAGCCTTGCCTCCTGGTGTCTCCACAGGTCTGCAGTGCAACAAACACTTGGCTAACAGGCTCTAGATTCCCACCTGCAGGGCTTGTGCTCAGGGATGAGGTTTTTTACATTAGATGGCATTCTAGTTGGGAAAATCAGAACACATGGGTGTCCCTCATAGGCTGAGCTCAAGAATTAAAACTTCCCATGCCTTTTTTTAATATATGTGTTGAAAGTCAGCTTTCCTTGCTACCTTGACATTAACTCTTCAGTTAGGAAAATTGTTGCTTATCAAATGTAATGCTGGTCCTGAGAAAATCATGCAATTTTCTTTTTGTAATAAATGGAAGCAGTTTTCCTGTCTCTTCATCCCTTTCTCTCAGATCATTTATGGCTTGACAATACAATATCAAGGGTTGGCTCAGCACCTCCAGTCCACCATTGCCAGTGAATGGAAGGCCTCCAGCACCTGAGAGGATCAGCCCTTGAGTTACCATCTATGTCTTATGAAACACACAAAAAAACCCCATAAATTGCAAGATTAAGTGACACTTATTTCCTCCAAAGCCCACAACTTTTAATAAATTATGAGCTACTTTTGTCCATTGATTCTTTGCAGACACTGAGACAAGTTTGGGAGAAAACAAACATCCTTCAAAAATCACATGAATCAATGCCAGCATTTGGTGTACATCACACCCTTGACTCAAGCTATGACATGTGTGGCAAGCCCAGACCTTGGTAGAAAAGTAAACACTTACCTTTCTTGGTTTCACTTTATCATGGTAGTCATATTGAAAAATCCCCTTGTAGCTAAGTCCTAACCACCATGGAATTCCCTGCTTGTCCTGAAATAGAAAACAGAGGGAGTTACATGGAATATGATGGGGAAATGCTGGAGATTTCCTGTGTTGTTGTTCAAGATGAAGATTTGTTTCTAAGTAGTATCTTTGAATGGGTGTTGTTAAATTTCCCCCTGCCGAGTTCCTGCAAGTCACAAAGCTCCACAGTGTTTAGAAGAGATCTGTTTCACTTTTGGCCATGACATATAAAACAATTTAAAATACATCACATGTGATCAAGTTACTCAAAATGCTGTCAGGGGTGCTGAGGAGGTTTGACATGGGTCCCTTGTGCAGCGGTGCATCCTCTTTCTCTTCCCTGTAAATTATTCAGTCTGAACACTCAGAGCTTGGAGAGGAAGGAAAGCGAGTCACCCAGCTGACTTGAATTATGTGGAGGGATTTTAGCATTAGTCTTGAAAATGCAGCAGTAATGGGATCTGAGAGCTACCAAGTGATAAGGTCTGACAGGCTCGGACCCAACTGCTTTGTGTCTGAGTGTGCAATAAAATGTCCTTATGGAGTAATGGCTGATATCTGATCCCAGTCTCTGCAATTTACTGAGCTGAAGTCCTCAATGAAATTACATCTGTTCTGTTAATGTGATAGAGAATGGCAGGGTAAAACACAGCAAAACCAAACCCCCACATCAGGCAGAAGCAAACCCTATTATGTGCAATATTTGCTGCCTCATTGGTGCTCACTGCTGCTTATTGACCACGGGGAGCTCACTGGAATAACTCTCAGATCTTTGCAGCATTGAACATCCAGCCCAATCCTCTAGATTTTTCTTGATCTACAGTAGTCCAAGAGATCTGGATGCAAAGGGTTCTGGAGAGATCCTGTCCTCTGAGAAAATATGAGGCTAATGCTTTTTGCAAAATAATAATAACAACAACTTTATTATTACATCCTATTAGCAGGAATAGACTAGAAACACATCTCCTGAGATAGGTACAGTCAGATATTTGTGTTTTTATTGTACTCCATGTGTGCAAGACATTACAGATGTATGAAAAAACATATGATCTGTGCACAGAGATAATGATGAAACACATCAAAACTTCAGGGGTGATAAATGGGGGAATATGCTCTGGGGAATGTGGCTCTAGCTTTCTTTCCATGTTTATTGATTTCTCTACTTAAAAAAACCCAAACCTACACAGCTGGTCAGGCAGAGAAGTAATAATAATAATAATATGAGGCTGGAAATTTTTGTGATAAATCATTAGACAAAAACGAGGAACTTCATGAATAGCTGCATGAAGTCCACACAGAAGTGGAGAGCTGTTTGGGGATGAGAATGTGCTACCTATCTCTAGAGTACAAGACTGTTCTGGCATTAAAAAGATGTACAATCTCTGTATCCATCTACATATCTCATGTCAGGGGAGCTACAGTATGCTGGTCATGGCTGGCCCTAAATAGGTGTTCATGGATCTGCCATCTGGGAGAGATCTGACCTCTTGGAGCTACAGAAAGGATTGTCTGCCAGAGATGTGTCTGGCTTGTCCCTTTGCTGGTGGTTCACAGGCATTGCCATGCTGCTGACTGAGCTGAACACTCCAGCACAATAGGACTGCAGGAGTTTTATCTCCAAGAACAGGATTTTCCTCTTTAGAACTGTATTTACTAAACATGCACACACAGCTGAAATAAGTTTATCCTACTCCAGGAAGTGAAACAAGACTTTAGTAGCAGTGTATTGTATTCTGAGAGCAGGATGGCTGTTTGTGCCTCTCTCCCTCCCTCTCCAACAAGAGTTTAATTCAGGGAAGGACCTTCTTGTAGCACGTACCTTTACTGCGTAATAATGCACTCCGTACGTTGGGAGGGACTCTACAATGCTCATGTAACTGCAAAACAACACAGAGGAGAATAACACATCTGAGAAGCTGAGAGGATGATCTGAAAAAAAACTTTGATAAATAAATAATTAAGCCAAGAAATACTTTAAAATGAAGCACTGCATGAGATGGGAAGCATAGTTACATACTGTATTTACAGTTCTGCAGAAATACTTCATAATAAAACAAAGGTCACAAAGAAATCATTCTTGTTTCACTTACTTCACAATTGCTTGACCTCTTGTCTGACCATTTAGTTTCTTGTAATGCTCAATGACTCGATCCTCACTGGAAAGGAAAAAAAAATTGGATGTTTTAAATAATGGCATTATCATTATATAAATATGTAATATAAAAATCTTGTCAAAAGCTGAAGCGATACATCTGTTAACACAGCTACTGACTGATGGAATCAAAAGATGCCAAGCAAAACCATTAGATGAGGGGATTTGGTGCAGAGCAGGGTAAACAAAGGGGGAGTCAGACTGAGAATAAAAAAGGTTTTCTAAGAGTTGGGTCTCTGGAAGAGCCCTTTTTCTTCACAAACATGATACCTACTTGTACAGACTTTTTCCTCTCTGCATTCCTTTCCTTACTTACAAATGATACCCACAATACTACACTGAGGGCAAACAGATTTGTATTGGAGCTGCTCAAGATCTGCTTTGTCCTAACTGCTGTAACTTCTTTTCAAGCCCATCATGTCCTCTGAAAGATGGGCAGAACTGTCAGAAATTGGTGGCCAGTCACAGCCCTAAGACTGACAGATTCCTCCTCACTGCAACTGCATAACTGCAGGTGCACTATTGGAAGT
>NW_005054409.1:956636-1044711 GCF_000277835.1 Geospiza fortis
AGTGATAGGGGATATTTCCAGGGCACTCAAACTTGAGTTTCTTTACTCCTAAAGTATTCATGTGCCTTTGCTTACTTTAGAGTTATACTAACTTGCACTCCCCCAGGCAACTTCTGGCTGAGCACTGGGAGCTAGCATGAGCAGGGGTCCATTTCCAACAGCTCCTTGGAGACTAAGATCATTTTCTGTTTTAGGCAGACATGAACTATGTTATCATGTGTTCCAAGGTGAACCATGGAGGCTGTTCCACACCAGTGGGCATCTGTGTCAGACAACAATTCTGAGTATGTGCCAGTAAGCAGTAGAGATGGAGCATCCAGGAGAGATCAGCATGACCCAAATGACAGGTTGAGAGACACATGTAAGTTCACTTTTAAAGAATTTCACTCATTCTTCTCCAGTGAATGGGCAGCAGAGCTATTTGATGCATGCAAGCAGCTGTGCCAGCAAGGTCACAGCATGGCAAAGGGTAAGCTAAGGATGCAATGTAATGCACACAGGACCTGCTCTGCTACACTAGCATGACAGAACACTGAAGTCCTCAGGTTCTAAAACCAATTACTTGCTCTTTATTTTGTATTTTATTTTTGATTCCCAAGGACAGGGAATCTGTTAGAGTCCCCTGGAGATTCTGTACAGAACTTGCCAGACCAAGAGGAGGGAAACCTAAACTACCTTCATGCCACCTTAGTGCCCTCCCCACCTGGCCCTGCATGAGCTTCCATCTGTGTCTGTGTCTGTCCCATGCCTCCATGCTCCATGTGATTTAGGGCAATGTGAACTGGCATTCCTCCTTCCCTGCATTTCCTGGATCCAGCAGGACCCCCTAATGGGGCCTTTCAGCTGCCCATCATGTGGTAATCCTTCCCCAGGCAGAACTGAAGCCAGCTGTATTGCTGGGCAGTGTGAAGGAGCACAGCAGGGTGGGATGATGCTGGATGACCTCACCACGGCTGCTCAGAGATGCCCACGGGGGCTTTTGTGGAGAACTGCAAAGCATTTCACCAGCCCAACTTAACAGGACTGCATCTTCTTCTCATTGCTGCCTTTCCCATTTGCACCCCTGTGCCAGAGAGGATGGAACCTCTTTTAGAAAGAGAGTCAGAATCTCCAGGGCCACAACATCTTTTAGAAAGAAGAGGCACAGGGAAGCTGAGGATTGTGCAGCCCTAATAATGAAGAGAGAAAGGAGAACCAGAAACATCAGTGAAGCAGCAAAGAGCAATTCAGAGACAGTGTCAGATTGTCAGCAGGGCCAGCTTTTCCCTCACAAGCCTGTTGTTTATCTGAGAGGTTATTTAACTGCTTTCCTTACTCACTCACCAAGTGGCTTCCCCCATTCACCCAACAAAAATAAAAGAGCCCTTTTCAGAGCTGTCCCATCAGCAGGCCACAGCAGGAACAGGGTGCTGACTGAGCCAGTGACACATTACAGGATAAAGGAATGGTCCAGATCTCCCATGAAATCCCTCAGAATCATTTTAATGCTTAGAAAATGATCTCTAAATTCTACAGCTATGAAACATATTCAGCACACTGATCCAAGTAAGTACCACAGATGTTATGGGTGTGCACATGAAGGCAGAGCTGGGGTCTCCTGCCATGATTATCATAAACAGGATTACTTTTGGAGCAATAACTGAATTACATGAGTGTTCAGTATTGGAAGATCTCCAAAAAACATCATTCTTAATAAAAAAGATAGACAGAGAGGGCTTACAGCCCTTTGAAATTACCTCTTAAAACCATGATTACATGTGGATGCAATTCCTCTGTCTCAGACAGGAACAAACCAGGAGTGACTTCTCAGAAAATAATGTGAGTTTTTCCACTGGAAAACACTCCTAGTTTTATTTTCCACTCTGTGCAATTTATTACACAGATCAAGCTCTCATATTGCTGCCATTCAAGGGAAGGGTAGATGTACCTGGACATGCTGATTACTTAATGTGATTCCGGATGTGCTCTGCTTTCTTACAAATTCTTATTATAAAACAATTGATATGTTCCTAGACCATACTCCTTTGGCAGGGAAGCCAATTGATGCCCCATTTCCTTCAAAAGAACAGATCAGATGTCAAGGAGCCTTCCTGAACAGCAGGACAAAGAGTTGTGTTTTTAACCCATGCTAGAAATATGGGATAGTTCAGGCTCTACCCAGTTCTTCTAAGCAAATGCAGGCAATGCTATTACCCCCATTGTTCTGTTAGGGTACTGATGATTTTTCTTAGTAAAATGTTTTGTGGTCTACAGATGTTAAGTGCCAGGCAAGTATCACCTTTGTTTCTTCTTTCCTTTGAACAAAAAATATAAAGCCTGAAATATCAATCAAGCCATATTTAAGAGTGGGATCTGTGGCCTTTCACCTTCCTGCAGCACTGGCCTTGTCACTGGGGAAAGAAACATGTACTCCAGAGTACAATTCATCCAATCTATTTTAGACAGATTCCTTGGGAGGAGGGTACTGCTGCTTCTCTCTGCTGACAGCAAAGGGAGCTGAGGGCACCTAGCTCAGATAGCAATGTCCACACTGGAAAAACATTCACAGTCACAACAATCTGTGTGACAGTCCTATCTCTAACAATTCTCTGAACTTCCTTTTCCTTCCACTGCCCTGTGCAAGAAGGATCATCCAGCACAGAGGTTGCTTTCTGCCTCCAGCTCTGGGTTGGAGGGTTAAGCCCAGCACATGCCAGGGAAAACAAGCAAAATCATTCACGGGTCAGAAGGAGCATTAGCAGAGCCTGTAAACATGCTCCCCTATCATTTCAGCTGTTCATCTCCAGGCAGCTGCCATGCAGCTATTGACAGCTGGGAGAGTGCTGGGACACTGATGGGACCACCAGCTGACATCTCCTCTCCCCCCTGCTCTGCCTTTATTGCCCTGTTGGTGACACAGAAACTCATTCACAGTGCAGGGCTGGCAGAGGATGCTTAACTAATGTGGAGACAGAGACACAGAGGCTGCCGAAGCACTGCTGTCTGTTTGCCAGCTCATAAAACATTCCCCCCAAAGCTGCAGAAATTAATACATGGATGATATTCTGCAGCAGACAACTCTGATAAAGATCTTTAGAAGTAACAAGAAATCCCTCCTGCCCCAGCAGCTTATAGAACTGGACAGCAGACAACTTGCAAGCAAATGCAGGCCTTGAGTTTCTCATCATCAGATCCAGATTTTCAAAGTGAGTTGTTCCCTCCCTCTCTTCCCAGCACACTGAGCTGTTTTAAATAGCTGTCCATTCATTGCTGTTCCTTAGTGTTATTCTGTTTCTAACCTGACTTTCCCATTTTGATTACACTGTTGAAGAAATAATGTCTTTATTTGTAGTCATATGCTGTGCTTCTGAAGCCACCAGCACCTCTTAGGCCAAGGGACCAAGAGCTGGACCAGGGCCTCAGGTCTGTGTTGAACCAGAGAAAATCACTAAATAGTGATTTTCAGCTGAAATTTTCAGAGGTGGGTATTCTGGCAACACTGATGCTTTGGATTGCTAAAAACAAGCTTGCATTCAAAGTCTGTGGGAACCTGGGAGAAGTCTGGTCTGTTGAAAATCCCAGTCTAGCATTCACTTTTGTGTTGTTGCACCTCATATTGGCCTCATTACTGACAACTGAGTACGGGGCTGGTTTGTTAGGGAGGATCTGAAATGAGATAAAATGCAATGACACGTGTCTGGAAAGGAGCACTGTGAGTTAACACATTTCTAAAGGTTCTCTCCAGTCTCTGTGATTGGTTTTGTGTCTGTTTCCATGCATGGCCAAGAGAAATCAAATCTCAGGCCCTCAACTCCTGGATTGTGTGGGAGGACCAGAAGCTCAGCTTTCATTTAAAAGAAATAGAAACAAACCCACCAAAAAGCCCCTTCTTTCTTCACCAGTAATCAGAGATGCCAAAAGATGCCTGAGAACAAGATGTGCAACTGATTATTCTGAACCTGGAGAAAGCTGCAAGAGATTACAGTGAAGGGAAAGGCTCCAAGGGTATGGAACCACAAGACTCCATGAAGGTGGAATCAGAGGCACAAACTGTGCTGATCTAAGAATCCAGGACTCATCCCACAGGTGTTGCTACATTTGGTAGGTGCAATAGCTGATGCTTTTTAAGGGTGTGCGATGGAAATGTATTATTCTATGAAGATCTATTACAGCATCTTGCCAAAGGTATCACAGCATTTACTTGATTATCTATTTTATCTCTTAATCAACTTCAGCTGATAAAAATATAGTACAAAGTTCTTTTGTTTGCCTGTTTTAAACTAATTAGAGCCATTGCTCATCCCATCTTTAATGTTTTAAAAGTTTCTTTCCAGGATTGGATATTCACTTGTGACTGCTTGCACTCACGCTGAAGAACTGCAGAATAAAACTGACTGCTCACAGAAAAGATTTGGATGAAATCTGCATCTGGTACATAATCTGCATGCGATGTGAAGAAGTGTCAGAGAACACAGTTTTAAAAATCTGCTCCCTTAGATCACTGAAGTTTGATCTGTAATTTTAAGGCTTTTTGTCTGATTCACCAACAGACGCTTCCTGAGAGCATTAAGTGTTTCAGAGGATGTTTAGAAAAAAGCCATCATTAAAAAATAATGAACTACTAATGTTAAAGAGGTCTTTTAGAGCTGCTTACTGACATGAAATCACAAGGGAGTCACAGGACTGTAGCCTCTGATTTTATTACTCCATTGGCAACACCACCTTCCCAACCTGTGACCTGTTCTCAGTCACATGAGACCCTCCACAAAATTAAGTACAGCTGCAAGTGCTGTACCTTGTGTATAAATGCAAATACTCATATTCTGAGCACGAGGATTTTACATGGCTCTTCTCACTATGTGGCACTTTATGAAGACCTTAGGCCGTGTTGTTGCTGAAGGGTCAGATTTGCCTTCCCTGTCAGTGCCTACTTGTTCCCACTCCTCCTCTTGAGACGGCTTTCAGCTTGACCTTCCAGTGTGTCAGTCAGCCAGGCCACCGGGAAATGTACTGCTTTTGAGTGTGTGGAGTAGTTTCTGGAAAAAGATATGCTCCTAAGAGGAAGACCATTCTTCTCAAATGAGATGGCAGCCTACATTTATCATTTTTCATGAAGATTTGATTTGGTTCTTAGAGAGAAATATCAGGAGATTGTGATGATCCACAGTTATTGTGTCAGTGATCCTAATTTCAGCTGGAGACTCTGAATCTCTCCTTATATTCTCAGAAAGGGATTAGGAGACCTCATGATGAGCTTGCCTATGACTTGACATTAGGTACAGTTAATTCCACTGTTGTAGCCATGCTAGGAGAAGAGGATGACCTTTTTGGCAAAGAAAAGGACTGACATCATAGCCTACAAACTGATTTGTTTTCCCCTGCCATCCTCAAGATTACCAAAATGCAGAAATGAAAAGAGCAGCAGATAAAGAAGCTCAATCCAACCCCCAGGCTTGCAGCCTAATGCTTTAAAGGCAAACATGAAAGAGCAACAAGCAGAAAATGGAGTGAAAGTATCTCCCCTTTAATGAATAGTCTTTCCCCAAATTCTTTCCTGTTTGCACAGATAAAAGGGATATGCAGGGTGGCACAAAGAATCTATGTGTGTGGCATGCAAAATCTAAATGTGACCCTGCTCCTACATGGAGCTTGTTTTTCAGCGCAATAAAAACAGAGCAAACAACCATCCACCTCCAAACACTGAGTTCATGTAAAAGGAGATGAGTTCAGCTGTGCCATACAGAGAGGATTTACAAGATGAAACTGAATCACTCAAAATAAGGCAGTGCAAAAGATTGACATTTCCAACTGGGAAAACTCTTTCACAAATGCAAAGTGCTGTGAAAGTAAATGTCACATTAGGCCTCTGGATTTCATCGGGACATTTGCACACTTAGTGTGGATTTTTGGCCAGGCATTTGGCAGATGGGGAAACTGAGGCCCAGGATGGTAGCTCTACTTGTGTTAAGTCATGCAGTGAGTCAGTGACAGATCCAGAGGCAGAGGGCAGGAATCTCTGCATCCCAGTTCCACTCTCAGACCACACTGCCAGAGCCAGGTCCTGCACAGGGACTGTGGGGAGTGATACATTACCAGTAAGCGAGGGAAGGATGCTCCTTCAGCGCTGGTGTTGGAAGGGCTGGCAGCTTCTTTAATTCATTCCTTACAACTTCATTGCTGAAAGAGAGTTCAAAAGGAGGATCAGGCTACAAGAAAACAACCACAATATTTGATATGACTTGACCTAGCTGGCAGGCTACTATGGCTCTACATCTGTTCCTTCTTAACAAAAGGCACTGGGGTTTCCTTTTTCTCCTCTCTTTATTTGTTTTATGGCAGCCCAGTTAACTTTTCCCTCTATTATCAAAATTGGAGAGAAGCTCTCCCAGATGGTTATGTTGAACCACTTCCTACCAGTGACTGGACACAAAAGCCACCATGTCACATGTCACTGAGCAGGGTGTCATGGACATGTTCATATAGGGGAAAAATACAAGGGGGAGAGAAAATGATGCTTTCAGCTGCAATTATACATCTTTATTTAATGCCTAACAAACTGCTGCAAAAAGTAATAATTTGCTTTCTTAGCATCACAGGTTGTTCTTAACCAGTTGCCCAGTGACCTCTCCTTTGCATAACATCTTCACTGATAAGACTCCAATTTGAATTTGGGTCCTGCTACACAAAACCTTTCTACACAACCACCTCACAAACATTCTTCTCCCTGCAACCTCCAGTGGCCACAATGGCCAGCTGGAGCAGCATCACTGTGCAGCAGAGAGCAGGGAGAGCTCATCAAATGGGAGGCAGATTCTCACAGATGAAACTGTGGGATTTTCTCCTACAAACCCCAAATGCCTCCCTTCCCACTTTTAAACACACATGGAATTGTGTGTACGTAGAAAAAAAAAAAGCCTCAAAGGCTTGGGAAGGAAGGCAGTGCTGCTATTAATTTTTAAAATTGTAGAAATACACAGCCAAGAGGGCCAGACAGGACACGGAGGAGTGCCAAAGAATTCATGTTTATTGGCTTACTTTGTTCCAGCAAGTTTTTCTGCTGTCTTTTACCCATCCCTTTATCCTACCCAAATGTGTAGCTGTCCTGGAGCTGCAGAGAGAGATATCTCTTCCAGAGCTCCAGATCCCCCAGCCCACTGGCTTCTCCCATGAGGCTGGTAGACAGGCAGACAGGTAGTCTTGACCTGGCTGTAGACCAAGATTCTGACATCTGCTAAATACTCAAGGAGCTCTTGGACATCTCAGATCACCCTGGGTTTCATCCTTGCCTCTGGGACAGTCTGTGTGTTGACTTGTAGAGAAGTGACACTGCTTCAGTTGTAAAAATCTTCCCACAGCATTTCTCCATTTGCACATCCCAGGAGCAGGCTCTGCCTGAGACCTAGGTGGGTTTGTCTTAATTGGAGTCTGCAGGTTAATTGCTAGGTTGGGCCATAGGGTAAACCACTGACATAAATCCTGGAGCAGGCATTTTGGGCATGTCTACAGACATTCGTTATTTATTATTATGGCAGTTCCTTGACAATCAATTAAGTAGTTTCAAAACAGGACCAAACTTCTAGTCAGGACAAATCTGTGAGAGATGGCCAAGTCTCAATGAGGCTGAAATTTTGCAGAGTGAAGATGTGCTGAATAGAAGACAAGAACTGAGGCAACTGCTGCCATGCTAAGCACATGGAAAACCACTCTGTAACACCTCCTATGCCAAGCCAAAAGGCTCTTGACAAACAGTGTTTGAACACCCACTCCTGCCCAAATCCCATGGTCACTTGGCCATCAGAGAGCTCTTCTCTTCTAAGTGCAAATGCTCAAAACCTATTCAGATTTATTCTTCCATGGCAGGTAAATATCTGCACAAGCCTGAACATGAAGCTGCTCTGCACTGTGTTATCTGCTGATCTGGAAGCTCTGTTCTGTGACTGACAGCCTAGAAAACAAGTTGCTGCTTTTTAGAGTTTATTGCCAAGAGCTGTCTCCTCCACAGCATGTGCATACTCAGCTCTTACTGAAGTTTTTGACATTTTGAAAGAAACTGGGAGTAAAGAATAGAACTTGGGACAATCAGAGTACAAGCAGAAGTAACTGCCCCCAAATGAAGATTTTTTGAGGCTGGCGGCTCAGAGAAGGAAGTTGAGAGATTTCCAAAACTTTTCTGGGAAAGCACAGCGTGAGTTCCAAACAGGGACTTTCTGAGCCCAGAAATCTATCAAATAGGGTAAGATTAGTGGTGACTAACGATCCCTGAGAGTCTGGGAAACTCCTGAGTCAGTAATGGCTCCTATAAAAGAAAGGGCTAACATCAGTCAGCTCTGTTTTTTCTGTCAGTGAGGCACAAAGTTTGCCTGTGCTGTGACAAGGTCTTTTAAGAATCAGAGAAAAAGACATTTTTAGTGATGTTGGGCAGGATTAACATTTCTGCTCAGCACCTAGAAAATATTGTACGGATAGTGCCTCAGCCTCAAAGCACCTCAAAAGTCAGGTAATCACTTCCAGGAACAAAAAGGTATTTCATTCTGTGGTCCATGCATTCACTAAGCCTTCTGGCAAGACTCATCTCAAGACAAATTAATTTAGACTCCCAGAAAGATATCAAATCAATAAAAGGAAAAAAAATAATGACTCGGGTTGCATTTGAACTAGTGGTCATGGGGTCACTTTCCTCTTGGCTCCTTTTAAAACACTGAACCCCTCAATTTTTAAAATGTTTCCAGCAGGATCACAAGTGGTTTTTTACTTATTGCCTTTCATGCTTTTTCTAGTGAAATATCTCAGTGTGTTTGTTTTATTACTGTATTTAAAAGTGTTTGTTTAATCCGGTCACTTGTGCTGCATTTATTTTACATTTGGAAGTGTCCAGCCTCTAGGGCTGATATATACAGAAGGGTGTTTAGGACACAGATTTATTAATATGCAGGGGAAAGGCTCCAAAGACACTTTCTCTGTGTCCCCTAGACCACTTTATTTCTTTTTTTTCCTATGGTGGAAATGGTAATATTTAAAGGACTGAATAACAATATGAAAACTGAACTGGAAAAGCCATCTGCATGGGTTCCTGAAAGCTGGTTAGAAAGCTGTAGTAAGGTTGACTAACAATGGACCTAGAAAACAGAACTCCTTTTTCTTGGTTTTGTTCTGGTACTGCCTGTTTAATAAGTCTTGTCCAAATAAATTAGTCACTACCTCTTAGTACCTTTATCTACGCATGGGGGCAAAAGGCCTACCTAGAACTTCATAAACTTTTTGTGAAAAACAAGTTTTTGCATACTGTCTAAAATAAATTTGAGCAAGATTACATATGCAGTTGTCTCAGGAAATCCATACATTTTCCAGCATGTGTAATAACAATGATCAGGAACAAAACAAAACTGCAGGTTAAAGTTACCAACTCTTCTCAGCATGGTAATTCACTCTGTTGAATGCAGGAGGAAATGCATACTCAGAGATTCTCAGATTAGATGGTACTTTTCAAAATACAGTGTTTAGGATTTTACCATTAGGCTGCAAGAATGCAGCCCAGGTTTTCTAACCCTTTAATACATTCTAATTGGTTAAATGTCACTTGGTTACACAGAAAGAAAAGTAAGCCTAAAACTATGTTAGATTACCATCTGCCCAAACGTTGAAATTATTGTGAAATTCTGCCTAGCAGGAAACTGGCTGTTAGCTTTCCTCCCTTGTTATTCTTTCATGTATTGCTGGGAGACACTTGGAGTTCAATGGAAATGTCTCATACTTTTTAACTGGAAGAAATGTAGCAATGAGGAACTAGCTGCAGTGGTTCAGGATTTTGTTTTACTCAGAGATTTTTCTTTCCCATCCCCAAACTGAGGGACAAATGATCTGTATATGCCATTTCTTCCTGCTTTGACATACAAGCTGTTTAAGGCTGAAGACCTGGATTATTAACATTTAAAAGCAAAGCTGGTGTGAGTTTCCCAGAGATTTTGGGACTGGACTCTCAATCTAGGATTAAATTGGGGGAAAAAATCCCAATTATTTTAACAATATGCTGTATTCCCCCACAAATTAGCCAGGGCAGCCTTGGCAGTTCCTTTATGTAGGCCTAAAGAGAGTCACACCTGTGGGATCTGTGTCCATCTAAGGAACTGAAATTCGTCCTGCCCATGCTCTGCCAACCAAGCGTGACTCAGCTCCCAACTAGAAACAAGATTAGTTTGAGCTAATAACCTTTAGATCTGTCTGCAGGGTACTAGTTTAGGACCTTTATACATGCAATTCTGTGCCTTTGAAGTCAAAATGTTTGCAGCTAATATTGAAAAGCACAGATCCAATCTTAAGTGCCCGGTTCCACCTGAAAACCAGCTGAACAAGGAAACTCGATTGTTCGAAATTCAATGGTATGTTCCAGACTAAAAGTAAACATATTTAAGTCTTGTCATCTGAAGCATTTGGGCATTCTCTTTCAGTAATGTGAAAATGCTCTTCTTTAGTGCAGAGGAGTAGGAACTTCTTAAGAAGAAAAGCTTTTTATTTTAAACCTCAGTCTGCCTGAATCTTTATCAACTAAGAGATGGAGGCCACTCACAGCAAATATTTAGAAATACTTAGTTGATCTAAACAGGATCAGGAACTCAGGGTTTCTGATGAGCTTGTTTTTGAAATGAAACACACATTAGAAATGGAAAAGGACTTAAAAGAATTGGTCACTATAGCTTCTAAACTCATCTGTCAGGGCTGTTGTGGCATTTTACTTCAAGACAGGTGAGGATGACCTGGACTGTGTTCCCCAGGCTTAGCAAAACCTGGGAATCACTGTGATACCCAAGGTGACAAGAAGCAGTGATAACAGGCACGGTAATGCCCTACCAAAGGGTCGTGTTTGAAATGACACAAGCTGCTTTTCGGAAAGGGAAAAAGGAGTAGTCTGAGCACAGTGATTATTCTGAGGTATGGGATGATTTCCTCAAAAGCAGCAGTGGGAACTGCTGTAACTGAGGATGTATCAGTTCATAGAGGTAGAAAGCTGACTGTTAGAGTTTGTAGGATTGATTCTGTTTTTTCAGTTCCCACAAGTCCCAAAGAGCAGACTTGCAACTGCATTCAAGAGTCCTGAGCCAGCTGCAGATCCTCCACGTGGCTGCAGTGAGGTTTGGAGGTAATCCCACTCTGGCCACCATGGGCAGGTGCCAACACGCAGCTGGAGCTGTGACACTTTGGCTTTGACTGTCCCAGCACCTGAGGTGATCGGCAGTGACTCACAGGAGGGCTCCCATGGGGAACAGCAATTCTCCCATCACCACCAACGAGCCAGAGTTTATGCACGTTTCTGGATGGGGGCCAGAGAGAAACTCCTAGTCTCACAGGCTATAAATCTGATGGTGGCAGTAGACCGGACAGGTGTGGGAAAGCTGCAGTCTGCGTTCCAAGCATGCAACCCTTTAGAATTAAATTATTTCTTCAAAAACAAAGAGTTCAAGAGTTCAGCCTTCACACAACATATGTTGCCATGCACAACATATAATCTTTTAATCTCAGCAGCAAGACAATCACAACAGCAAAGCCTCTCTGTCTCAAAGAGTAGGCACTTCTACTTTAAAGAGTATTTCAACATCAACTAATTTCAGACACTGAAGCTAACTTGATCCCTAAGAGAAGTCAGAATATTTGCCTTCACCTGCAGTTCCTCTGGCCGGCCTGAGGCTTGGTTTGCCTGCCAGATTTTACACTGCTGATACAATAACCACAAATCTCAGCAGGCAAAAATCTTGACCACATAAACCTCATGTTGACTTCAGTAGCACCTGGATCTCACCCAGCACATAAACCTGTGTCAGTGCACATTAGATGAGAGCTGCTGGACAGACATCCCAAGTCTTCTAGACCATAGAGGATCAGGGTATCATTCTTATACCTTCCTCCAAGAACAGCCTTCAAACTGGCAGATTGCTTTGTCTCCAAAGTCCATTTATAAATTAAGATCCCTGGCAGTGCCCTCAAATTGTTATTATGACACCCCTCCTCTGCCTGACTTGGACGTAAGGAATCCCCCTTCCACTTCAAACCACTGTGATCCACAGGGGAAGGAACTCAGAGCTGTTTTAATGGGCCTGGTGATGACAGCCAGACTGATGTGGTGGGAGCAGTTAACATCATGGCTTGAGGTATCTTCTGTGCCCTCAGAGAAGATTCCTCATTTCTCTGTGGCCTAGAGAAACACACTGTGATAAACTCAACCATTCCTTTTACAAGGGACATCACACAACTTTTAGCATGTGGATACTTTCCACCAGCTGTTTCCATTTCTGGTCTGGAAACAGGTACTTGAAGATAAAATGCTTTCAGTCCTATTACTCTGAGCTATCTGGTTCCTTTCTGTTCTGCATTTCATAGTCTGAATGTACACTTTCTGAGTGTGTTTTCACCATAACCAAGACATTCTGGCAAACAAATACTGCTCCTCTTAGCAAAACCAGTGCTTTATCACAGGTTGAAATGGCAAAACTTTGGTTGGCATAACTCTTCTGGACTGAGTGCTCGGCAGTGCATTGAAAACCAGACTAAAAAGTCAGAGCCATGTGCACTCCAGTACCCCCTAAATAAACAGTGCTGATAGACAAGTTATTCCAACTTGTGCAGAACTGAAAAATGAAGGAAGACTGGGTTTGTGTCTCTGTGGTCAGATGCATGTCAGGATTTCACAAGTTCATTAAAGTTTTGAGAAATGACAAGGCAGAGCTTAAACTTCCTTTTAGCAAGGGCTACCTTATGTCATCTCAGATTCCATGATGGGCAGGAGATATCTACAATGCAGTTCCTTTTCCCTGATTTGTCACCATTTTAGCTGGCTGGAAGTTCCAATCCACCAGAAAGTGGAACCTGCCTGTTCCTCATGGCCTCCTATCATTACAGTCATGTTTCAGTGTATCGCAATGCTGACAAAATTAAGACAATTTTTGGGCTCACCTGAAAATTCAACCCCAATGCCCATTTCTTTTCTTCTCTGAAACTAACTTTAATGGATATTATAGTCCTCCAGACTATAAGAAATTTTTAGCATCGTCAGCTCTCCTGAGCTTCACACTAAGAACTTCCATGTTTCTCACACGAGACACCAACCAACCATCTGACCTTCGGCTAATGCATAAATCACAGACACGGTCGACTTACAGGAAAACTCTTGGGCATTTCATTAACAGACTTCTGAAACACCAAGTACAGTGACCTCATTGAGTTTCTTACAGTAAGTCTGAAGATTTGGCTCAAGGGATAGCAGATGTTCAACAAACCCAATTATCGAATCAGCGATTTTGAGAACTGTCCAAATTCAAACTGAAATATCAATTAGTGATGGAATTTTAATGCTGCCTCTGGCAGGATCTGTGATATAACAGTGATTTTAGAGTCATTTCCGTAGCAATTTCCTTCCAAAGACTAGTCTATTTCCTGAACTTCATGACCACATAATGAGATTTGTCAACAACAAAATCACAAACAATGCTGTTTGCAAGGCACGCTCTGGCCAAAGGTTGTGTTTGGTGAAGAAATTATGTCAGGAAACATGATGCCTATGTTAGCCATGCTCACATAGTTTCATTGCTAACAGAGGCAATCCTGTTGCTGCACAGCTACAACTGAGTTGCATGTCTCACACAGGAATTTTACCAGATTTATTCTCACATCACACAATGGCAAAAACTTTTTAAGTTCACCTACCTTGAAAAATCTCCCTTTGCCTCCTGTAAAACAAGGAAGAGAAATAAAAAATATGTAATTAAAAACAGGAAAAAAAAAGAGAAGAGAAGAGAAGAGAAGGCTGTTCAAGACCCTCCATTTGCAAAATTCATTTAGCAGCAATTTCCTGTTGTAATTGATTCCTCATGCAGGTTTTGGAACCAGTATCTAATGTCAAGTGCCATGATAGAGTGAGTTGGGCAGATTAACAAACAAAAGATCTAATATAGGGCCAGATGATTCCTCATTCTGCTATGGATACCTAAGATGCTACAGGAAATAATGCCAGTAAATAAGAAATTCTGGGTGCTACATTACTAGAAAATCTCTGAAGTCTCAGTGGCTTTGCAGCCTCTGAGACTGCAACTCCCCTACTTTTTTACAAGTATTCTGGCCATTTTCTAGTACCCAGACTTTCAAAAAACTTGCTCACTGTCAGCTTTCAAGGGGATGCAAGATGCAGGTTTCTCTGATTCCTTGCTGGGTGTTTGGGGGATATTTAGCTCCCTTACTTGTACATCTAGATACTTCTATTTATTACCATCACAGCCTGATGTTAAAGGGTTGGATAATGTTCCACTACAATAGTTAGTCTTACTGCACACCTGGAGAATCCTCAGAATCTGGTGAGCACCCTCTGCAATAGATTTAGCACACATTTTGCATTTTCCATTTACCACAGACAATATGCCTTTCATATGATTCACGCTGAAGCACCTCATTTGCCACCAGCTACACAGAAAGCACAGTGCAAGAATGTAATTTGTGCAGTGAGGGAGTTTCCACTGCCAAAAGGACTGGGCTTTGTGTTCAGGTCTTTTGTCTTTACATCCATTCATCTACCCGCAAAACCTGCCAGCCCACGTCCAGTGGTGTTTCAGTCCTGAGGCTGGGGTAAAGTTCAGAGCTCTGGTGATACTTTAATTTGTTCTGGTAATAAAACAATTTGAAATAGGGCTGCAGAATAAATCACTTGAGTTCTGACAGACCTTTACTATCTTTCCATTTCCCTCTGAGTGAAGTGAAGGGCAGACAAGCACTTCTCTGGTTCATAGGAAGGAGTCTTTGAGCATGTCATGATTACAGTTCAACACAGAACAAAGCCCAAAGGATACACTCTTGCCTGCATGGGTGTGAGCACACTGAATTTAAAAAACAATTTTGTAGGGTATATTCTTCATAATTCAGTGCTTTGACCTAAATGCTGCAGCAAGAAGTAGAACAAAATGCAGTATGATTCCTTTTGTTTTGCTTGGATCCTGTCACAAACACGGGTTGTAGTGGTTTCTGGTTACAGGCAGCCAAGGTGTGGCTTGTTTTGACTGTTTTCATTAAGTTACACATCAAACTACTACAGGAATAAGCGTAACATCCTGTGTTTGTGGCAAGAAACAATCCCAGCAACAAGGGTTAGTTACAGCTCTGGGTCTGGCTGTACAATTACTAAGCACTAAGTTATTCACTAGGATGAGCAGACAATAGATTCATAACCCCACTGCTGCTCCTCACAATGAGCCCGTTGTTTGATGTGTATTCCCCCAACAGCCAATATGTGATTTCTATAATGTGCTGCTAATTGAGTCCTCCATCCTGACTCTCTTGCTCCATTCTTGTTGCATAAAATGATTTTAATGAAGGTTCAAATCCCTACACATTAATTGCTTCTTTAACATGGCAAGTGCTCTAGAAGTGCAGTGCATTGTTATTTATTAGTGCAGTCTGAAGAGCTGGTTTGTCTGTTCACATAGCTCCTCATAGCTTCATGGCTGATGGGAACAAAATTAAAACTACAGACCGTAAGAGAGGGGAAACAAGGATCATCTGACCATTACGTCTGATCTGCTCCCACAGTCATGGTTCTAAAAAGAGAACTTTCACAAAACCCACCCTCTCTCTACCCTGAAAAGGTTCCCTTCTGGGAACCAGACATTTACCAAACACTGCTTGGTCATTTGCTCTCTGACCCTTTTCCCTCTTCTTGAAGAGCGGAACTTTGAAAGACAATATTTAGAAAGGTCTTTAACCATTCTGCCCATGTTGGAGAATACAGAGAGTTGCATATGTAGAAGCTTAGGTAGCTCATCAGAGGACCAAGCCCCACTGGGAAAACAAATGCAAGTAAAAAAACCAACATTGCATATGGATTTCACCTAGGAATTTGCATTCATCACTTAGATTTTCTCTGGCTGTACATCATACCCTAGATCTTGGATATCTGTACTGGTGCAAACATAACAGCATTTCTGTATGCAAAATGTTGAGCAGTAGTACCTGCTCCCTGAGTGGGGAGGTCTAGTTTGAGAGCCTTCTGTACCCATTTTGACAGAAACAATGAAAACTGTGCAAAGACATCTTTTCCCTGCAGCTTGGGGGAACTCCTACACTTCCACACAGCCATTGTGGATTTGGTAAATCAAAACATTTAATGCAGCATGAGGAAGCACCAAGTGAGAGAAGGTGGATGCTTACCTGCAAGATGTATGCAGCCAGTTCAAACACCACTTCACTGTCAACCTCAATGAGTTCCTTGAAAGGTGAAGAAAACAAGAAAGAAAAAGAGAGTTGAGCTGCTGTAAGAAGGACATACATCTCCTCCTGACTACTGCATGGTGAAGCATGCAGTGCCAGTTTTCTCCCTTGGCTAGGCTTCAAAGTATTCCCTGTGCTCCTGGAGACAAAAGGGAGGGAGAACCTGCTCACTCAGATATGGAAAAAGCCAAATATTCAGTGTAAGGCACTGGTTAATGAAGCATAACTGGATGTGGCATGAAGGGATTCCTGGGGGAGGAGTGAGGAGAAGGCAGGTGGAAGGGGTAGGATCGGGGTACATTTTACTCTCTTGTGTGATTTAGTGAAAAGCAGTCTAGCATATAGATTTTTTTTGCCCTCAGATGTGATCATGGTTCAAGCAACACAGCTTTGTCCTTGGCTCACAGAAGCAGGGAATGAGAATTTGTCTTCGACACACTGAGGTGGTATCAAAGCTCCCACTGGACTCCTCTGGCCCTTGCAAAAAGTAAACTCAATGGAAAATGAACCATATTTGCTCTTGCATGATTTGAGCCCTGGTTTTGTCCTTTTCACCCCGCAAGAGCACTGAGGCAGGGGGTGGTTTGAGAATGAGCTGTGACAGCAAGTCTTTTGGTAGATCTTCCTTGCTCCATTTTATAGGATCCTGCCACTGGTGAAAGCAATCTTGGAGGGTTTTACTTGGACACTATGGTCACATGAAGAACACTGATGATTCCAACAGATCCTCTCAGGATTCCTCTGCTGAGCCAGGCACTGCTCTGACTGAATGTGCAGAATGCAGTCCAAGCATCAAAGATGCTTGAGATGGGAGGCACAAGAATTACTCTGGAGGCCAAGCATGCTATTTCTGACTCTCTGGTCCCTGCCTTTGGGAAGCTAGTGGGCTTTTACTGAGATAATGTTTAGGTCTCTATTCTGCAACTAGAACTCCTACATTGTGTCCTATGGACATGGCCCAGTAAACTGGGTCACTGTTCAGCTCATTCCTGTAGTGGTTTTTCTGCTGTATTTATTTAAGCTGCTGTTTTTAATATTTTACTTCATCTGGCAAGAAATGAGTGATCTAAATATAGATCATTGCTGTGATCCATGCTCCAGCCAACTCATGGCCACACCTCATTTACAAGCCACAATTGCTGCATTGGCTTGTCTCTGGCAAAATCAAAAACAAAGGGAACAAAAACGCAGGATAAGATCCAGGTGTCCTCGGCTTTCACTAGTGCCAGCTTTTTAAAATAAGTTCACCCCTTTCATAACAGCTCCTTGGGGAGTGAAGAGCAGCTCTGCTAGGGGCGATAAACACGCCTTTCCCCTCTCAGCTGAGCTGCCTGAGTCACGCAGGCACCTGCATCAGTGATGAGCCCGTGCCAAGGGAAGCGGCTGGTGCAAGAGGTTGATTCAGCTGCAGGCAGGGCTGGGCTGGGGCTACCAGGCAATCCCATAGCAAAGGGCAATGCAGAGTAGAACCAGAGCACCTGCTCTTCCCCCTGTCTGGAGGCATCAGGCATGGCATGGACAAACCAGCCTGTGCAACCATGTGTCGACGCTATGGCAAGTCTGTACTAGCAGGTGAAGTGTGCCAGAGCCCATTCTCTGGCCCCAAGGGTACCTGGGGTGCAGCACAGCTCATGACTAAACACTCGCCCTGTCTCCCCCAGTCCCAGATGGGGTTTCCACCACTGGGCTGCCTATTTGGAACAGGTGTGCATGCTTGATCAGTGCCTTGATCTCTGCCTGGGGCAGAGCCAGCTGGCACAGGCCAAAACCCATGCCAGAACGTGCGAGTCATTAAACAGCCTCTCTGATCAAGGGACAGTGCCTGATGCCAAGCCCTGCCTGCTTTGGTAGTACAAATGTGGCTTGGCCTTTCTGGCAAAAGTGGCTTGCTGGTCCTGTGCAAGGGTTTGAGTGTGTGGGTTCATGACTGTCTCACTACTCAGCAGGGTTGGTGAGTGGGGCAATGGGCACAGGCAGAGGAGCACAGCACACAACACAGGGCCAGCTGGCAACCCAGTGACCAGCAGCCCCAAATTAGGCCTCAGTTTTATTCTTTCCCACCCTGAGCAAGGGGATGTTTGAGGACGTGTGTCTGGAGAATCGACAGTGTTAGCTCCTAACACTGTGCTAGCACCTCAGACCTTTCCCTGTTTCATACACATTGGTCTTTCTGGGCTGCAGGGGAGCCAGGGCTGGAGGTATCCTTGGGAAGTCCATTAAGGAAACTTTTGGCGCAACAAGGAAGCTCTCAAGCTTTGGCAGCATGCGACATCATGTGCTAGCTGCAGGAATGACAAGCACTGGCTGTGCTTAGACACCAAATCCCCCACGACATTACATTAAGAGAAATCTGCCAGGCTGCATGCTTGCCCTGAGCCTTAGAAGACACTTTGCACCCAACTTTCAAATTCAGTGCCTTTTTTCAATAGCACAGCATGGCTTACTGTGCCTGGAAGTCAAATGGGGAAGGATCTGCAGGGAGATTGGGACTTCAGCAGGGCTATTTTTGGATAGAGATGCTCAGCTTGAATGTGCAAAGTAATGGTTTCAGGAGAGGTCAGACTAAAATAGACCAACTTAGATCTGTAGGCACTTTGTTTTCTTTATTTTGTTCTCCTCTTTTTCTTATTAAGCTTCCTCCAAAAAAAGAACAACAGTGTAAGCTTTTCCTGGCAGTACTTCAAAAAGGAACTTTCCCCAGGAACCAGAACGTGATGCTCACTGAGCTTGTTGCTGGAGAGGGCTGACTAAGCACATCTAATTGCAGCCTTGCCGGAGAGCAAAGCACTGCACAGCTCAGCTCAGCAGCCCTGCCTAGTTCCTGGGCACTGAAAAAAAGGAATTTTCTGGCTTCTGCCCTGAATTTTAGAAAATAGAAAGCTAGTGTCCATGTATTTTAGGACATAAAAATGTCAAGTGAGGCTCCAGATTTGGTGTAATCTACTTGGCTTAGCAGGTGACAAACGTGCTGAGGGTTTTGGGATGGCGGAACAATCTCTCCCTGACTACATCTGTCTTTTCCTACCACTTCCTCTCTGCCAGATGGAGGTGAGTCACAGGAATGGCCTCTGCCAGCACAGAGGGAGGTAGGAGGGATCCTCCCAGGGAATCCCAGCTGCTGACAAACCTCTCCCAGTCCCAGACACCCAGCCCACCTGGCTGAGTCTGCACACTGCCAATCTCCACCGCAGCAGGGTCTGGGGCTGGTTGATTTTCCAGACCGTGCCTCATATAGCTGGCTTGGGGCATGAGAGGGATCAGCTTCATGGCTCTGCTGTGGGCACCCCTCCAAGCTGAGGGTGTGCCAGGATGCCTTATCTCTGCCACAGAGTACCTGGCAAGGGGCTGCTCTGAGGGGCAGTGCCAGGGACAGCAGCCTGGTCTTCCAGGAGCGGACCAGGGAGGGCAATCACTCAAAAACATTTCTCAGTGCATGGCTTGTTCCTCTACAAGGTGATCTTTGGTGCATATCCACAGACACCTTCACCCCACTCATATATAATCTCATAAACTCATCCTGTCCCACAAACCTGAGGTCACTTGGCTGGTTCAGCCTGGAGAAGAGGCTGAGTGAGGGGAGACCTCATGGTGATCTGCAACATCCTCAAAAGGAAATGAGGGACAGGCACTGAACTCTAATCTGGAGAACAGTGACATGCCGAGGGAGTGACACGAAACTGACACATGGTTGGATATCAGGAAAAGCTTCTTCACCCAGAAGGTGGCTGGGCACTGGGACAGGCTCCCCAGGAAAGTGGTCACAGCACTGAGCCTGACAGAGTTCAAGATGCCTTTGGACAACACTCTCAGGAACATGGTGAGATTCTTGGGGTTTATGCGTGCAGAGCCAAGAGCTGGACTGGACGATCCTTGCGGTTCCCTTCCAACTGAGGCCACTCCATCGTTCCCTCTCCCTCTCTCCCCCTCACACACACCGCCGCCCCTCCCCTAAGATGGCGCCCGCGCCACACTGCCGCCCTCTGCGGGCCCGACACCCTCACGGCAGCCACTCGACCCAGCGCGCCTTTTTAGCACAAACCCGGACATTTCCTACTAAATACAAGCCAGTTAATAATTTTGGCAGTGCAGATTCCTTCCTGCCAGCCACAAGAATTACTTCCAGGGCTGTTTTACCTCAGAACCAGTCTCTGACAGGAAAGCTGCTGCCAAGTGTGGTGGCAGCGGGAGACAGAGGAGTGAGGGAACGTGAGAGGAGGAGGAGGAGGAGATGAAGGTTGTATCTGGAAGTCCAGGTGTGACCGGTGTAAATTTTGGGGCAAAGAATGCAGATCCAGGCGTCTCAGCCCACTCTGAGCTCCCCAAGTGCTCACCTTGTAGATGCAGGACTTGGCATTCAAGAAGAACAGCTCGATGGTGGCATTGTCCTTCAGATAGGAGATGCTTTCAATGTAGAACCTGAAAGAGAAAGCAAGAGGGGTGAGACACAAGGGAACTAGAGCAAAACATGGAAATGCACTTATTAAATGAAAAATGTGGTCAATGGAGTCATGATGAATGTGCTAAAAATGAACTTTCTTCTCTTACACCAGGCTGAGGTGATGAAGGAGGCTCGTGCACACTCCAGGATGTGATCAGTCACCACCACCTCAGCCATACCAAAGGACCTGGATCATCAAGTGGATGATTTAGGTTCTGAATAGTCCTTTGTTTTGTTTTCAGACTTAAAATAAACCTTTATTCTGTTTTCTTGTAATCTTCACCTTCATTTGCCATCACATTTTCACCATCAGCATTTCTTCATCACTCCTTTCTCATCACAACAATTCTGTGCTGTTAACCTGCATCTTTTAAAATACTCATCTACAAAAATGCACTTCTGGATTCCTTCCCTGTGCCCTTCAGTTCTGCATAAAGCAAGTTTTATAAAGGGTTCTTTACATTATTATATCTATGGTTTCACAGCAAGACAGTAGTTACTAACCTTGCAGTTTACCAGTACCATGAATAACAATGTTAAGGATGACAGGGAATGATCATAATCTAATTTTTTTGAGTTGAAGTGATTCTCAGAACTCAGGAGAAAGCTCAAACCCTCAGTGTCAGAAAAACCCACTGATTTGCATTGGCTTACTGCCCCAAATATTTGCAATTATGTGGAAAGCCCATGATATGTGTGAATTTATCCAGTACTCCATATCTTGCCTGCTCTGAAGGTCTGATGCTTTGGCAATAAACTTTGTGAGAGCTTTGTGAGAATTGACTCATGTCCTTAATTCTGCCTTGAGATCTTTTTTGGGGGAAAAAATGCTCTGGATACTGTCAATGTTAATGACTGATCATGCCACAGAGGTATGTTGTGTGTCCCTGTAGTAACAAAGAAAGTGTGGCTATGTTCAGTGAATGTTAAGGTGAATTTTGCATTTACTTAGTGTTTTAGGTAAGGAAAATTAAATAGATCACGATGCTGTTTGGTAGTGATTTTCAAATTGCAGTGCAGTGACAGCAACATTCCTTACATAAATTCCAGTGCTATCGTGCCTTGTCAGAGGCAATTAGAATAGGGAAGGTGCCAGGGAAATGGTGTCTGCACCAGGGACTTTTAAAAACCCAAATTCCTTAGAAATCTGGGTTGACATATAGGGTCTAGTTACAGAGAAACCCCACTCCCTGACCTTGCTGTCTGGGAGCAGACAGACCTGCAGACACTCCTGGGGCTTCACTCAAGTGCTGAAGGGACTGTCCACTTCCAGCTACTTGCAGAGTCCAGGGCCTTAAATTCAGCCTTCTTAGGGGCAGAGGTCAAAGCTTTGTAGTGCTCCTAAGTGTCTTCTGAAGGCTCCTCAAAACACTTTATTTCCTGACAGGCAGAACCAACTCCTTGCTTATTAGAGTGAGAGAAACATTTTGTTCATCTGCTGAAGGGCTCCTGTCTGTATTAGCCTTCCTTCTCCCCCTTCAGAAGAGAAATAAAAATAAAGCCTGGATAGAATAAATAAGACCCCAAGAAAACACCAACAACCAATCAAACCCGCAAAACACCAAAAACATTTGAATGTCGTGATGATGAAGCACAAAGATTAAACTTTTTCTTATTTTTTTCTGATTTTCACTGTTTCACTGTAAGTGGCCTCTTTGCAAAGAAAGAAAATACTTGGCTTTAGAAATGCAAAAATGGATGCATTAAAAAAGGAACTTCCTTACTAGATCCACTCTGTGAGTGCAGCTGCCTTCCCATCTGCTGAATTAATGGAGAATAATGCTAATTTGACACATTCTGTGGTTCTTGAACAACCTTCTCTCCTCATCACTGCTACCAGTGCTCTCCAGGTTATGGTGGTAGGTTTTCTTATTCCAAAGTCAGAAGAAAACGAGAACATTTTTTCCATTTTGAATCCCAGTGAAGGTTAGCCCAAAAGCTTTTTGTTTCAGCAGCTCAAACGCCACCGTTCTCACCATCACTAGAGGGCAATATTGCATTTCTTAAGGCTGCAGGGAGCTTTCCCAAGGCTTTCCACATGGACATAGATCGTTTTCTGTACAAAATTAAGTCTCTGGGAGCACAGAGCCTACACATGATACTTCATCTCACAAAGAAACCCCAATTCTCAAGTGATCTCCAGCGTGGAGAGAGAGCTGGGAAGCTACTGGCTCTCACACAGGCATCCAGACAAATGTGGAACGTGTGCACCAGGAAACTGGTGCTACTTAAAGGAAAACAGATTTGCAGAGGGAACTCTTGTGGGATTTTCTGTGTGGCAAGCTCAGAAAACCTGAACTGGAGTAGATTGCCCTGAATTTACAGTTGGTGCAGTAACAACAAAAAGGGCAAGGAAAGACTTTTTTTTTTTTTGCACTTATGAGTAGTTTCTGTCCCATCTCCTCCTGTTTCCATCTTTTACGAGCACAGTGAAGGAAACAACACTTTACAATGACCAATGTCAATGACTAAGGAGGCAGGCAGGAGCATCCAGCTGCTAAGGCAATGAACCAGGCAAACAAAAATCTGGGTTGAATTCCCAACTCGGACACAGGTTTCTTGTGACCTTCAGAAAATCATTTAGCTGCTTGGGCTGTTGAGCTGGGCTTAGGAAACACCCCTCCCTTCTCTGCCCCACTCTGTCTGTTTTGCCTGCTAAGCTTAGGGGCCTTTGAAGGCGTGTTTCAAGATCATCAGTTTTGAGAGGCAGCTCTCAGATTTCTGTTGAGGACTCCCCAGAGAGCAGCATTCCTTCCTGTGATGTGAAGCTGATGTGCCTGGGATATAATGGATAGGTTGAACAGGGAAATAGGCAATACAATGTGTCCAAGACCTCTGCTCCACTACCTGCATCTCTTGCAATACACACTTAGCAAATAGTTTTGCCTCCAGCAGCTCCTACAAGAGGTTCCTTGATAGCCAGCAACTGTGCCTGTGAGAAATTAGCTGCCTGCAGGAAGGGGGAACACCCCATGAGACTTGGGGAGTGTAAAACCAAAGGAGTAATTTTGGAGAAAATTTAAAAGATCAGCCAATGTTAATCTATTTCTGCATTCCTCCTCCCTCCCCACCCCCAGTAACTTGTAATTCATCAAGTACATTTTCTAAGCATTAATTAAATAGACCAGTGAATATTATGCTGGATAATGAACACAAAGTGCCTATCTTAGCTGCTCCCTCTCAGCAGCAGGGAAATAATAATGAGCACTGCAGAAGGTGTCTTGGAATACTTCAGAAGCTGCTGCATCTGAAATGTTTAAGGCTTTTTAGCTGCGAGGACATGTCTCATACTGATCAGATTGCTCTCTGTTAAGCATTGGTTAACTGACACCTTTCTCTGAGACAGCTTAAGCCCCCTCAAGCTGTGATGAATGGCAATTCCCATCGTGACCAGCCAAGCACAGCCTCACAGTGGTGCTTGTGGAAACTCCCGATCCCTGAGTGAGGGGAAACTGGTACTACCACAATTTCTCCCCTGCATTACACACAGGCTCATCCACCTCTGACTCATGGCTCAGAGAAATGCCTGACTGGTCCTGGACTCAGCAGTTTGATAAGTGGTTCTTCAGGAGGTGGAGGAGAATCCCTTACTGCTGCTGCCAGTCTTGTCTGTGAACCCAGGTGTGTGTGTGCAGGTGGGCAAATTCAGCAGTGTTGGGAAGGTGTTTGAACATTAGTGCTCTGTCCTTGCAGTAGGAATAGAGGAATTCAGGACTGCCAAGCACCTGAGCTGGTGGGGTGCTTGTGTGCACAGTGAGAGAAAAAAATGAGCAGCACTCCTGATCTCCATACAACAAAAGAAACCGTCAAATGCAAAATATTTAGCATTGCCTCTGACACTCAGCCTTAGACATATCCTGTCAGCCTGAACTTGGCCATCTATCACCTAGCAGGGACCAGGCTCTCTGCAGTTGAGTTGCTGACTGGGCAGATAGACTGTCATAGCATTTGAAAGCACTAGCCCATGTGTCTACTTCCAAGCAGAACCTGCCAAATGGTAAAAATATTTCACTGTGATCTTCAACACAATGGTATTTCAAAACATGACTACAGCAAATGATGTCTTGTCTACTTCAGGTGTCTATCTTTCCTGAGGCAGTGATACCATCCTCATTCTTGTGAGGTTTGAGTCTCGTAGGAGCCAGCTAATCCAAAAACTTCTATTCCATCTTTCCCATGTGGCTGACTCTGATCTGGTTGGGATGGAGGACAGAGCTGTCAGCAGAGCTCAGTGACCCTCTCAGTGGACTACCCTTTATTTCACTATTACAAAGGAATGGGTAAAGGAGAACACCCTTTTTCTGCCTCATCCATCCTGAGGTCTGGCTCATTATCCCTCACCACGTCATTCAGAACCTCAGAGGATAATTTGAAAAATATGAGGCCATTTGCTAACCAGGAAAAGAAAAATCATGTGTGTTGGTATAATGGACTTAAATGCAGATGTCATTATGTCCAGTGTCTCATGCTAAATGAGTATTCTGACCAGCACAGGCTGCACAGCTCCTTTTATTTTATGTTCCAGCCCTGTTTGCTAATAGTCATGGCTACACACTTGTATGTGCTGCCACTTAGAAGCAGACAATGCTTATGCTAAATAGTTGGCCTGTTAAGTAATCGGTCAGGAATGAAAATCAGCTAAAAAGCTCAGTTTACCTCCCCTTCTGCATTGATTTTGCTTTGGATCCCATGTCATGTCTCCTGTGCCTGTGCCATGCTCAGGCCCCACCACATCCAGCACCTGGGATTGGTATGCAGGGGACAGGAGGCAGCAAGAGAGACCTGTGAGAGACTTTTACCTCATTGCAGGGGGAGCTATAACACTAGAGGTGAATTTGATTCCAGAAATACAGGGAATCGCAGCTAACAAAATAAAAAGCTGTGGATATTTTTTAACATGAGCCTGTCCCCTCTCTCTTTCTCACCAGCTGCAGTATATTATGAAGTTTTCTGCATCTTTACCTTCTGTAAATCAATTTTTCTTGGTGCTTCTAACATGTTGGCCCACTGAATCCCTGGAAAACCATGTGCTTTGGGGATATTTGCTCATTCCTATGCTTCATCTTCTCCATGCACAAAATACTTAGGGATCTGCTCTGGAATATATAGAGACCAACTCTCTTCATCTCTTCTAGGCTGTATATCCTGGGAGTCTTTGCAAAATACCAAGTGCTCCAGTATGAACATAGAAGGGAAGGAATCAAGGTGGAAGTGCAGCTACATTCCTCCCTCATATTTGATTACAGCATCAAGCAAAGGCACTGACCTGAGTATAGTAAGTCCTCTGCCCCCTACCCACGTGGGGAACCTGGCCTGCCCAAGCTATAAAAGCAGCAACCCAGCTCAACATAGTCTGTAAATTGCTCCATCACTGCAATGTCCCCTGGAGCTTAGCTTGGCTTGCAGGAGAAGTGCATCTTTGCACAAAAAGATGTATTTTTGTACAAAAGCTGTTGCAGCCCCTCTTGCCTTGGAGTGATGCGCTTATCTGTCCCAAATGTGAGGTGAGGGCAGTGACTGGATCACAGCAGCACACTGCCTTCCTCCTCTTTTCCCTCATTCACCAGGGGAATTGCCCCTCAATCTCCTGAGCATCAGCACAGCCCTTTCCTGCTCTTTGGTCATTACCAAGAGTCACATCTTGGCTATTAGAGGTAAGTTGCTGGGTGCACTGTCTCACATAACACCACCCCATAGCATCTAGAGAGCATCACCTTTTTTCTGAGGATTTCAGACCATTTTAGGAATAGAAATCCCTCCAGCTGTCCCATGTGTTGTCAGCAGCACATGAAGGAAGAATTTGTCTGTCAAAGCTGGCATGAGGGTCACTTATTTACTGACTCAGCCCTTGGTCAATGCCACAGTGACAGGACCCCTCGTATCAGACCTTCCTGTTGTGCACTGACAGCCCATCACCCCCACGGTGTAAGGTATGAACACACAAATTGCACTGAAAACAGAAACAATGTCTGCATGACTTTGACCCAGTCAGAGAATCAGTGTGTAGGCACTGACACAGCTACTGCAGCTTGATCCAAATTAGCTACAAATCCTACACTGACAGAATCCATCATTTCTGCATGGTACCTATCATGCAGTCTAAATGCTTCCCAAAATTAGACAAGACAATGCTGCCAGCATCAACACATTTAAAATGTGGCTCAAAACAACAAATTTTCAGAATGCTGCTTTTTCTGCCCCCTTGGGTAGCTGAATGGAAAGGAAAAACAACTTATCCCCTTCTCTCAACACAGCTCACTTATACAAATATATTCCTAGTTAAGCAGAAAACAGAAATGATGTTATGGGACTCAAGAGCCAGACTGCTAGTAAGATGTGTGTGTAATGGATGGCTTAGCTCAGAGCTGTGTGCTAAGTAGCAGAGCCCCATTAGTTCCCTTCCTCAAGCAAAGGTCGGTTTTCACACGAGTAAATCTTCTGACTGGACAGAAGTTTCTCGTATCTCTAAAGAGCCTCTGAGGAGCACAGCCTCCCCGCAGGCAATTTATTACACCTTCCCCCGGGTGAGCAGAGCAGGGGGCCACCCTGGGAAGGCTGCAATAAATTGTCTGCAGGGAGCCTTGTCTTCCAGCACAAACAAGGTCTGAGTGGCTGTATTTATACGCTGTGGCTGGCTGGGAGGAGGGCTGCCGGCTTTTGGGATCTTCCTGCTTAGCATACACACAGCTGGTGCACACCAACCAGCAAAACACGTGCTGTGCAAAGAGATCTGGGCTATGGCAGGGACTTTATAGACAGAGCAGCTCACAGGAGCCCCTGAAAGCAGCTTGGTGGAACTGGCTTGATTATGTGGGTTCTATATTCTGGTTTTTGTTGTTGTTCTACAGCATCCCACAGCAGTGCACAGAGGTGTGGAGCTATAACATGAGCAGGAGATGGCTCTTTGTCTCCCCTTATATGTAGCACAAACTCAGGGATTTTCTGGCTCAGTACTGGTACTGGCAGTGGGTGAGGGAGACAGCACAGCTGCAGGGAGCTCTGGGAAGAGACAGCAATGAGAATGTCCATGTGCCATGGACAGCTAGCCATGAGAATGTGGATGGAGCGCCCCAAGGTGCTGAAACATCTCAGGGCAGCTCCCTGAGGTCTCCTGGGATGATTAAGCTCCATGGCAAACTGGGGTCTGGCACTGCCCTCTTTGCAGTGCAGAGGGCTCTGAACAGGATGAAGGAAGAGCAGAGGGTCAGAGTGATTTGAAGATATGTAATTTTGCCCCAGCAACTTCTCCTGGGTGGTAACAGGTGTGATGAAGCTTGGGTGAGAGCAAATTCTGCCACTTCTCTTCCTCTCCCCTGGCTGCAAATTTAATGTGTTTGATAATCTGTTTGTGCATTTCCCCCAGTCCCTGTAAACCCCAGTTTCACACCATGGGGCAGAAAGAGGGCTGTCTGCTCCTTCTCGCTTCTCAGAGGGGAGAGACAAGAGCTGGTGATTCCCTCACTCCCTGCTTGGAGCAAAGTGTTGAAGCACCACATACCTTCATACCATCCTGTGGATGGAGAAACTCAGCCCATTACGTGCAAGAGAAATAAATTGCTGAGGTTAATTTTGTGTGGTTCTGTTCAGCTCTTCCTGCCAAGGCAGGCTGCTGTCATCACAAGCCCTAATCTGATTTCTTGGAGAGAAGCAAAGCTGAGTGGATGTGAGTGGCATACACAGCCATGGTGTGCTGGGATCCCATGTTAGTCACCTGGGGAAGCTGGGAGCAGGATGCTCTGAATCTGCACCCCATAAGTGTCTCTGGCCCGTGAGTGAGGCAGAAATGCATTTCAGTGACAAGTTCTAAGGTCCAGTTAGGCCTATGAAGAACAACTGTCTCACTTCCTTCCCAGGTCAGCTGTTTTCAAATGGCCTCTTGCTTCTTTCACTGTTAGCATTAGTCCTTTTCTAATGGAATACACGTTTCAAGATGCCTACAAAAAAGGGCTGAAAGACTAAAATAGCATAAGGCCTCATTAACAGCTGAAATCTGGTCCAATTCCATTTAGATAGCCAGGTGAAACCATGTAGATAGGAAACGCTTCCTCAACCCTGGCTGTGCCAACCTGCTTGAAATAATAATTTTAAATTTACAGACTTGGTAGAACAGAGGGATGCATCAAGTGAATAAGCCTACATCTGAGCAGGGCTCTGAGGTCAGAGAAGAGACCCAGGTTTCTTAAGCCTGCGACTTGTTGAATTCCAAAGCAGTCATCTTTGGATGAGTCAGATGAAATAAGTCAGATTAATTGCTCCTGAAAGGTGACTTTTTCTTTCCAGTGGTTATACAGGGAGGCTGCACTAATTAGCTGTGACACAGAGCTGCCTGTCAGGTAAAGATCTCAGCTCTGGTGTGGTGAATCTCATCTCAGACTGCCCACCTGCCCCACCTGCCTCAGACCTGGACCCCCTCCAGTGCACACAGAGCTATGTTCCTTCAGGTTAAGGGGGCACAGACACCCAGGAGTTTTCACTCTGTGTTTCACTGCCAGTCTCTTATTTAGGGCCACTTTGTTCTGTAGTAACTGTGGCAACCTGGCAAAATGTCTGGCCTCAATATAGAGAGTCCTGAGCCCCCACAGCTCCCATGCTGACTTCAGCCTAGCCAGTATATATGAACACATGCCAGATGTTGCTGAACACAGGCATTCCTTTGTGGGAATACTGCCAGCCCGTAGATACAAGCTCTGCCCCACAGTGTATTTGAGTATTGAGGATTTATTTCACATTTTGTTCAATGCCTTTCTGAAAGAAAAGCCTTTCCATGTGAGACATATTCTGATTTAGTGTGACGACTTCTGCAGTGAGTTGTCACTGTTTAGCTGGTGGAGTTGCCCTGAGAACAAATATATTCATTCCTGGGAAAAGATCCACCAGTGGAGTGAATTTTATTTGCTAAGCTTGTTCATATAAATTAACAGCATGACAAACATACAGAAGATAAAGAGATCAGACCCATGCTGGTGGTTCCTTTGCTAAGGATTGCTAATCTCACATGGCCATTGTTTGAGGATGAGAACTCACTGCAGAGCCTGGCCAACTTTGCTCTCCATGAAAAAACACCGTGTCTGTGCTCTGGTTCTCTCTCACATCAAAGCTTTACACAAAAGGAGTAACTCTGCCTTCCTTCTGTCTGTATGAGTCCAAGCAAAATGCTTCCTTCCCAGCCAACAGGATGTACCTGTACCTGAACCCTGCAATCTCTATTTACCTTCTTTGCTGCCCCGGTCTCCACACTCTACTCAGTTTCCTGCACTTTACCCCAAGGCTCATGGTGTGAGGTACATTTTCTCTGTTCTCTTCTGGTCTCAAAATGCCTCTGTAAAATCAACTCATCAGGCAAACCCTCATTTCTTCATCCCCATCCTTTGCTTCTCCTGGACTTCAGTGGTGACTTTCATCTGCCTTGTAAACCCTCTGAGGCAGGGAGTTAGTCTCACCAACAACCAAGCAACCAGGGCTATAGGAAGCCATCCAGGGAAGCTAATTCTAAGGTGAGAACTAATATCACTCCCATTCTGTTGCCCAACATCCCTCCTCCCCTGCAAGACACATGGCACTCCCTCTTGCTTTCATGTGTGTCTTTAGAGCTATGTCAACAGATATTAGAAGAGTCTTATAAAATAATATTGCACAGTAGCCATGGGCAGTTCACAGCTGCCCAAGAATTCTGATTGCTTCCCAGATTCCTATGCTATTCTCAGTGGAAAGCTTTCATTGAAGCACTAGATGACAACCTGAAGACAGGGAGGCTTCAGTAGCTGTGTAAATGAACAATGGAAGAAGCAAATTCTTACAAACCCATGCTAAAAACATCCTTCTAAAATCCCCCTCCTTTGACACAGTGCTGTGAAATTTTTGGTCTTTGATAACAGAAGAGAGGAAAGACACTGGCAGTGTTCAACAATGTCAAACCCCAAGGAAATGTGTGTCAAAAGACAAAGCTTCAACAGTGCTGCAGAGATTTAAAAAAAGGGAGGAGAATTTCACACTGCAAATCTTGTGAAACTTCCTATTTTCGGCACAGTTCTTTCAAAAAGCCTTTTCTTAAGAAGGCAGGCTTCCCTTTAAATGTACTTTTAGAGCAGGCTAAAATCTGTGGCATCTTTGGTGGGCATGCTGCCCTTCAGCATTGCTGCAGGAATGTTGAGGGCAAAAACCATTTGATGGTCACATTAAAGGTGAAAATGTTTTCACTGTAGTTTTTCCTCTTTACAAACTACCCTTTACTTTTCTTGCCTGAGGCTTCATCTCTTCAGTAGTTATGCAGTGTGATTGAACTGTACATTTACTTCAACTAGAGGGAAAACCCCACACAATTACTAAATCCCGATGCAATAAACAGAATTCTGTGTCATGAGCATCTGGCACATCCAGTTACTTGTATCACTTGTATCTCTCCATTTAGGACTCCCAGCATCAACCCAAGCTTTGTCAGCTTGGGTAATGCAAAAAGGCATCTGCAACCACAGGCAAGCCTTTACCTGTGACATAGTAGGTGTCATGGGCATGAAGTTCCTTACAAATTAACACATTTGTGATTAGGTATAGTACAGCACTAATTATCTCTGCTTTCTGCCTGATGGCAGCAGGGGAGAGGGAACATTCTGTTTATGGTGTGTTTATGAATGGCTCTGCAAGATGCTGCACACCCCCAGATTGTGAAAATAAACCCCTGTCTACAGGTGGGTCTCTTTAGAACTTTTCTTTAGCCCTTGCTTTAGTTCTCAAGCCAGAACTGAAACCACTGGGTAACAGATATGTGGGGCCTTTCCATCTTCAGCCATCTGTCTGGAGTTGGTGTCTTCAACTGCCTTCTGCTCCGATCAGATTTAAGGATGGACATGGGAACTCCTTATGTGCTGGGAAACTTTTTCAACTTCTGCCAGCATTGACATCCACAAGGGAAATAAGCAGCAGAAAAGGCACAGCAAGTTAATGCCCGTTTCTAACTCTTGAGGCATCTGGCTCCCAGTCCAATCCAAATTGTAACTCAGTGTGACAACCCACTCATTACTGCCATCAGCAAGAGTATAAGCCCGGAGTCAGTCTGGTTTTCACACATGCAGGCACTGAATGCTGAGTTTTTCCCTGTGGATTGAGATTCCAGAACAGGAGGGGTCACTCATTCACTAGCTGTTAGATGGATCTGTATCCTAGGATGCCTCTTGGCTGGGATCCCGCTAGAATGACTGGTCTCCACTGTGCTGCCAACTTTCATAAAACAATACAGATGGCAATATTTATGCTTGTTGAGTGGTCTTTGAAATGAATATGAGAGTGGCTCAGTAGCACAGGCTTTCACACATTTTACAGTTCTACTCTGAAGCCCAGCACTTAGCTCTTGCTCACTCAGGGCTTTCCCTGCTTTCCATGGGATCCCTGTCTTAGCACAGACTCCCCAGTTTGACCCCTGCACAAGATATTTGGTGACTGACCATATTCTCAATGAGCATCAACATTTTTGTGTAGCTCTAAGGACAGGTGGATCTGGATCTCACATGCTGAAGGTGCTCAGCTCTAGATCTACCCTTATAGTTTGAAGCACCCAAAATATGGACTAAATTCTTCTCTTGGGAGACATCAGGCTAATTCTGGACTCACAGGGCTTTGTGCAGTCTTGATTTGTCCTAAGATCTATCCACCACTAAATATGGGGTCATAACAGAACAAAGAGTCTCTTCTCCTCAAAAGCCTGCCTTGTAATGGAAGTTAAATGAATGACAATCACTATGTGGAGGGAAAAAAAAAAGCTTCACTCAGGGGAAGAAACTCAAAAGTAGGTCTTCATTTTTTGTGGGTACTATGGAATGAATGAGAGTGATGTCAGATGTAATATAACACTGGAGTGGAAAGCCTAACAGAAAAAGACACAGTTATGCTGCGCTGGCTTGTTCTAGACATGAGCTATCCATTAAAAGTAAGTCAAAACCCTCAACTTAATTTTGTACATATGCCATCCCAGCCGCCGGCCTCTCTCTGGGCATTTCAAAGCTGCAGGAGCAAATTTGTCTTCTCAGAAAATATCTCCCTTGGAGGCAAAGGCACTGTGTGCATAAAAGCACTGCCAGCTTCCAGCAGCTTCCAAACACTAACAGTTCCTTGTAAAAATCCCAGATGAAGTTTGAAGCTCCCAAACTGCCGTAATCTTCATTAAAACTTTTATAGTCTGGTCCAGCCAAGTAGAAACCAACTGGCTGCCATAAAATGCCATCATTTGCTATTTGTGGGTAATTCACTGTAGCACTGAGTTCAGAAGGTGAATATGACAGAGCTGTACAGGGATTAATTTGGTGTCTGACAGAATGCACACTGTGGGCACAATGCAGAGGAGACTGATGGCTCACCAGTGAGGAAGAGAGTGTTTCCCTGCAGGTTGCTGGCTCAGGTGGGTTATCCTGGCAGAAAGAGGGCTTTGTTCTGCCACCCTACTCAGCTTGGACTTTGTAGCTCAAAGCCCACAAGTAGAAGTGTAAATATGTAACATCTGATCTTACCCTTGCACAGCATTTCCCTGTGGACAGCTATGGTTGTCGGTGTGGCTACTAGTTGTTTACAATTGTGTGAGAAGGGTTTGAAAAGCCAAAGAGCTCAAAAGAGACCTCTGTGGAAGTGTTTGTTTGTTTGCCCACAGGTGTTTCTGAGAAACTGACAGCCTTTCTTCCTGGCCTCCAGGAAACAGGCTGTCTGTAGCTGTATCCCACGGGAAAGGCTTGCCATCAAGCACTTACCTGACACAAAAGTACAAAACAACTGGTCCTGACTTTTTGGGGAAGTCATGTTCCAGCACCCGGCGGTCCAGCTGAAGCCAGTTCAAGTGTCCCCTGGCAAGAGAAGAGACAGTTTTGAGCCTGGCACCAAAGAGCTTTCTCACTGCTCACAGCAATGAGGTCTGAGGTGTTACAAAATGTGAACCAAAATGTGTGCTATTTGCCCTGGACTATTGCATGGTATTTGAAAAACACACAATAAATGTTTGAGGAGCAGAGGCGATATCATCCTGGCAGTGTTTCAGTCTGGGAATCGAACTGCTAAAGTTCAATCTGTCAGGGTGAAAGCTGGCAGCACTGAGCAATCAGGACAGCCCAAAATGTTATAAGCTTCACCTTTTTATTACAGGCCCCTGGAGCAGTTGTATCATTAAAAGTCTGTCAAGATTTTCATTAGAAATCCTTATGGTTAAGAGTTTCCACGACGCCTGCAGTATTTCACTCAAGGCTAAACCTGACTCTACAGTCTCAGACAGTTTATTTACCACCCACATGCCTGCAATAGCCTCTCTAGGTTTGCCCAGCCCTCCTTTTTCCTTCTTCAGAGAGCTCTTGAAAAACAGCTGCTCCGTGAAGCGTTCCAGCTACAATTACCACATGCTGCTTTTCTTTTGCCTAGATGGTACCTGTCGTTATTTTCTCCTATAATTTATCCATTCCTGCCTTGCCGCTGGAAGCTTTGCTGGGCAGGAGCTCAGTTCTTTGTCACGTTCCCCACATTGTAGAGTGCTGTGTGTGCATGAGAGGTACTTTATAAATACCATCATTTGTATTACAGGGGCATCTCGCTCCCCAGCTGAGATAAAGGCCCTGTTAAATTAGGCACTGTGGAAATACCTAGGGTGACATTCAGGCCCCACTGAAGCTGGCCAGATTTTTGCCATTGCCTTCAGTGATGCTAGGGTTGCATCCTGTGAGCTTTTGGCTGTGGATTTCAGTCAGACCAGATTTCACCCAGAGGGAGAGGCAGCCCTTGCCTTCAGTACTCTGCTGTCTAGACAATCAAGGGGAGAGAGAGCTGAAGTGATTTGGGGGAGAATCTTGCAGCAAATAAAGCAGGAAATGGAACTCAGATGTCCTGAGCTTTATTCCAGTGCCTATTCACCAGCTCATGATAATCCTCAAGAATAATTCTTCATTCCACTGGAAATGAAAAAAAGGAAAAAACCAGCCTGCTTTGAAAAAAACCCCCAACTATTAAATTACCTTTCTAGCATTGCCACAAGCTTTAGCAATGTACCCTGTATATACAGGGTACATTGCTAAGGCTTATATATGCAGCAGAGGACATACACAGCAAAACCACTCAGCTTTCACAAGGGTTTTCATGTGCATGAGCTTTGGGTAACTGAGAAGCCCTTTTAGAAAGTAAGCAATGACATCCCTGTAGCAATTTAACTGGATTTACAGCCCTCCCCCACTCCATCTTTCCCAGAAAAATAAATAAAGGGGAAAGTAGCACTTTCAGGAGGCTCTGAATTACCTGGCTTCAGTGGGAATTTCTGTGCTGCTTATGGAGGTGCAGAAGAGGATGGGCAGCTCAGGGACCTTCCTGCCCAGGCAGGTCTGGAACCCTGATGGGACATTGTGTGTGTTCACCTGAGCACAGCATGCTGCTTCAGACCAAGGGGTTCTAAATTACTGCTGAGCTCCACCAAGGGGTTTAAATTACTGCTGAGCTCCACCCATCAATCTCGTGGCTCAGGATCAATATGCTGAGAAAGAAGCTCTCCTCAAATTTTGCCATGTACAAGTCAGGCATTCAGTTTAAGCAGCTTTTGCATCTGTTTTGCAAAAGTACCAAGTCTCAACTAGGTACAAGTGATACATGTGGAGTCAGGGACTTTTCAGACTCATCCTGGACGTCTTTTGGTGTACAAAAGGAACAAAGCTTATTTTATCCCCTGCTCTAGTCACCCATGTTTTCCCCTCCAAGATATTGTAACTTTCAGACAGATAATATTCAGATAGATTTTCTAATTCTATTTTTTTCTCTAGATAAAAATTTAAAATAATTTTTTCTCTATTTTTTTTCACTTTATGTAAAGGGCAGCCTACACTGTGCATTAGGGGCACAGACTTGCTGGCAGTGTGTCTGCTGGAAAGGAGTGATATAATGCAGATTTTCAAGCCAAACTGGTCGCCTCATATGTCTCCATTGCAGTACAGGGCTGAGGACAAGTCTGCCCAGCCTGGGATCAGGGTGGGGATTGCCATATTAACTCATCTGCATGTAGGAACTAACTGGTCTTGCTCTGGGTAGGATGCATAACTGGGCATGCAGCAAGATGCAGGGTTTTCCTTCCATCATTTCTGCTGCTGGCATGCTAGTGTGAGATCCATGCACCATTCCCTGTTGTTCAGCACAGATGTGTACTTTAACAAGGTTTGGCTTTTAGAAGGTTGTCAAAAATAATCCCCATTGAAAGATACTCAGCCTAAAAAATTAGAGGTATCTAGCTTTCCTGCTGCATCCCCCTTCTTAAAATCTGTAATTTTACCTTTTTTTTTTTTTTGGTCATGAAGTGCTGTTCTGTTGCTTTTAACAGGCCTCAGGAAGGCTGAAATTAACTGTGAAGGCTCCAGTTACATGTGGGATTGAAACTAGCCACGCTCACCCATTCCTAGCCTAAGTACAACCTGAGCATTTACCATGTAGGCCATGGTACAAAATGCTGTCAGAGCAAGGAAAAGCCCCACTAAACCTGACATCCTGTGCTGAACCTGTCCAGTTGCATTTGTATCACCAATGCAGCAGCCACCAGCAGCTGATGGTGTTACACAGCAGATCCCACTGAGGGCGAGCTCTTGACAATGGACTTACTGTCTACCCTTATGTTTATTCAACAGCAATGTCTGGGTTTGCCTAACATGCACAAGGAAGGGTTGAGAAGCCATGGTGCACAGAACAAAAAATCACTTCAAGGTATTTCTTATTTTGAAAAGACTTGCTCTTTTCATTCTCGTTGCATTTTAGCAGGAGAAACTGGTTGATATAACCATATATATATACACACATATGCATACCAGTTCCACATTTATGTTGCTCACATACACAGTTCTGAGTACTGGATTGTCTGATCTTCCACACTGGATAACACATTTAATTGCCACCGAGTTTTTAGGTTGAAGAGTTTCATTAGTCTCATCTGCATGGAGCTTAAATCCAAAGCTCCTTCAGAAGAGGAAGGTCACTTAAATCCCTGCCAGGAGCTAACTGCTCACTGTACTCAATTACTACTTACAATCTTTCATCACTGGGGGCTTCTGCACTGCAGATTGTCACCTAACTCCTTGTTCTGAAGCATGGCACGTAGAGAACAGCAGCAGTGAGCAGTCCCTGGTATCTGCCTGTGAATGTGGACTATCAGGGAGCCAAACCCCCATGCCATTGCACCACAGAACGCTTTGCTCTGGAATCTGTCTTCCTGTTGTCAGCAGAACTATTCACGGAGCACAATCCCATGTAAGACAGGGAAAAGTATGGGAATATAACCCTAGGCATGTAGTAATCCTGACTGTTTTCATGGACCAATTTAGGCAGCTTGCACTGGCATCCCATTCATACATGCCCATGTCTAGCTGGATTTCCTTCATGGTTCAATTTAGAGACACAAAGTAGCTTTTGTTTCATTATCACCATCGATTTGTTCATTCAGATATTTCTATCAGTGTATTCAGAAATAATGGCGCCAACAGTTTTGGGGGGCCTATAGGGAGGTCGAATACTGGAAGCCAGATAATTTTCCTCTGCTGGTTGTACTCATGTTGGCAGTTAAACTGGTATGTCAATAACAACCACATAATCACTTTAAGGAAAAAAAACTGGGTCCATTTAGGATACAGACTGAGTATGGATTTTGGTGCCCAGGGTCCATTTTGTTGATTGTGTGCTGTAGTTCTGTTTTCTTTTATAAGTAAAGAGTGGCACATCAATGAGTACTTTGCCTCCAGGTGGTTCTGTTTATACAGTTTTACTGCTTAGTGTCCAGTTTTCTGAAAAGTGGATCCACATTGATTTGTGCTTTAAAGGTATTTGGGCCAATAAACCAACTCACACCCTTTCAGTGTCAGATTCATTCTGAATTTAATGGACATTGAGAAAAACCAATTCACATAATATAACCTGTATAAACTATTTATATTTCCATCAATTGCAACAGAAACAAAAAACCCTTTAAGCTCACAGATTTTCTCAATTACTTTTGAAGAGGCTGAGAAGCTCATGGGCCATAAGAGTTTAGCTATACAAATTTTGCAACACAGTGGACTTGGTGATAAAGGAACTGGTCTAGTGCCAGAGCAGGACATTATTCTCTGAGCTGTACCCTCCGTTGGACCAGCTGTTCAACCAGGATGTGGGACACCTGCTCCCTCATTCTGGCTCTGCCACATGGCTGGAGGGTGGAAATAGGCTTCCCCCAGCTCCCAGGGATGAAAGGGTATTCCAGGGAAGGGTCCTACCCTGCTCTGTGGGGAGCTGTGGGATGCCAGATTTGGTAGCTCTCAATGGAGCAAGTGACTCAGATCTAAGGACAAGTGAGGGATGTGGAAACCTTGCCCATGGCCCAGCTGGGGAGTCTGCAGTGAACAGAAGGTTAATCCTGGCCACTTGCTCCTAGTGGAGGCTGGAGGAGCTGATCCAAAAGGAAAGGGTGGTTAGTGGAGATTCATAACCAGCTGAACTAAAACCCAAGCTCTTCCCCCATCCCTTTTCACTTTTAATCAAGCAGGATATTGCTCTTCTGGCTTCCTGTGAAGCTTGGCCCCTGCTGCTGTACAGGGACATCCTTTTGACCTGTGCTCTCCTGCAGTTAATGGCTCACACTATAAAAGGCTCCTATGATCACTAAAATAGGAGGCGTTATTCTCCCCTCCATAACAGTCTGACAATCTAATTTTAGTCACGCTGAATGCAGTAATGACCCTGTATTATCACAAGAAACTATTAAGTTGCCAACGCAAAGGTTGTTCCTATTGATTTTCTTCTAAGGTTGTCATGACAGAGCACAACTAATGAATGGAAATCCCCAGTCTAAATAATTTCTAAATAAATTACTCTCATAGAGCTTTTACTATTAAATAGAAGAATTGATTTAATACTTTAGTGGCTTTTCTTCTTTCTAAACTTGCCATTTAGCCAACCTCAGACTACATTTATGAACCAGGCTTGTTCTGTTTCAGCTGGTTATGAGTCCCCTTCAAGTAAAGCACATGGAAACTCAGTGGAGAGTGAAGAAGTCCCTGAGGGCCTGTGTCACAGCATTACAAGGTTTCTTTTTACATTCCTGGTCTGTATTAGGTAAAGGTTTGGGTTATGTGCCCTGCAAACAAATGTTAAGAGATTGTTTTTACTACTTTTTGAAAAAAGAGGATTTTTCAAACTTCTGTTTCACATTGCAGGTTATGATCTGTGGTAAAGACAGTCCAGTTTATTTTCTGAAGCTGGCTTGGGACATCTACTTCCAAGACTCTGCCCAAGGCACCAGCCATATTCTTGGCTGTGTTCAGTCAAGTAAAACAATTGCTGGTTGTGCCAAGTCTCTTCAAAGCATTTTACAACTGAAGAGGAAATACTTTTGTCAGGGTTTTTTTCACAGCACTGAAGAAGCCTCAGCGCAAATGTCAGAGTCACTATGGGACAGCAGAAGGGCTTCAGACCAGCTTCAGACCAGCAGGGACTAAATGCTTGTTTCTGGGCTGCACTTCCTTGGTTTAGTGAGGCTGTCCCCAAATCTTTCATCTGGGCTGGCTGAGCACATCCTGAAAAGCACCCTGCTCCATCTACAGGTCTGAAGGTGACCAAGTGAGTGGATGCCACCACCTCACCCTTTGAATCCTGCCTGGACCATGCACATCCATCTGCATCTGCTATGTAGCTTCAAGCTCTGCCAGCTCTCACACTTCCTTCCTTTGCTAACCCAGATCTTTGCTCACCCAGTTAAACCTGGAAATTCCAGGGGAGGCTGGGTCTCTCTAATTGCTGACACCTCCTCATTAGCTTCCCTTGCTCTCCCAGGGGAGCCCTGTGCCCACCCAGCTGAACTGAGAGCTGGGACTTGCTCAGCTGCTCTCTGGTTACAGTTTGAGATGTGCTTTGTTTCTCACCTGTGCTCTTGGGACTATTAAGGGAACATTTTCATCTCCTAGTGTGCTGTGGCTTCCCTGCATGGGTTTCCTCAGGCAGCACCCACTGAGTAACTTGTTCTCTCCAAAAATAAACACTGTGGTAGGAGCAATTTCCTACTCCTGCTTTGTAAAAGGCAAGTGTCTCCTACTGTTTCTCTTTGGAGGATTAGTCTCATTAATTTGTGTTGTGTTGGAGATCTACAGGGCTGAGCTACTCATGTCAGTGAGCTGGGATGGATTCTGGGATCTCCTCTGATTCGGGTCCTGCTTCTGCACGTGCCTGTGGCTGAGCATTCCTCCATCCTTGGAGCTGTGTCCTGAGATGGCCTCAGGCTGCCCAAGGCAGGTGCTTGCCAAAGGAATTGACTTTAGAGGGGTGATTGCTGTCGAGCTGAATGCGGATATGTTTGTGCAATTATCCAGCAGCCTCTGATTACCCGATCCTGAATCATTATTCCAGCAGATAATTTACATTTCCCTGCCACTTCAGCAGGAGAGAGGAACTGGCTCGTGACAGCAATACCACTGACTCAGCTGTTCTGGGGACACAGTGTTGGCTTGAAAATCTTTTTTTTTTTAATTATTTAGATGTGGGGAGCCTCTTCCTGATTAACATACAAAGAAAAAACCTATTGCCAACCAAGGTGGGTGTCCATACAAGACACAGTCCATACGCCAAGGATGGTGTAACTCCTGAGAGAAAACAGCTGGAAAAATGTAACAGGGTGGTGCAGTAGCACTGAGGGGTCACAGTCTGGGACTAATCATAGCCTTTGGCAGACCTTTAATGTTTCTCCAGTGCAAATTTTATTCTTGTAACTTAATCTGGGGGTACATATGGCCTGTCCTGAGACAAAACCTCAAATTCAGTGGTAATTTGGTTCATGCCTCCCTAGACCTTGGTTTAGGACCTTGGTGTACACAGTACTTCTACACCAAGATTTTCTGTAACCAAGAGTTGCCTCTTAAGTCTTTGATTTCTTACACTTACGTTTCATCTGTGAATGCAATTCCAAAGTACTCCTTCTCCTTCAGGTTGAAATGAGATGCCACCAAGTCAAGCAGCTCCTTGGCCAAAAGCTTTGGCTGAAAAACAAAAATGAAAGAAAGTGATTAATGAGGAGAATTGGATAGAACTGCACTGTGCTTGAGGAGGAAAACACTATCCTTGAAACTACTGCACAGCTGTTGCTTTTATGTTCCCTCTGGTGTTCAAGCTAAATCTGCAAGGAACATTAGCTCCTTGAAATGAGCAGTAGTTTCCCTCCTAGGTAAATACTAAAAACCTGGCAATTCTGACCTATTCAGCGCTTAATGTCTCTGCAGACAGATGATTTGCTGCCTGCCAGTGCTCGGATCTACCAGGAGCAGCCCGCTCCTGCCTCTCTGATAATTTTACTTGTTAAAGCTTTTTATCAGAGGCCTTTGCAAACACAATTCAGACACCCACTCTCTCACACACAGCACAGATATATGCTCATAACACTAAGAAAATACATAGTGCCAAAAGATAGGATTTGATGGGTCCAAATGAGAAGTAAATGACAGAACAAAATAGTTTCCCATTCACTATTGCTTGTCATATAGAGATAAGGATACATCCTCAAATTTAGGCACTTGGAAGGAAAGACAGGAAAGCAGCACACACTTTCAAAATACTCTTTCTAACACAAAAAAAGCCAAGCTCAGTGAAACAGAGGATGGCTCATTACTGCCTTTTCTGCAAAACCTTAATTGTCTTTTAACTCTAATGTGTTCTCCTGATTCTGTGAATTTTCATCTGCTCTGCTGGGCTCTGGTTCTTCCAACCAGATTTCTGAAGCTTTGGCAATAGCACAGGCTCACCCTGTCTCTTGTAGGAAACAGGGGTACAAAGGATGCAGATACTGCAGCCTTGTAATAGCCCCAGATGCCAGAGCTGCAATTGCTCCAGCAGCACTGGCACAGCTGGGGTCAGAGATCCCAACAATATTCCCCAGTGACCACTTATAAGGATTTGGTCTACAAATCTCTGTGCTGCAAACCTCAGTGAAAATAAAACTGTCTGCAGGCTTGACTGCCCCAATGAGTCTGCCAAGCAGCTGAGTCAGTTACCCCAGACATGAACCTGTTGTTAAATGGAGGTGAAATTATAATGCTGTGCAGAAAATGGGTGGCAGGGACATCAGAACCCTGCTGTCCTAATCAACTGCTCTGTCCTATAAACACATACACAGCTATAGTAGAAAAAACTCTATGATTTGTACCTGACTTTCAAACAGATTCATAAGACTCAGACTGTCTGAAAATGTCCCTAAACCCAGCACTATCACAGCATCTGACACAGCTGGGACAAACTTACTTCTCTGTATATTTCCCTGGCATTCATATGAGCATTACAGCATTTTCTACCCACCCTATGGGGACATGCAGTGCATGGGGGGTTTCTAGGTCATGCCAGCAAAGAAGGAAACAATAGCTATGCCTAAATGCAGTCCTGGCTTAATGCAGCCTCTGAATGAATATGAGAGAAGCTGCTGTGTAGGAGGAACAGCCTGGCAGATAAAAAATAGGTAGGATGCAACCAGCTTCATTTTAATTCCCAAGTCAGACTTCTCAGGCACAACCATTGGAGGCTCTGCTATGACAACACTGGTTACTGCGTTGACCTTCACTCCTGAACAAGCTCCCAAATGGTGCTCAGAGATGAATGGAGCAGGCATGGGACCATGGTCAGGTCCCCTGTCCCCTTGAGTCCATTCAAAGACCAAAGCAAAGAGCACACCAGCTACACCAGACTCTTTGGGGGCTCCTCAGCTACTTCCCTCCTGGCATTGTGCTGGGTGGGATGGACATTTGCAGCATCTCTGTCTCCTGCAAGATGAACCTCTCTTTGTCAGAGCATTCTAAGGACAAGCTACAGTTTGACTTATACACAAATATTGTGATTGTCATGGTTTGACACTGGCACAATGTCAGTGCCCCATGAAAATACACTTTCCCTGGTGGCTGCTGTGAGATGTGATCAGGAAATAAGCAAAGGCTTCTAGCTTAGGAATAGAGGGAAAAGGTGATGAAGAGGATGGCAAGACTGCCAGGTGAATTCAGAGATACACGGGCTCAGTGCAGGTAGTTACTGGGGGCACTGGGTGAGTTTTCAGCTTAACAACAGACAAACAAGCACAAACTTTTAAAGGTTTGTTTGCTGCTGTCACTGTACAGTTTGAAGCCTTGCTTTCCCCCTGCCTTTGCCCAATGGTCCCTGCTCCTTTCTCTTCAGGGTGGCCCAAGCTGTCTCTGCACCAGAAAGGGATTTCTTCACAGGCCAGAGCTACAAGAGGAGGGGTGGGAATGCACGGCAGGACTGACTCCTCCATGGCCAAGGCCATGGTGGGGACAGTTGGTGGAGGTGAATCCCCATGCTGGAGTGTATTGCAGGCTGGGAGCTGCGTGGCTGTCACTGCCTGGTGCCCAGTGCTCTGTGTGACTCAGTTATTTGACAAACGAGCAATTGTGCTGCCAAGCAAGGGAGAGAGCCATCAGTCAGCCTGGCTGGGTGTCCCACCAGAGAGAGCAGTGTGGGAAAGAGAGGGGAAGCATCATGCCTCAAACACAGCCGAGTTTTCCCAAGCCTGGGTTAAGCACATGGAAGTTATAGATTAAGCTTTTGCAAGAACAGAGCAATAAACAGTTGATGGGTAAGAGGCTGCCCGTGAACATGGGGAAGGTGTGGGTCCCTCTGCTGCAGTCAGACAACACTGCCACAAGGGACACTGGACAAGGGAGAAAGTCCCTTCTGCTCTTCAGTCACATCATAGAGAAGTGATGCCCAATGTTCCTTGCCCCATGCACTGATGTATCAAGAGAGGAGCAGCACCCAAAACCACCTGCTTTCACCCACCCACCCCAGGATGGGTAAATGCAACATGCTGCTTCCTTATTCTGCTGAGTGAGACCAGGCTGAAAAAGCCAAGAGAGGTGGTCAGCATGGTGTGACAGCTTTCCCATGCTTAGTGCCCAGAAGTGGATGCTCCTCTCCCAGCACAGCCCCCTGAGGCTCAGCAGGGGCATGATTTCCAGCACCCTTGCAGTGGGGCCTCTTCCAAAGCCTGTGGTAGCAGATAAGGCAGGATAACCCTTTGCCTTGCAAGATAAGGGAAAAGAACAATAGATGCAGACCCAGCACTGGAGTGGTGCCAGGTTAGTTTCTGGGCCAGAGTCCCTGAAGAGGCTTATGGCAGTGAAGTTAAGCCCTGCTAGTCCCCTCCAAGATTACTTTCCACTCTCCCCTTAAGCTCTGCAAGGTTATTGTCCTTTCCAGTGGAATGACTCGGGTGTCCTCCCAACACAGACAGGCAACCTGAGTGTTTGGAGGGGAGGAAGGTGTCTTCTCCAGGTAGCAAAGACTCCTTGAGACAAACCTGCACAGCAGGGATAAGGCAGGACAAGGCAGCCAGGCAGAAGCTGAGCTGCAGCCTGTCCTGCTGTCTCAGGAGAGACCTGCACGCACGCGGGATGTTCGCGGTTAATCTTCTTGCCATTCGCGATGGGAACGGCTGAGCAATGACCTCCTTTCATGTGAGCTGAGCAGACAAAGAGCTCATTAGCAATGCCTGTGGCAAGTTGTTTTAATTCATTATTAATTTCTGGACTTCATTTTCCAGAGGGAAAATTTTGCATTAATAAAACTTCCATCACAGACACATTGAAGGAGATGGGGACTGGTCTGTGAGAGCAGGGAAATCAATAGAAAGTGGGCTTGGGACCTTCTGGATTTAGTACAATTGGATGGTCAGCAAGATGTATCCCACAGAAATAAATCAGGGTAACAGGTGGCATTCCCGGTAGAAGCTGAACCATGTCCTCAGTGATGCAGAGCTACAGAGCTGGACTTTGTTGCCCTGGGAGCTGCCCAAGCAGGTGTGGAGACCTCTCTGCATCTGCTGCTCCTCATCCCTTTCCTACCTACACCTTCCTGGTGTCCTCCATGTAACCTATATCACTAAAAGCAGCCTGTGGGGCTGCCATAGCTGCAGCTGGCTGGCCTGAACTTGGGCTGGGGAACATCAGGAGAACATCTGGACCAGCGAGGGCTAACCATGCTTTGCTGGTGGGGTAGGTTGTCAGAGCATCATTACACAGCCAGGGAATCCCCTGCTGCTCCCTCCTGCTACAGGACCCTCTTTTCAGAAAGGCATGTAAAGAACAGTGTTCTGTAAATCAATTTCCACTGTTACTAGAGAAATCAGCAGGGACCCAGTTGTAGTCCCAGCACACTGGAGCTGTGGCCCTGGGGAAGAAGAGTCTGCTCCTGGTAAGTTCTTACTTCTGCCAGGAGGAAAGGCTGAGGGACCCACACTCCTGTGTATCTGAGTCTCTGGCACAGACACTGGCCATTTATTATCCAAACCCTACTTCTGAGGCTTCTCTGCATGGCAGTAACCTGAGTGCTTTCCTAGCTCTGGATCCTTACTTGTACTCTCCAAATCAGCCTGGAACAAGTTACATTTTGCAGCCTGGACTTCCTGGACTTGCAAACATGACATTTTCTATAAAACTTAGTACATCAGGTATGATGGCACCAAACCTTGTCCAGGGGACTCCTGATACTCTGCAGAGCAGACAACTCTGCTGTGAAGTCAAGCCTGACTTCAGAGCACTCAGGTTTCTTCCTTCCCTCTTTGAGAGGCAGGGGAGCAGACATGGACTCATTAGGGGCTGCCTCCTTATTAGTGGAATGACACAGACATCCTTCCCTGCTCCCTGGGCCATGCCAGAGAGGCTTGTCTGAAATGATAATGATGTGCATCCACAGAGCCTCAGCAGTGAGGAGCACAGTGAGCACGTGGCTGGGGCTCTTTGCAACCCTGCAGGCTTGAAGCAGTGAACTCATTCCCTCCTTGCCCTCCAAAACAGCTGAAGTTTGTTCAAATAATGACTTAGAGGAAAGGGAGAGCTTTATTAGTGGTGTCAGGAGGTGGCAGGGAAAGGGCTGAGCCTTAGTAGCAGCTCTGTGACTTGAACGTGCCATGAAGAGAGATGATGAAAAAGCAGCAAAGGCAGTGCAAGAAGGTCTATATGGGATCACACTTGGCTGACACTCCAAGGCATGTCTCCCTGCAATTCCCCATTGCTTAAAGGGCCCACTCCACACCCTAGACTACAGACACAGCCTGTTCTAGCAAAAACTACACCAAGAACACTTCAATGCATGCCATGTCCAAGCTCTGTCTGTATCTCCTTGCCTCTATTTAAAGGAGAACTCAGCACTGGCAAATTAACCACAGGGGATGAGGCTCTCTTCCATGCACTCCAGTTATCTCTGCGCAGAGGCACTCTACAGGTGTCTCTTCCCAATTAGACACAATGGCAACTTCCCTGAACAACAGCAGAGCACAGAGAGCACTGAAGGCAGGTAGGGAGGGGAAGGACAAGCCTGGGAGCTCCTTGGAAAAGGGAAGCTGCACAAGGAATGATGATTCAAACTGATTCAGTGTCAAAATCCCAGAGTTTCATGGCCCTTTGATGTATTTATTCGGTGAGTTCATATTAGCATGAGCTCATTAATAAGGGCTGCTGTACCCACTGGGGGAGCAGGCTGGGGTCTGCTCATGGGACACCTCCCCAGTGCTGAAAAGAGGAAAAGGAGGACATGAGATACAGGTGGTGCAGAGCAAGACTTTGCTGCTCCAGGTGACATGAAAACCCCAATTTGGTGCCTCCTAACACCAGCCACAGTCACTGCCACACAGGTTTAGTGATGATACTGGCATGTTATGTGCTAGCACAGGATGGGAGGAGGAGGAGGAAGAGGGCTTCTGGGGAGATGGATCTCTTACAGACTGGGAGAAGCCTGACACCAAGCTGTAGGGAAGGGATGCCATCCAATGGGACCTGTACAAGCTTGAGGAGTGGATCCATGGAAACCTCATGAGGTTCAACAGGGTCAAGTGCAACACACAGGGCCAGGGAAACCCCTGGCATCTGGTATTCCCCAGAGACAGGCTGGGCAATGAAGAGATTGAAAGCAGCTTTGTGGGCAGGGACATGGGGGTACTGGTGGATGGAAAGCTGGGCACGATTCTGCAGGTGCAGCCCAGAAAGCCAAACATGTCCTGTGCTGCAGCACAAGAAGCATGGCCAGCAGGTTGAGGGAGGTGATTCTTCCCCTCTGCTCTGCTCTGCTCTGGTGAGATCCCACCTGGAGTGCTGCATCCAGTTCTGAAGCCCTTAGCACAGCAAAGACTTGGACCTGTTGGAATGGGTCCAGAGGAGGGTCAGAGAGATGACCAGAGGGATGGAGAAGATCCCATCAGAGGGATGGAGCTCCTCTCTGTCTGACAGAGGTAGAATGTTTCTGCCAGTCATTGTGGAAAATACAGCAGAAACACAAGCATTCCAGTATTAAATACTCAATATAATTAAAAGACAATGTTACTGGGATTTGAGCAGAGCAAGGAACTCTGGAATCATGTGTCCCCCCAGTGGAAAGACAGACTGCCCACTTTTGGCAGAGAAGCATGTTTCTCTATGACAGCTTCCCATTAAGCTTAGAAATGAGTGAGTTATAGAGAGAGATTATCTATCCACAGTCCAGCAGTGCCATGAATAAAAAACAGATGACATGGTATTAGCAGCTGCTGGTATGTCCCTAGAAACTCAGGCACACACAAAGTATATTTCATTGTTTTATTAACTGCCAAACAAGCCTGTCTGTTCCCCCTCCCCCATGTCATAGCTTCTCCCTAATTCTCTGCAGCAGAAGGTTTCTGGGTAATGTATAGTTCCAACATATGACAGACACGTGCCACCCAAATCCATCCAGCACAGACCCACGCTGAGCTGTGGGAACCAGGTACCCAACTCACACCAAGCAGTGCTTCACTCATTAAGGTTAAAAACACTGCCACCATCCTCTGTCTCCTTGCTGGAGGGACTTAGAGAGCAAAAGAGCACAAGAATGCAGAGATGAGACCCTGCTAAGCCAAGTGCTGCAATGCTCAGCACTGATTTCGTGCTATAACCCAGCTGTGGCCAGGCACAGGCTCCAGGACTCAAACCACTGCTTTTTAGCTGTGAGCAGGTTTGGTTCCTGCAGGATGGACTGTGAAGTGTGTTTAGCTCAAACCAGCCTCTCAAGTCCTGTTGATTTGGTCAAATTTTGCTCAACATTCAAGGGCTGAATGTTTGAAAAACATATTTTTGGTGGCTTGAGTTGGGGAATGTGTGCAGTGTGGCCAGTCCATCAGCAGGAGAGGTGAGGTGGAAAGGGAACAGTTTGCATGAATGCAGAGCAATTCCTCCCCTGGCTGTGCCCAGGCAGCCCTACCAGGCAGGGAACAGGGCTGCTCCTTGGGTCTGCTGGAGCCCTGGGCAGTGTAATCAGGAGGAAATGAAAGTGCCAAACGCTGCTTCACACACAATTCTTCCCCTCCACTGACTATTAGCATTTGCTAATGAAGCAAACTCCAGGTCCTCCCCATGAATTAGATCATCAGCTAAAACCAGCCACAAGCCCATGGTCCAACACCACGGAGATAAGGGCAGTAAAGAAGCCCATACAGGCAGGCCCTGTGTGTTCTGACTGTGTTCCTCTGGGCATTGATACCCACTGGCATCAGCCTTATCTGCTGAAAGCCAGCAAATGCTCCATCCTCACCATGTGCAGTGCATTGCCCCATGACAGCTATGGACTGTAACTCCTTCCCTCCCCTGCTCCCTCATACACAGAACACATAATTCTTTCATCCAGGGGCCACTGAACTGTCCCTCACTTGCAATTCTCCTCTTGTCAAACTGGGTCTGCCAACAGCTCTATCATCCTCTTGTTTAACCCCTTTCATGCATTTCCAAGAAAAGAAAAACCCAAAGTCACTCCATATAATGTTGTGAAAATACCCAGTAAGGGCCCTTTTGGTAATTATGTCATCTGAATACAGGGTAATAATATTGTACAGAACTGCTCAGGCTAAAGGCTTGGGGCTTTAGGGGCTGCAATTCCCCTTATGGGACAGATCCTCTATTCCTCAACTCCACATTATTATGTCAATTTATGGAATGCACATAATCAAAGCAGGCTGGGATGTAGTTGGGTGAAAAATTATTCATTGAAATGCAAAATGCCTGGAGAGGGAGAGCCTTATTTTTTATCACGGAACAGCTGAACTCTGTCAGCGCTGGGGACTGGCAGCAGGAGCACTGCTCGTGCTGGCACGGGCAGCACCTCCTTCCCAGAGTTAAGAGTTGGCTCTAAAAATCTCTTTTCTTCATTTACATAAGCAAATGAGACAACTTGCCTCCAGCAGCCACCTCGGGAATGTGGAGGGTGGTGACAGAGTGCCACTGATGTTTTTTCTTGGAAAGTCAACACCCGCAAGTTGTGGGAATTAAGATTTATTAGGGTCAGAGAGAAATAGACAAAAAAAATTCTCAAGTTTTCTAAAAAAAACTCTGTTTGGTAAAAGGATTAGAAACACCCTACTGACAAGTTGCCTCAGAAATACTCACAGATATCTGCATTTCTGGGTTCAGCTGATACCTGACACTCCATCTCTTAAGTCAGAAGGCATTGCTGATTCTCTCTAATTCCCCCATATATTAGCAATGGGAATCTGCTTAAATAACTCTGCAGTCACAGAAAGCAAAAAGCATGAGCTGGCCAAGTCTGCATGGCAAATTCATGTCAAAACCAAAATGAGAAGCAGTTGTTGGGATGAAAAAGACACTTTTGGGTCTCTAGCATCCCTCCTCCCTTTCTTGTCAGATGCAGAGGCAGCTGCACTCTTCCCCCATTCAGAAGGGGTCTGTGTCAATGCCCAGTGACCCCATTCCTCTCTGTTGCCATCTGTATGATCCCACAACTCCAGTAGAGTTTTCAGGTGACTGCATCCAAAGAGGCCAGCCAGCTGCAGCTGGTACTGGACAGGAAATCTGCTCCATGCTCAGGTCGTTCTCCCATCCACAACAAAAGGCTCAGCACTTCCCTGTTCCCTCCCTCAGCCCTCTGCCCACTCCATCCCTTCTCTGTCTCCACTGGGAACAGCTAATTCCCCACATATATTAAAGAAAGAGCCTGGCCTGGATGTGCTGAGGATGGCAGAAGGAAAACCCCAGGTTTGGGGCTGGCCCTGGCTCTGATCACACATTTTTTGTCCATAGATCTGAAGCACAAGGGGATTTGGTGCCTTAGTGCACTACATCCCACATGAGAATCTGGCTGTCTGTCTCCAGCAGGGCTGGGAAGAGGGAAGGATGCTGTGTCTGGAATTCAAACTGGTGTCCTGGTCTGCCCTGACTACATGGAGTGCCAGCAGGAGCAGCACACTGTGAAGTATATCTTCCTGGGATCCCCCAGAAATCTGCATCTCTGCAGTTTGGATGTGAAGGCTTGATGCACATCCCCTTCATGGAGCCTCTGTGCCAGGTCCTGTGTCCCCCAGTGCACCTCCTGTGTGCCAGAGTCCTGATCCGTGCATGCACAAGCAGTCCCTTCTGCACAGCATTTCCAGAGGAAAGTGGTCAAAATCCTCACATATCCCCCTGGCATATTTTTCTGAGGTTGAGAAAGATCACACAGGGTAACCTTGTGTGAGGACTCAAGCCACCCTCGAGTCCTTTCCAACTGAACTGTGGCCAGGAGCAGGAACTGAGTGAGAAGATCTGACCAACCACAGAAGCAAAACTGGATTGGAAGGGAAAGCAGAATTCTTTTTTGGAGGGATTTGATAGAAAGTGTGGAATTCCTTATGCTGACTGATGTAAAAATGGCTTTTGTAACACTGCCAAAGTCACTGCCAGCTCATCTAATCAGCCATGAAAACATCACTGAAGCAAGTTAAAAAGTTGCCCCAAGTCAATTTGTACATGCAACTTTTATTTTTCTTTATTCAAACTTTCTAGATTTGTTTTTGATTATTGGAAGAAACAGATCCTTCCTCTATTATCTTTCTTTGTGCTTCTCCCAAATCCTAACACAACATCAAATCTGGTTTGACCTTTACAAGACACTCCTGGAGACAAGCTTGGCTGGCTGCTTGCTTCACTATGTGCTTACTCCAGCAAATACTGTGTTTGCAGGAGGCTACCCTTAACTCCATGAGAAGTTTTATGGTAACATCAGGAGCTGCGTGCTGTGGGTTAATACAGTTTTAATGAAAATACATCCCAAATTTGACAGGTCTGATTGATTTTTTTTTTAAACTTTCAGGGAATTTAGAGCAAACTTATGAGGCACTTACTCAGAAGGACTGGTGCAAAGAAAAGGTACTCACTTATGTGGACCCAAACAAGCAACTTTCAAGCAAATTCAGTTCCTTTGGAGTAGAAGAAAAGCCATTCCCATCTATGATGATCAGATTTACTAGCCCTTTAAATCATCCTCAATGTCTTGAACCTATTAGTGATCCATTTGGTAGCTTCCCATCTCCTCATGCATGAAGCATCTACGAGATTTGTATGTATAAATGAGAAAAACGTGGATGATAGCTCAGCAGAGCAGAAGGAAAATATCCCCACACAGGAGGACTTTGCACTGGCTTAGGGCCATCAGTTTCATACAAGCAGTGGAGTGAAGCATTTGTGCTTTAAAGCAAACCATGACTTTCAAGGTCACCGTGGTTTCAGCTTCTCCCACTCCACCTGATCTGCAGGTCCCTGGGACTGGGTGTGTTTGGCACTTGGATTTCCATGGTTTAGCAGCACTGGCTGTATCAGCACTGGTTACCTGCAGAAGGGCACAGCAAATCATGCTCCCACAGCCTCAAAGCAGCCTGGGTAACCAGGCAACCCTTTCTTCTTTCCCTCATCCTTGCAAAGAGTCAGAAAAGTCTCATTTTTCAACACAAAGGCATTTAACCTGTGGATGATGCCCCTGCAACAGAGATGGATTTCATTGTCATTATCTCCAATCAATTTAAGCAAGCAATGATATTACTGAGGCTAAACATATCTCATGGTTTTGTCACAGAACTGGGGGCTCAGCTTTTTCACCTTCCTTTGCACGTAACGTGCAGCAGTGACAGATACAGAGGCCAGATTAGATGGAGCTCTCCAACTGGAGATTGATGCTAAATTAATACAAACTGAAGCAGCTCAAGATGCTAATTGCACATGCTGGGGAGTTAAGAGGGTTTGTGTGCAGGGCTTTGGTGCAAACCCTTGCCTTAATGCAAAGAAAAAAAGACACAGATATGTCATTCTGTGCAGCACTCTGGCTTGGAAGTGAGGTGGCCTACTTTGAGAAAGTATGTGACAAATTTATTCAGATAATTAGTATTGTAAATATTTGGCTTAAGGTATTTTGGGTCTTCATGAGTATTTGCCTTTCCGTTTCTGGAGATGTGTAGAATTTTGATGTCACTATAGGACAAGAAACAACAGGAGCACACACACTGCTGCTCTCGAGGTGAAGAAAAAGGGAAGTTTATTTTCTGACTCCAACATTCATAGATTTCCAAAAGTGACAGTGGATTGGAGGGTGATAGTGCCACCTCTCTAATGACACTGGACAAACCAACAGTCCATCAAATTTCTCCTCCTCCATAAAAGAATGCAAAACAATAAGTTATTTACAGAAAGTGTGTGAGAAAGTTCATTACAAGAATGTCAACATCAGAAGGCTTAGAAAATCTCAAAAAATCAGGGTGACATTTTGAAACAGGGTAGTCAACTGCTGCAAGAAAGTCAATTGTGTTTTAAATCATCTGACTGTATCACATGTGGCAAATCAAACTTTGAACACGAAGCCAGCTTCAGAGGCAGCTTTCTGGGCAGAAATCCATTTCACACTCAGCTGACAATGGGGCTTGATAAGCACTCAGCCAGTGTGAATAACCAGGTGCCTTCTATATATATTTCGATTTGGTGGTGTCTGTTAAAGTTTTATATCACGGAGAGATTGTTGGTATTCTTTTAAAGCATTAAACCTACCTTGACAAGGTCAACAACAATTTCTACAGAGGTCAGCATTTTTATTTTGAAATATTTGATCATAATTCTATCAAACATTAAAGAAAGAGTTTGACTGGGGCACATAATGAAATTGGACAGCTCACACAATCCATTTATCTTTTCGACTGTAAACCTCTGAAGCGCTCTAGTTCATCCAGTTTCAAATCAACTGTAGAAATGTCCATCTCCCTTCATGCAGCCTACAGAAATTGGTGCTTGGAAATGCTCTTGATCTGTTACTGCTGATGTGGAAAAGCAAAAATAATTTCCCAAGACATACTAGCTTAGCTGCATTCTTATGTTCTGTTTGCTTTTTAAAAATCTCTCCTGAATGAGGATGTTTATTTCCATCCTCACTCAAAGCCACTTCTTCATTGCTGAAAATATTTAGTAAGTTAAGTGAATGCTTATTTTTGTAGAACATTTTCTAAACACATTAAAATCATTTATTTAAAAACTCCTCTGCTAGCAAACCTAATGCTAATAAAAGCAAATAAAGGAAATAATAGTGCTAGGTCGGATGCATAGGATTAAGTCATCCTGGTTTATTTTACACACCAATTGTGAGCGCAGGGAAATGAATTAAACTTAACAAGATCTACATCCTCATGTGCTGAGACTGGGGAAGGTGAATGCCTGCAGAAGCATAGTGGGTACATGGGCTGCATTCATCTTCTCTATCTGTACTCAGGGATGCAGTCAAAAGAGCTGGCTCCACTAGCAGATTCTCCATACATCCAGCAATGTTGGATTTCTCTCCCCTAAGGAACTTGGGAGTTGAAGCATATTGGTCTTCCTGGATGTTCTCATCAGTTTAATTATCTGTGCTATATTAAGAACAGACCACAATGTTTTGAAGCTTCTGGCTTAACACACTCAAATGTAAATCACTCTCTGAAAATTCTACACATCAGACAGACAGTTCTTCCCCTGGGAAGGTCAAGAGAGAGAGGCTGAACTTCACTAGCCAGATGTTGGTTACATTGCTCATTGCCTGATGGCAAAGCTCAGATGTTATGGGGAGTCAAGGGGTCAGGGTAAGAGAGAAATGGGATAAAACAGCCAAGGAAGCTGCTTTAACCTTGGAGTCAAGTGAAAGTGTGCTGCATTGTGTAGGTGCAGCTCCCAAGGCACAGGAAATCAGTGCCACCCCACTTAGTCCTCAATGGTAGTCTGGCTTCCTGTGCCTGAGTGTGGGCCCCAGGTTCACCAGAGTGGTGGCTGGGACTGGCCCCTGACTCAGCTGGGCCATGGGCAGGGTCTGATACACCTTGTCCTGCAGGACAGAGGGTGCCTCCACTCTGCATGAGCTTTGGGTTTGCTTCTTGAGTCAGCAGAAGATGCAAGATATAACCAAGGATTAGGTTTATGACAGAACCGTGGTTATTTCAGAGGAAATGGAAAAAATCAACAATTTTCATCTGCAGAAGCACAGAAACTCACCCTGCCTTCAGCACCTCTGCAGCCTTTCCTACTGAGTCTGTACATTCAGAGCCTATATGAAGCCAACTTCAGTGTGTGTCCCTAAGAAGCAAAGTCTTCCATGTCCAGCATGCCTTGGGACACAGCAAGGAAGCTGCCTGGATCCTCTGGTCTGGTCCCCTCTGTCAGTCACAGCAGCCACCACATCCAGCACTTGCCCGTGTCAGTGGCAGAAGGACAGGGAGAGGACACTTCAAGGAGCAGATCAAGGTTCAGTGGGGAAACCTTGGGCACAAGCAAGTTCTGTCTCCACTTCTAGATGGATCATCCTGGTGCACATCAGGGCAGTCAGGAGCCTAAATGGGTCCTAGCAGTCCCCCCCTCCTCACAGCTCTGTTCTAATGCCTTGTAGGCAACCCTGAAGGTGAATGGGAAGGGGACAAAGGTGCTGGGCTTCATTTTCTGACTCCAGGCTCACCAATGTCACAGTGAAACCCCCATAAGTAAAGCAGGAGGCAATGGAGAAAAAATGATTATCGGCCACAACTCAAAAGAAAAGAAAGCAAAATAATACCTGCTCACCATAGGAATTACTGGGAGAATAAGAAAGGCTTATTTCCCCTGGTATTTGTAAAAAGAAGTGCTGGTAATAAACCAGTTCCATTTTAAAGGAGGAGGGTGAAATGATGAGCTAGTGAGTGGTTTTTAAAAAAAAAAACTAACCAACCAACCAACGAAAAACAAACAAACAAACAACCCCCAAAACCCAAACCAAACAAACAAAAAACAAAACAAAACAAAAAAACAAATCCATTTTTTTTTCCTACAAAGAAAGAATAAAGAAACGAGACAGAGTGGTTAGGAGAGAATTCAGGCAGGGTAGAAACTCTTAGTGATAAACAGCTACTAAGGAAATAATTGGAAAATATAAGTGCATACAAATGTGGGTGATAGCAGAATTAGCCAATGAATGTAATGAACCATGAAAGGAGAAGCTTGGAGACTATGGAGAATTGAGGAGATTTTTCTAAGCAGGAGGGGTAGAAAGCAAATAAAGGCAGCCTGGCTTCTGAAAATGAGTGATCCTTGGCCTGTGGATGGGGAAATGTCCAAGTGTGCCATGCAGTGGCATGGCACAGGGAGATGCTGGGCACAGGCTGAGCTTCCTTGACAATATCCAGAAAATGTCTTTCTGGCTCTTACCCAGCCACATCCTCAGTGCAAAGTGAGATGGAAGTGATTAGGCAATTGTATCTGTTCCTGCTTTCATTAAACCAGATGTGGAAGATGGGCAGGAGCAGATCCCAAAGTAGCAGGGTGGGCAAGGATATCAGAGACCCTGTTCCCAGTAAATTCCATTGAGTGACAGAGACAAAGTCTCTGGGCTAGCCTGGAGATCATCATGCTACTGGCAGATGCTGGAAGCACAAACACCTCCAGAAAATGATGCTGGAGGCCTTGATGGCCTCTGGCAACTGAAGGCATCTCTGCTGACTGGCCAGCAGCCACACTGCCCATGTGACAGATCCCTCTCATCTCTCTCTCCCTCCTCATGTCCTACCAGGTGGCTGTGGACCAACCCTCAAACTTGCTCTTTGGCAAGGAGTAAACAACTTTATAATTTCCAATGCTGAAGGGCTGCAGTTTTGGAAAGATTTGCATTTCATACATGAGGGTGATGAGAATAATCACATTTCATGTGATTTCTGAAAAACTGAGGAAGGTGAATTAGGGCAGGGAAAAGGTTTTGTCATTCTCCATTCACATAATTTGTCATTCTGTGATAAAGCAGGAGAGATATTTCACTTGTAGTAGGGAATTAGCTTTGACTTTTGAGGGGCTCAAGCTCCCCAGTGTCAAAATCCTCTCTTCCACAGACCCTTCCACAGCTGTGTGGTAGTTTTTATCTCTGGCATTGGGAGCATCCCATGGACTCAGTGGATGTCTGCCTCTGATCAACATTCAGAGCTTCATTATTTAAACAATGGGAGCTGATTTCTACTAGTTTTCTTTCCATATGCCTTAAACAGTTGCTGACCAAGTGAAAGCTTTGGAAACTGGGTAGCTGTCATCTGAATATATCCCAATTTATTTGGACTTTGGTATTAACCAGGACCATTCAGCCAAACTCTGATTTAGCATCAGAAGAAAAAGAAGGTCTCACCCCATCCTTTTTTCCTCATGTGTCTGGGCAGCCCTGTAAAAGCACAGGGATGGGCTGAGTGCAGCTCAGGAGATCCTTGCAGCACAGGAAACACCTGTATGGGCTGCTGGTCCCTGTGCCATCAGCTGCTACATGGGAATTATACCCTGTACCATTAAATGTACCATTAAATCACAACATAAGATGTCCTTTTTCACCAAGGATATAGCCTTCTATTGAATGGAATCCAGTAAGAAAACCTTTATTTCTACATATTACTCTGCCCAAAATATTCCTCTGTAAAATAAATAATTTTTATTTCAAGAGTTTCAAGAGCAGCTTCTTGGTCACTTCAATGTCTGGACTTGATCTAGATTATTGAGGACTATGGGAAAGACCCTATATATTCAGAAAGACATATGTTCCATTCCACTTGCCCTAGGGATCAGGAAGTTCTGAAGATGTGATTGCAGTTTGTCTAAAGAAAAAGATCCCAGAATTTCTTTGAAGAGAAAAGAAACTCCATGGCAAATATATTTCACCCTGCAGTGTCTGAATCCACAGAGGAACTCTTGCTGGTAGGAAAAGTTATAAAAAAGAGAGGAGAAATCCCAGAAAAGGCAAAATTCTCAAACACAGACTTAATCTCACACAGAAAATGGTTATATGAGAGCAAAGAAATATGTTATATCCTTATAGTGTAAATCACTGCTGCTCAGTGGAGATTCATCCATCAATACCAGAAGAGAAGCTGGCCCATGGCTCTTTGCTGGTTTGCCAGAGTTTTATTAAATGCACAAGAATGCCAAGTCTGTAATGTCTAAAAATGAATTTATTTAACAATGAACTCTTTGAAAAGGGAGTCCCAGATGTGTAATTAATAATGAATCAGTGATGTGAAATCTGATCCAAAGCCTACTGAAGCTGATAGACAGACTCTGACTTCAAGGAGTCCTGGATAAGGCTCTCATTAGGCAAAAGGAAAAAAAAAATTAAAAGCTGAGCCAGCTAGTTGGTTAAAAAAATCTTATAGCTTGGATTCTGTGCTAAACAGAGACATACAATAATCTGCACTGCACATAAATCCCTTCTCTGCTGACAGGGGACTCACACATTTCTGTGTCTGAAGCTGAACTTGAAATCTAGGAGATAAAATAAAATTAAAAAAGAGCTGTGAGAGAGAGTCCCAAAAGGAAAACCTCCAGTGGTTTGAACCACAGCTCATTTCCTCTTGGCATGGAGGGGGAGATAGCTGTCAGATCTGTGTCATCTGGAGGCAGCAGATGCTGCTGCTCCCTGCGTGCGAGGCCGTGCCCGTCCCCCGCCCTGCTCCAGCCTGAGCACCCACCTCTGCTCAGCCCTGCTGCCTCTCCCTCAGCTCCACACAACAGCAGCACAGGGATTATCAGCCTGGAATTCCTGCCAAGCCCAGCAGAGCGTGGTGTCCAAAGGGGGATGCAGCTTGTCTTCCATCAGCGCAACTTAATTCAGTTTGTCAGCGACGCAGACGCTTTGGGTGAGCCTGATCCCATCACCACCAGCCCAGCACTGCCCAAATTGGGCACTGAGAGATGGGGCTCTGGCAGCCTCTGCTTTTCATTTGCCTTTCAGTGTGACTGTAATGGGGAGCTGGAGATGTTTGTTGATGAACAATTTCATCGTTGCATATCTTTTAAGGGACACATAAAGTGCACATATTAAGTCATCCCCTTGAGTCAAATATTTTTAAGTACAGTAACACAGCTCATTTTTAAGTAATCAAATAATAATTAAAAATAATCGTCTCCCATTTCTGCTGAGGAACGAATGCATCTACATTGAATTTGCTTCTTTAATAGCAAATTGTAACTCAATCTAAATGTAAATTCCTGGAGAATCTGCTATCTAATTCTCATTATTTCCACTTGCTTAATGCAATTAGAAACATCTGTCACTGATCAACTGTCCACACAGTGAAAACAAATAACAATTCATGCTCTCTGCCTCCATAGTGTTTTTCAGGGAATGGACTGCTTTAGAACCAGCCACTACAGCCCAAGAGCTAGAGCTGTGCAAAATGCTTGTGACAAGCCCTGAATCACAGCAAATGTGCCTGACCATCAGTGTCTCTGTAGCTCAGTGACATTTGCTGAATCATTTGACAAATTCCCAGATACATATAAAAGTCACCATCCTTCTTTCTAGAAATATTTGGCTCTGGGGTACCCATTCTCAGGAATATATGATGTGCTGCCAGGGACAGATCTCACCCCTTATCCCAAAGCCTGGACCCAAAGTCATGGTGGAGCACACAGATGCAGCTCTGGTTGCTGAAGGAGCACCAAAAGGCCTTTGAAAGGGACATGAGTGCAGGGAGGAAAGACAATGGAGTTACTGGGGCTTATCCCAGCTGCTGTCTGCATTCCCTATTTATCTGCCTGAGACAAGAGTGGAGGGAAACAGCAGAGTGAGAAGCAGTGAGAAATGGGATCCAGCACCCACGAGATGAACCAGCTCAGGGGCATGGATGGTGCTTCCTCCTCTTTAAAGCATATGAGTACATATAAACTCTCTGGTTGCTCAACAGACAATAAAAAATGAAAAGAGAAGATGAAGTTTAGAAGAATGAACATCATGAAATAGGCTTGTTCATCCCCTGCTCACTAGAGATAGGATGGAGAAGGAGTAAAGGCAGAGTCCAGGTGGAAAGGTTTTTTAATCAGGCATCTACTGCTGAAATGTCCTCCAAAGACAAAACAAAATTAATCCAAAAACTAGTTTTTCTGGTAATCAGGAAATTCCACAAGACAATGCCACAGCCAAACAGCCCTTTTGCTTTTGAGCTGCTGAGAGGCACATCCCATGCCATGGTCTGGCTGCTGCGTGGGGCTAATGCATGGATGCTGGGATAGAAACAACAAACAATAACACAACAAACCAACAAACATCAGAGGGACTGGGGAAACACGAGCAATGGCCTTATCCACATCACCATGTGGGTCAGAACAACTCTACACATTAAGTGGTTATCCTGGCTTCAAAGTGAGGAGGGGAAATGAAGCGAAAATGGCTTGGCTGGTGTGGTTTAGTTTATTCTTAAAAAGAAAGGGCAGATGCAAATCTCTTTAGTTCATTCCTTTTCCAGGAGACAAGCATAACTTAGAGCTATTACAAGATCCACTCTGACAAGCTGAAGCCTCTAACTCTTGTCTGGGCTGCCAAACCAGGAGGGCCAGGATGAGCTGGGAGTTGTTGGCCTGCTCACAATCTCGTCAGGTCACATTTAGTCAGCACTGCTCCAACCCCCTTGATTCCTCCATCCTGCACTGTAACCACAGGGTTATACACCCAGCAATGAGCCACTGGTACCTCTGCAGCTTGGCAGTTTGATCCCAGTGGCCCAAAATGTACCTGTGCCCGTGGGAGGGTGAGGGGATGCCTGTGGTACTCAGTCCGTGTTACTCCAGGGGACGAAGAGGATGGTGGCTCCCAAAGGCAGATGTGACAAGGACCAGGCTGCAGTGTGAGCCTGCTGCCTGCTTGTACAGGAGGGCACAGGAGGCACTTGTTCTGCTAAAGGGGATGCTGAACACTGGCAGCACAGAGGAGGGGAGACTCCTCACCAAGACACAGATAAGTCACTGAACCAAAATCTATACTATTAACCAATTTTCCCAAAGATAAAAGCTGGCATGTTTTGCTGCCTTTACCTCCAAGCATCTTGTTTCACCTGCTACCAAGACAGCTTCAAAGTCAGAACAAGAGACTGAAGCTTCCTCCCAAGGCAGATTTAGAATTGTGCTTTTTCCTCCCCAAATATGGGCAGTTTCCCAGCAAAGGTAATAACAGGAGAGTTTTTGTTCAAACCCAATTGTAATGAGCCATGTCTGAGTGCAGAGAGATGGGAAAGTAAAAGATATCCTATCTGTATGAACAACTTCTCATCCAAAAGGATTGCCTCTTTGGGAGAGGTCAGGGCAGGAATGAAAGGGGAGAATGGGTACATCTTGTTGCTTATGATGAGCCAGTGCAGGTTTTTTTACAGCATGACCCAATTATAAGCCAAGAGGCATCTCCTCTGTCCTGAAAATTAGAAAAGCTGATGGTTTTCCTGATGATATCCAGTATTGTGGCCGACACAAGTGCCACAGGCAGCCTTTCTGTGCTTGCAGTGACTGCCTCACTCCTCCTCCAGGCACCCAGCCCAGGCTGTGCTGCTGTCAGCAGCTACTGCAGCCCTGGGGAGGAGGGGAACTGGGGGAAATAATCCACCAAAGAGAGAGACAAATCCATTTCGACTTCACAGAGCCCAGAGCTTCCCCATAAGTAGGCACTTCTCCAAAATAAAGACAGAAAGGACCAACAAGCCACACACTGGGAATACAGCAAGGGTTAGGGGTTGGACATTTGCTCTATCACTTGAGGCATTTTGCATGATTTCCAGAGAGAATGGTCCTAAAAAACACACTCCTGGACAAAAGCAGAGGGAATGGATTGGGACTGTAGAGAGAGAGGTGGGGTAATCAGGGCTGGGGAACACTCAGGTGTCCCTCAGGAAGGGCAGCATGGCCTCCTTGCATGCCTGTGCTGCCCATCCCAAGTCTCCTGCCCCCTCTGTGTGGTTGCAGGTGTCTCCTGCCCCTCCTGTGCCACAGGCAGTGGGGCTGAACCAGCCCCAGCAGCCTTTGCTGGTAGCACCATGGTGCCTCTTTGCTGTGCTCAGTGGCATTGCCAGCTGTGATGCTCAAACCTGTGTCTGTGTAAGCACACCTGAGCTGCTCTAAAGCACCTGGCCTGGATCCATTGCTGCAGGCAAACTGTTCCCACCTGACACCATGCAGCCATGGCCAGCTGCTGCTTCTGGGTGACCTGCAGCAAGGGAAAGGAAAAGGAAATAATTTCCCAGTGAGACAGTTAAGACCCTTTTTGCTCATTATGTGCAATGCCCCTGAGCCCAGCAGCCTCACTTGTGACCAAAGCTCTCACTGTGTCATGCTGAAGGAATTGCCTTTTGGTTGAAAGTTGAGATCTTTTGTCTAAGTTGCATCCATTGAGGGTGAAAAGGAAAGGGAATAGAAAACAATTTTCTATAAGCTGAGTAACACAGCTTAGACAATCAAGCTGCTCATCTATCCACTATCAACCCAGTATTTGTACTGCAAAGCTTGATGGCAGCAATAAGGGGAAATGTTCCATCCTGAAATGCTAGCTCCAATTGGAAATGCACCTTTTTTACCTTTGCAGGAAGCAAATCTGCTGTGCTGCCTCGTTCATCATTTCTCCTGAGCTACACTCCTCTAGATGGTTCAATATCTCCTGGAATAATCGCCAGTACACCTGTTATTATTTTTTAAAATTGCTTGCTCAGACCATGCTGTAAAAAAATAATTTTCTATTTCCACTATCTTCCAGGAGGCAGCTTTTATCCTGTGCCACATTTACCACTTTCTCACCTGAATTTACTACTTGGGTTTCTTGTCCAGCCAGGAGGACATGAAAAGAGGAGCTGGAGGCAGAACAGGACTGATACAACCACCCACAGTGTGAACACCTATGAGAGAGCTGATTGCAGAGAGTTTTTGCTGTTGAGGAGAAAAAGGGGCACGACTCATTCCATATGATCCCTTTTAGGATGAGCTCAGCTGTGCCCTCCAAGTGCCCTCCTCCCTCTACCACCTCTAAAAGCGTGGCTCAGGCACAGACACCCACACTGTTTGTGCCTTAAGTGAAAAGAGGTGAATCTCACCACTGCCTGCTGTGGAACACATCAGACAAGCCAGAGCTGGAGGTGAGGGGTGGGATGTGGCACCAACACAAGGGCTACTCCACCATGAAGGAGCAGCAGCAGAGAGTAGGAGGAGCTCTGTGAATTTCAGCCTCATTGTCCTGCTGCAAAACCCAATTTACTTCCACTGTTGAGCTTGTTGGTGCCTCACAGCTGAGCAGATCTTGCGGTTGCTCCTGGGTGGGGGAAGCAAGGCTGGGTGACACTGGCTGGTCCATGGCTGGAGCAGCATCTCCTGGAATACAATGGCATGTTTCACAGCCACTGCTGGACACTGGCAGGTTGGTCCAGGCTGAACAAAAGCTCCACTGAAGCCATGGAGCAGCTGAGCCTGGCAGAAACAACAGTGAATTTTTTGAGTTTCTCCCAAGTAACTGTGAGTGAGATGTTTTCTCTGTAGTGGACCCATTAGATGTTGGATATGCCATTCCTGTATTGGTGTATGTGGTGGGAGGTCAGCAGGACAAATGAAATTGCTGATGCTCTGCAAAGCTTCAGGAGTTACCTCACAGGAAAGGAAATAGCTTTCTTCCTTCACCAGATGTTTTAGTGGGATTTTCATCAGCCCCTTCCCCCCCTCCCCCTTGTAATTTTGAAAAGTTCCAGGTGTGCTCAAAATTAAGGGTTTTTGACAAATTTTAGCAGAAGAACTGCAAAAAATACTGAATATCTTCGCCCCCATTTAGCCAGCTGTAAAGAACATTCAGCTCTCAGCATATGCAATATGAATAAACATGTGTCTTCAGCTTATCTCTCTCCTGACAGCTCATGGATAGCTCCCCAGCCTGTATTAGCTTAAATGCAATTTATTCTGGAAGACTGATAATAGGGGCATTGATTACGCAGGCCTTTGGAAATCACACCCTCATTTCCCTCTGTGGAGGGCAATGATTGCCATTCCCAGTTCATTTTCTCCTGAGGCTGTAAGTCCTTTGCTGTGGGAGTCTTTCTCCTGAGGCTCCTCATGTGGCAGACAGGCAGGACTCAGTTACAGGGTCCAAGGGCACATGGGGTAAAACCAGCTCTCAGTACATGGGGTAAAACCAGCTCTCAGCCCTGCTCAGAAGCCACCAGGCAGCTCAGAATGAGGGGAATGTGCAGCACTGCTGTACCAGGAAAGCATCCCCGGCTCCAGCCAACCTCCTCAGGACACACAAGAACCTCTGCTCTCAGCAAGGTCACTCCTGACTGTCCTAGGGTGATGTTATGATGCTTGTATCCTCAGCTGTTGTTCTGTTTAAGCTGGATATTACATTCTGTGCCTTCAAGACTGGCTCTGAAGAGCGAAAGTTTTGTTTTGTTATCAGCCGCTCCCCCACGGCTGGTGGGACACACAGGGCAGTACCTGGTGCTGCTTTTGCTTTTGGCTTGGCTTTTCACTTTGCTCTCGCTCTTGCTTCTGCTTTGCTCCTGCTTTGCTCTTGCTTTTTGCTTCTGCTCATTAGCTAGTTTAGCTAAACAGTCCAAATTTTTCCTGGACTGTTTTTCCTTTCCCTTTTTCGGAACTACTCAAACCTGCTCTGGACTGGGACCTGGGAACACTGAGAGTTTGCACCTTGTGGCTGCAGCAGCTGCCCCAGCACCAGAGGGACTGATAACAGAGCGACCACCCCCAGAGAGACTTTCTGAATTTGTCATCTTTTTCAGAGCAGTGAAAGAGTGGTGTCATCTGGTATTGTTCATTGTGTGTGCTGGGGGTGCTGTGCCTGTTGAATAAACAGGTTCTTTCCACTTCTCTCCAAGGAATCCTTCCCAAACTGGTTGAGGGGAGGGGCTGTGTGGGTTTGCTTTCTGGAGGGGCCCCCTTTGGAGGCTTTCTCCCAAATTTTGGAAAGGACCAACAAAGAACCCAGCACATTCTCAGGGACACTTTGCTCCCACCAGCTATTGCCCCCTGCCTCCACCTGTCCCAGCTTCTGCTGATGCTCCTCCCCTGCCTATGCTGAGGAACAAATCAGGACAGGCTGAACCATCCCTGCTGGGTTTCATTAATTTCCAGTCCAGCTTTTCCCAGACACAGCTTTGCTTTCTCTAGAGCTGCTTGACCAGACTGACCTTCGGTGCATGGCAGATCCCCTTGGAGGCTCTCCATGTTCCCTGTTTGGGCTCGCTCTTGATCCCTGCCGGCAGCTGTGCACCCTACTTGACCTCTTCAAATCCTGCTCCCTGTGACCCTCACTGATGTGCACGACCTGCCAGCTTGCTCTGCACAGCCTGCCTTGCTGGAATGCTCTCCTCTGGCAGCTCCATCCCTTGAGTACAGTCTGTAGCACAGGGATTGTGTCCATTCTCACCCACGGTGAGCTCTGGGGAGCCTGGAGCGTGCAGCACACCTGGGAGCTGCTGAGCCTGGACCAGCACCACTCTTGTTCTTAATGGAGCCAAGCCAGGGTACAGAGTAGAGGCTCTTCACCCCTAAATCTGAGCCTGGCTCAGGATTTCCCTCTGAGATGCTAATTCTGCCTCCTGTCCTAAATCTTTTCAGTTCTGCCCTCATAATCAAGGGCAACCTTGAGATTATCTGCTTTGCCACCTTCACCCTGCCTGAGATCCCTCTATCTTAAGCTGAACTCCCCAGCTATGCACATAAATTTTTTTTATTTTCTGTCCCTGTTCTCTTCTATTTCCATTTCCCAGCAAACACTCTTCTCCAGCTGAGCACTGAACCCCCAAGATACACCCTACAGTCTGACACCAGAAGTTCTGTAAGCCATGGATGGCAGTGGTGGATGCTTTTTGAGAGAATCAGAGAGGCTCTGCAGAGCAGTTCAACAGAGGCACCCCTTGGAGGCTGGAAGGATGGATTTGGTAGCACACCTGGCTCTCCTGGTCCATTTTTCATTTATCCATTTACCTGGTCTAAGACAACATCTAGGTATTGTACAGCAGCTGTGTCTGCAGGAGGTGGGCTGGCTGGGAATGCTCCCAGCACCACATTCACCTTGGAGCAATGCCAAATGTGTATTTTTTTTGGTAAACAGAGAACTTTTCAGCAGAAGAGCTCTTAGCTCATGGTTCACTGGTTGCTCAGTGAGAGCACAGACACGATTGCCGGTCTGGGGTCCCACCTCCCTTTTGGTACAGCAATTTCTCCTCCATCTCTCCCCATCCCATGGTGACCAAGCCCAGCCATATATTTGCAGTTTGCAGCTGTGCTCAGAATGATCAGAAGTTTCAAACAGGAGCCTGGGAGGCACACAACAAAGGCCAGGATAAATCTTTCCTGTCACGAGAGTGGCTTCACACTCCTCATCTGCCCTGAGCCACAGGCTGTGAAGGGGCAATGGGGCAATTCTGTGCTTTGTCCCAGTGATACAAATCCCACTTCAGACACTGCTTGGCAGGTTCCTTCTGAGTTGATCCAAAGCTTTGGACTTCCATAATTTTTAATGCCAAAGATGTTAAAACATCCCATTTGCAATTTTGCAAATACTTGCTGGGCTGGACTACAGTCTCATTCTTGCTGTAGTAAATCATAATTTATTTCTGAAAGAAACCACAGTCCTAACACTGCAATTTGGGAAATAAGGTCTTCTTTCTAGAAGGCATATTTGAGCCCACTTCAGCTCAAACTAATTTTAAATTATGATTCAAGTTCAATGTTTTCAATTTTCTCACTGTGAAGGACTGGATCCTGCCAGACTCCTAGTGTAAAACTCCACTCAAGTCAGCCTGGTCTCCAGTTGTTTCTCTGCCCTACAGAAAACTTTTTTTTATTTTGGAAAGGACCAACACACCACCCCATAACCTTCAGAGCCACTCAGAGGACAGTGATCAAGTCACTTCTGAGCCCTTGTATGAAGGAACATTTTTCAGCTGCTTCACTGCGGGCATGGAGAGGCTGGGTGGGAAGAGGGGATGCAGGGATCCCTCCTCAGGCACTCACCAAGGGCATCACTGAGCCCATTCCAGCTCTCCATGCCCAGCAGGACATGTCCTATAGACAACTCCAAGAATTTATTCACTGGGCAGCTGCTGCAAGGGTGTAGGGAGGGCAGTGGGGTGGGAGGGCAGTGCTCACCCCTATGCTCACTCCCAGCCCAGCACTGGTTGCCACTGCCTTCCACAGGGATGGTTCAAAATGCCTCTGGAGCAGAGCCTGGTGCTCTGCAGGGACTGGAGCTGCCTCTCCTGCATGGCAAGGACAGCTACTGGCACCCAAACATCTCCATTTATGGTCAGGGCTGCATTTCTGCATCAGCCCTGGAGCTGATGTTTCCAAAAGGATCCCCAGTTCTGGCAGTGGAGCAGGGCTGGACCCCATTCTTCTGCAATTATTGTGGCTTCCCTGGGGAGGCTGAGGCCATCCTGGGGCTTGCTTATCCACACTGAGGATGGGGTATACTGCTGGTCCTAATGTCAAACCTGTATCCAAAGTTGGGCAACTTCTCCTGATGTAGGCAGGTGCCAGCTCAGCATCACCTAAAGGGGAACCTTGGCAGTTTTTCCACCAGCCCAGGTAACCACCCTGCTCACTGGCATGCAGAAGTGAGGAATTAAGAAAAGCCTCATGGATTGCAATTTCTTGATCGTGAGAAGTACTGAAAATACTGCAAAAAAAAAAACAAACCTAAAAACCCCCCACCCCACCTCCAACAGATTCTTGGGAGGGAGAGCAGACTCTTTTATTTCTCTCTCCAGCCATAATTAATGGAGCTATTGCTCTCAAAAGGTGCCATTGCTTCCCCAGGACAGTGAGCCTCAGGCTGGTGCCAGTGAGGCTGATCCCAGAGGAGTGAGGGACACCAAAACCGAGCTCCAAACTGAGCCCCTGGGATGGCCCCGCTGGTGACATGGTGACAGCCACCCATGTGGCAGCCCACAGGGCACTCTGCCAGCTCACAGCTCCAGTGTCTCCCAGTCTGGCTTGGAGGAGGCTCCTGGGGATGAGACGCTGCACCAGGCAGGCACACTGCAAACAAATCCTGGGCTCCTGAAAGACTCCTCACTCACTCAGAGCAGAGCTGGTTTCCAGCAAGGCAAAAAGGGATGTTCAGTGCATCCTGTTAATTTTGGCTGTGCATGTACAGGTGTCACTGTGCTTCTGCATGCACCTGCAGGGCAGCTGGGAGAGAGAAATTCTGCAGGAAGAGTTACTCAAGAAGTGTCCACATGGAGATAGAGGTGGGTTAATCACCAAAATACCTACAGGTTGTGCTGACCTCCCTGTCTCTCCCTGGCTTAGTGCTTCCTGGGAAGAAGGTCAGGAACAAATTGCCCAGTTATTTCCTACACTCAAATTGCAGAGATTTCAGACCCCACAGACAGCTCTGCTACGAGCCTCAGACGAGCTCCATTTCTGCAACAGCTCCTCCAGAGAGAAAGAATTAGGAGGCTTAACACTTCTGGATGACAGTCGCCTGAGCTGCTGTCAGATAACAGGCACAGCCAGTGCAGGAGCCAGGATCAAGCCAGGCTGCCTGATTTAGCCATCCCAGAAAAAAAAAAGCCATGTTTATAAACCCCACATGAAAAGGAAGGAATTGCCAATTACGCAAAAGTCTTTGAATAAAGCAACACAAACCTTTCATGTGCAGCAGGCAAATGGCACATGGTCACTGGGAAATAATATAACTGATAGGGAGGCTGTGAGTGGGGAATGGAGGAAATCCATTTTCCAGAAGTATGAAAATGGACTTGCTCACTGAAAAAGATTAGCTGGATAAAGCCAAACACTTAAAAAAAAAAAAAAAGAACTGTGCTAGAAACTAAACATGCATCAAATAGAAACAGGAAAAATCACCCAGATTTTAAGATCCAAGGAGCTACACTCTGCTCCTGCTCAGAGAAAAAAAACTGTCCAAAAAACCATGCTGTATAAACTTGCCACACACCCCAGATCTTCAACAGGCATTTATCAAATGAAACACACACCAAGTGCAACTCTTCTGCCAAATCCCAAGTCAAACAGCCTTTGAGTTTCAGACCCTCAGGAAGAGATTTCCATATGATCCTCCTCTGTCTCTGTTTATGATTAGCCCTTCTAAATTTCAGCATTAATCTGACAAAACACATTGGGGAGGGTTTTCTTTTATCCACAAATCCTCTGTTTCTGCTTTTCCTTAGCTGCTGCTGCAGCACTCTGCAGCTGCTCGACTTGGGAGGACAAGACTTCAGTCAGGACCCTTTGTTTGAATAAAGCCAGGATCTCCTTCCTGATGATGGTAACCCCAAGCCTTGCATTATGTGCCAACAGAAGCAAGCCAACATTCACAGAGGGGGTTATAAATGCTGCCTCTGAGCCAAAATCTCACTTTTGGGGGACAGTAATGCAAATAAAACCTATGTGCCTGGTGGGTCCAACTGGCAATAGCTGTGTGGCCTGTCAGAGGGGGTTTTGTAGCTTTGGGAGGGAATTGGTGGTGTTGAAACATTTCAGTCTGGCCCGGCAGAGCTGTCACACTGAGCCAGTGCTGACTCCTGTGAGCAGAAGCACCAGTTCCACCCCCTGCCCTCCTGCAGCCTGGCCCTCATTTACTCATCGATTGATATGTTTCAAATGACAAATTCATGTACCCCCATGTCTGATCACAGCTAATTCACAGACAGAAAGGGAGTACATTTGCTTAATACACTGCTTTTTGCAAACACCCTGATTGTTCCCAGATGCATCTGGTTTTGCCCAGCAGCACTTCAGGCAGGATAGGAAATAATTTCATCCCCCCAGAGTCACTGGCCAAAGCTGTTTTAAGATGCTCCAGGAGCCCTCCTGCATCCCTTTGAGGGAGCTGCACCCAGCTCTCTCCTTCAATCAGACCCAGCTTCTGCTGCTGCTTTTTTCCTACACCAAAGAGGAGTACCCCAAAGATGAGCAGAGGGCTGGAGCATCTCTCCCATGAAGAAAAGAGGAGGGAGCTGGGGTTGTTCAGCCTGGAAAAGAGAAGGCTCCAGGGAGACCCCACTGCAACCCTCCAGTACTTAAAAGAGGATTATTAAAAAGAGGGAGAGTTACTTTTTTCATGGGCATATAGAGATGGGAAAAGGGGGCACTGTTTTAAACTAAAAAAAGGGAGGGATTTAGATTAGGTGTTAGGAAGAAATTCTTTACTAAGTCCTAGTGAAAGGTGACCCTGCCCATGGCAGGGGAGTGAAGCTAGATGGTCTTTAAGATCCCTTCCAACCCAAACCTTTCTGTGATTCTGTGATTCTAGGAAAATACAGCAGCAGGATCCCTGAACCCTCCTCCAGGCAGAGCACCTGGTATCACACACACAAGCCCTGAAAGGTGATGTAAAGCCAGATCCAGTTTAGGCTGTTATTTTAATCTCACCTGTGGAGAGAAATCAAATTTACTGATTACCAGTGCTCTTTCCTAAACTCTTATAGGAGTGGAAAAGCTTCCAAGACAGGTTGAGGTTGGTGTAAAGGAGGAAATTTCACATCAGAAGTTAAGAGACTGACTCCTGAGCAATTCAAGCCAATGCAGGTCTAGATCTTGAGGCCCAACAGAGCTATAGAGGAACCTCTTTCATGATAAAACCCAGCAAACCAGCCAGCCCTCCGTTCCAGCCCATGGCAAGACACCCACAGAAAAATACAACTTTGAAGTGACAGCCAGAAGCTTGGGCTTGGATGAACGCTTTATCTACAGCTTCTAGTTCAATTCAGCTACAAGATAAGGTAACACTAATAAAAACAACGGTGCTCAGAACTTACAAAACAATTTTTATCTGAAATCTCACAATAAGATCCAAACAATATGGGTCAGCTGGTGAGATTTCCCCTAGCAGAGTGCATGTTGCTCCCAGAGGGAGCTGAGTCCACTGGGACAAAGAGCTGCTCATCTCTTTGGGTAACCTCAGCCCACTTCTGCTGAGTGGAGCAGCTCCAGGACCACCCAGTGATGGTGGCTTTGCCACCAAACCAAAGTGCTGTGCCCATATCTGCAAAGAGAATCAATACTGGAGACATCCTCAAGTCCAAAACATCCACCTTCCTCTTCATCTGCTCCACCCAAAAGTGATTTCACCCTGGCTAGAAGCTACCTAACAGCATTGTCATTAAGCCAGAAAAGCATCTGAGATGCCTCAGTGGATATTCCTGTACAAATGGGGGCATGGGGGAACTCAGAGATCTGAGTACTGCGTGCAACAGAGGTCACTGCTTTTTCTGGGCATGAATTTTTCATCATCACCCTCCCGCCTTCCCCCATTCACACATTACTTGAAAACAGCAAAACGATTTGTTGTACTAATAAAATTCAACCATGGGTCACTTGCAAACTAGTTAGTGTGATTTACAGAGCAATTTGCTTCCTCTATTGATTACAAGGAATTCCACTGAAGGTGTGATCAAACACTTAGAAAAACATGATATCACGTGGCACCATTTCTGCTCCCTTGGCAGTGGACACGTTTTCCCACACCAGCCTCCTTGGCTGTCATCTTCCTGTGGTTTTTTAGTGTCATTGATCAAACCCCAAATAAGTAGGTTGGCCAGGGCAGCTCTCATAGATTTCCTGCAGTATATTTTAAGCTGTGATTATTAATATACCAAGCAGTGCTTTAGCAGAGCTATTCTCCAATAGTCCATTTCAATTTTTAATTGAACTAAGAAAAATCAGGAAAGGCATTTAGATGACACAGGAAGCCAAGTGCTGTGTCCTTGTGATGAAGGTGACTAAACTTCCCCCCAGCCAGCTGCAAAGCATCGGAGAACCTGGTGCAGCCCATGCACAGACCATTGGTATGGTGTTTTGTTTTAATTAGTCATCCTGATTTAGCTGTTCTCCTTCCACCACTGGCCTGACTCATGGTTATCCAGGCACTCTCTGAACACACTGTGTGTCTGGGCAGCTGAGGGATTTCACCTCCTAGATGACTGTAAAAACATTACCCATTAACAGTTTTGTAATGGTATTTTTAAGCAACTTTCCAGAACGTGAGGCTGAACGTGCTTCCTGTGATTCAAGTCCCCTCCAGCCATCCCCATTCAGGTGCTGGGCAGGATCCTGCCCCCCCTCCCATCTTATCAGCTGTAGCCAGGGCATTTGGGTGCTATGGGAAGTTTCATTTCCTGCTGCTTTGGCTGCCTGTGGCTGCCTTTGTAAAAGGAAAGACATTCTTCTAATTCTTGCTGTTAACCCATTGGGGATCTCTGAGACAGGAGCCAAAATTCTCAGGAAAGTGTAGGATGCTACAGCTTTCACCAGCCAATCCTTACAAAGCCACCACCAGACTCTCATTGTTTCCAGCCTTCCTTCATTTTTTCAAAAGTAAAAAATAAGGCAGATGGAATGTGGACCTATTTTAAGACTTATTTTTGTTTGACACATGAACCTACAAGAAATCCCTGCCTGTGGCATGACCACCACAGCATCTTCTGCTGCCAACCACATTCCCAGTGCAGGTGGGAGCATGGGCACAATCCCCTCTGATATGCAGCCCAGCAATTTAGGATGGCAAGCAGAGAAGCTGGAGGTATTTTAAGCAGATGCAATGCATTTCTCATAGCTAAGCAGTGCCTCAAAAACATAGTTATGAGATCTAATAACAGCGTCAAAAATGACCAGAGGTGCTTTTCTATCTCATTGACAGGAACTGGACAGTTTTGGCACAGCATAAAGTAAAAATATGTCTTGAATTAGTCCTTCCCACAGATATGCCTTTGCAGATCCTTCCCAGGCAGCCCTACTGCAGCTTCCCTGAGCTCTGCAGGCAATCCCAGCGTGAAGCTGCTGAGAAAACCAGCTGAAAATCCTTTACTCTCCCCACCCTGATGAAAACCCATGGCTGTAGCAAGCTATCAAATGATGAAATGTGCAGTTCCTACCTGAACAAGCAGCTCCAGCTTCCTGTCATCAAGGAGGTGCACTTGGCATCTGCGACCTTCTGTCATCTGCAAGGGAGAAGAGGAACGTGTGTCAGGGTGTCTGGAGTCACAGCTGAGCACGTGGCTGCTGGCTTCCCCCAGCACAACTTGGAGCCTTTCATTCAGTGCAGTCCTTTTGGTTTGTGTTTACTTATTTCTTTTCAAATTAATCCCCCTTCTTTTTTGGCACCAGGGTAAAGAAAAGGCTGGAAGGAGAAAAAGAGAAGCCACCCTGGTAGCTGTCATGGAGTGGTGTCTGGTGCCTACTGGGATGCAGCTGCCAGGAGGAGGGTGTTCCAGTGGGGGCAGGTTTGCAGCACAGGGGCCCTGATGTTTCCTATGGAGGCCTCCAGCTCTGCAGCTGCCTTGGCTGGCAGAGGAGACATCCAGGCAAGTTCCCCAAGTCCCTCAACAGCAGCGATCCAGCCATGCCACAGGGACTGTGGAGCCTCCCTGGGCTGTGCTGATGCTGCTCCCTGGAGTGGCACCAGGTGCTTGTTTGGCCCTGAATCCTGAAATGGGCTTGTTCTATTTGGAGTATCCTATTTAGGATGTACCACAGGATCCACTTCTGACATCATGTACTGGTCCAAAGGTGCTTCCACAGCAGCAGTTTATTACAACAGTTAACAAATAATATCACTGAAACTATTATGTGTACAAGGCTTATATGAGATTTCCAAGGTCCACAGATTGGGGTCCTAAGAAAATAAATGAGCTGTGGTCTGAGGGAACTCCTCTAGAGTGCATCAAGCCCTCTCCTGCACAGAGCACTGTGAGTGAGGAGCAACTACACTTTGCAGAGTTACAGAATCCCAGCTCAGTCCCACAAAGCCCTTCAGAGACAGGCACAATCCCACTATCTGTTAATGGGATATGGGCAGCCTTAAGCCTCTTTGGCTCTTGGAAATCCCTTTCTCAGCACGACTTAGGCAGCACACAGGCAGCCCCCCAGGGTGGGCTCGCCCTACAACGCTCACGCACACCTGGACCCACACTGGCACAGACCCAGCACAGCCCCACAGCTCAGCTTAGCCCCCCAGGGATCCACCAGCTGCAGCCAAGGCACCTTCCTGTGCTTTGCATGGATCCCCAGCTCAGTTTAATAATATTGCTTGCCATGGTGAGTCCTAAAGTATCACCAGAAGGGAGCAGAGAGTCCACAGGATCCTGGTGGGAGGGGGTCACAGGCTGCTGCAGACAAAAGTGCAGCAGCATCCTGGGCGCTTGCTCCACCATCAGCTTTGCCCATTCAAGATTCCAGGCATTGTGTGGCCATTGCCACAGGATCTGTAACCTCAGCCATCTCCAGCAGCATCACCTTCAGCCTCCTGTGCTATCTCTCAGCACAGGAGCCCATAAGCCTCTTTTGGGTGCTTCTGTCCTCCCTCTTGACAGCTCTGTCCCACATCCATCTCTCCCTTTCCTGGTACCTGACTGAAGCAAGTCTTACCCAGCCCCTTCCACAAAACAAAGATTCAAGTATTCCAACAACTCTGTTGAACCTTAAGCTGTCCATTGAAGAGGCACACTTTATTATGAGAAAACTTCTGTCAAAATGAGCTTTTCCCTTCAACTCATCCACAATTTACAGTTCTGGAAGGCACAATCCCATGCGGTTCACGCAGAATTTTTGTTATTCACCCCTTTTTGTTATTCACATCAACATGCCTCTATCCTGCACGCCAAATAACATCACCTTCCTTCTCTTCTTCCATCAGCACAACTGGAGCCCTGGCATTGCAGCCAAAGGAAAGCCTTGTAAAACAAGGCTTCTCATAAATGTCAACCAGTTACCGCCATGGCAATAAATTGTCTTACGAGAATTTCCTCCAGTAAGAAATGTTATGCAAAAAATAGCTTCTCCTAAGGTGTATTACTTGGTGAGCGAGATTTTTCACTATTAAACAGCTTTCAGCTCAGTTGTAAAACTATGCCAGAGGCTCACAGAAGGGCTTTGCAATGGTTTCTCCTGCTTGGAGGAGTTGTGTGGGTCACGTTCACACAGGCAGAGGGAACTGCAAGCTTCCTTCACTGGGCTTCCCCAGCAGATAAAACTCTGAGTGCCTGAGCTGTGCTTTGACATCTCCCTCATCCTCTTACTGTCACATACCCACTGCATCTCCAAGATGGGGAATATGCAGTGATATTGCAGCTTTAATATGAGTTTACCCAAGGCAAGAGCAGTGAGTTCATCATGGCGATGGCAGGGATGGAACACAGTCCTGCTTTCATGTGTTGTGCTCCATTGGCTGTAACAAAGTTGAACTATGAATAAAAGCAGGTGAAAGGGGGAAGGGGGAACATTTTCTGACATGTCTGACTTTGTGCTGTAGTGTTTCAGCAAAGCACTATGGAGCTTCTTTAGCTCTCTGTGCTTTTCCAGCCCAGAATTTCATAACCCCTTAGTGCTTTCACTGCTAAAAGAAATCCCAAATGCAAACAGCTGGGAACATGAATAAATATCTGAATAAAGCAAAGCTCTGAAATGTAGCACATGATGGTTGACTAATTGAAGGGCCTTTCATGAACATCCCTTGAAGCTCAGCAGGTCCACAGGTTGGAGATCTGCTGCAGCGTTTCCTTCCTCCAGCCACGGGGCTTTTCATTTGCCTTAGAAACGAGCAGTGCTTTCCAAGAGAAAAGAAAAGAAGGTAGGGACAGGCTTCCTACTTGATACAAGCTAAAATATGATGGTCCAGCCCTCCCTCCTTTCTGTTTTATTATTCCACCAAGTGTCTGAAGCCCACATGGTGTGCTTTTTTGCATTGTTGGATCAATACAAACTCTGCTGGTTCGTCAGAGCAAGGAACGGGAGCATTTCAAAGCACAGCGAGAAGGCCCTGATTTAGCACAGCCTGTCTGGGTAAAAGATGCTGCCTCTGACACTGCAAATTGGCTGCTCTGCACTATCTGCTGCTCTGCCGTGCATGGGGCTGTGGCTGGCTCCTGCAAAACCAGCCAGGGAATGCTTTCTGCTTCCCTGAGCAATCAGAGAAGGGAAATCAACACCAAAACCCTATGGATGGGAGCAGGAGTCACCAAAATGAGCTGAGAGTACCAGAGTTTGGATGGAGGGAGGGAGATCACAGGACTGAATTGAGGTTCTCCTTTCCCAAGGCTCTTACCCAGAGAAGGATGGGGAGAACTAAGCTAAGAGGAACTTGAACAAAAGAAGCACCAAGGCATCGCTTTTCCTTCACCTTGAGAAAGCAAAATACCAGCAAAGGGACAAGAAACAATGGTTGAGCAGACTTCCTGACAGAAGTGGAACTTGACATAGCAGGGAAACAGGGGAGTTCAGTCCTGGTCAAGTCCTGGTTTTCACAGTGAGCTCAGTGAGATTTCCTGTACCAACACAGTCCCCACTTTCCTTCTGGAGGTCAAGATCCCTCTTCCCTAACTCCAGAAATTAAAAAGCCAAGTTCAGCCTAACAGCTGAGATGCCCTTGATGCTCAAAGCAGAGAGAACACAAACATTTCGAGCGAGGTGAGGCAGCTCCTAGCTGAGTTCCATGGCTATCCCTGCTGCTCACTCAGCTGCAGCTCTGCCAGGATGCTGTATCCACAGCAATCCCTCAGATTTCCAAAGCTTCTCAAGACATGTGAAGAGGTGGGAGTGTGTTACACACTCCTGAGTGCTAACAGTTCACCCATATGGCAGCAAGCTGCATGGGCTGGGTGTGAATATGGGCCATGAGCACCTCATGGACCACACTTAACACGAGCTCAGATGGAAAATTTGCGCCAAAATGCAGAACACATTTTTTCCCCACCCAAAACAGCTCAGCAACTCACATTTTTATTCTGAAAATCTGCTACTTCTTTTAGTGCCTGCACATGCAGCATGACCCCCCAAGAGCCTGAAGAACTGAGCATGAGTGCTTTTAAAAAGCTCTGTCATTTATATTTGTGAGTGTGTGAAGATAATATATCTTCAATACCCAAACACAGATACTGCTTTTAAGGCACGTGAAGACCTGAAGCAATGTGTTTGTGTGGCTGAGGAGATGGAGTAGTCTGCAGGAGGGCTGACTGTACACAGGGCATGCATTCTTTCTCTGGTCCTTGGCTTCTGCACCCTGAGGACAGAAAATCTGATCCTGACCTTTGCAAAACATTTTGAGGTCCATCAGCAACAGCAAGCCCTGACATATATGTTTGTTTACTCTAACACAGAGATGCTACAGAAAGGAAATCTGTCTTGTGGTTACTCACGGGATCTTCTGAATTGTAGCTGTTTTTCTCAAGGAAAGGACGTTTTAGTTACCTTTATCACAAGACTTTAAATCTCCTTTGGAGGCTTCTACCCAAATATTTACACAACGGGTTTCCTAGGGAAGGCAGGCTGGCGGTTATTTTGCTTTGTGCCATGAAGTGCTCTGATGATTGCCCTCCTCTCTATTCATCTTCACTGTAACTCAGACATTGTCTCAGAGAATCCTGTAAACTGTCTGTGACACAGCCCCAAAACCTCCACAACGCTCAGCTAATCCCTGTACATCCAACACTTTGTCACTGAATTATCACAACTGCCCACAGAGCTGCTCCATCCAACACAAACAGCCAAGGTGATGGGAGGAAACAGCTCCAAAGAGAACCTTTCCCTTTCAGAATGAAAAAACTCTCCTGGTGAAAGCACTGTCACACTAAATAACTCAAAGGCACCAAATGCAAATGCTATTTACAATGTCAGTTCTATAAATATCCGTGGCACGTTTCATTAGCCGGTGACTGCAGGAATAAAGAAGAATACAGCATTTTCTTTCTTGAATCACATCAGAAATTATAATTGGAGGCAATTACTGTGCTGAATCCACAAAAATCTGTGTCACTCTGTCCACTGTTTGGACAGAGCTGCTGAAAGCAGATAGAGAGAGATGACAGCCCACTGATTACAGTAAACTCTTAGATTAAACATCCTGCTCCCACTTGACCACTTCTTACCGCCTTCTCATCCTGGCAACTCCTAAGCTTGTTGAGAGAGAGAGGGAGGAAAAGCAGTGTGTTTTTGATGTCTGCACAGCTTTGCACATGTGGCAGCACTTCACTTTGCTGAACTGGGGCCAGTCTGGCAAGCAGCTGCCTGTAGCACTGACCAGCACTGCCTCTCCATGTGCCTGTGTCCATCTGCTGTCTTCTGTCCTACACTCACACTTCAAGACCCTGGAGGAATGGACTATCTTTATTTTTATGCCATGTGTTTGCAGAGCATCCTCCCCGTTGCTGGTCTGCATCTGCACCTAATAAATGTCACTGATGGTGGCTGGGATGAGGATGGCTGTGAGTGTGCAAAGAGCTGAGCCACAGGGCTGGCTCTTGATGGGAACCTGGGAGAGGGGGCATGAGGAGGAGGAGGAGCACTGGCTGCGCTCTGCCCTTGGGGTTTGCTTGTTTTTGCATTCATAGAGTCACAGAATCATTAAGGTTGGAAAGATTTCCAAGAATACCAAGCCCAGCTTTCAACCAAACACCATCATGCCCACTAAACCATATTGTGAAGTGACACACCTACTGCTTTTTCAAACATTTCCAGGGGTGGTGACTCCACTTCCCTGGAAAGCCTGTTCCAATGTCTAAATCTGGTCCTTTAGGTGTGACTCAGTGGAAAAGGTACCTAATGAAGAGGAGGAAGATAACTTGTTGCAAATCTGTTTCACCTGTCCCAGCCGTGGGACTTGCCCACTGCCCTGCACTGGTGAGCACATCACCATGGTTTGCAGCACTGCCCATGCCATCCTCTGGTTCAAGCCCAAAGCCCTCACACTCACTTCCCTGCTCTTCCTTTTCACTAAAATGGGCAATATCTGAGGCACCTGGGCCTCAGTGGCTTGAAGCTCTGAGGATGTGAGACAGTCAGGAGAAACTGTTATTTCTCAATACAGTCCTCATTTCCACTATTTATTTCCACAAGTCTTTCCTAGATAAATGATGAATAGTAGTTTGGTTTGTTTTGTTTTTTTTAAGGCAGAAAAATTATTTTAATTTGGCCCATTACTCCTGGCTTGTGAGCAGAGGTCCATGTAGCCTGTCCTGTCTGCCAAGGTCAGAAACACAGTTCAGAACATGAGCTGAGCTTTCTGAAATAAGCAGGGCAGAATCCCAGAATGGTTTGGGTTGCAAGGGACCTTAAAGACCATCTAGTTCTAACCCTTGTGCCACAGGTAGGAATGCCACCCACTAGATCAGGTTGCTCAGAGCCCCATCCAACCTGGCCTTGAACACTTCCACAAACTGCGTATGAAGAAGTAGGAACCCACTAGACACTTTTTGTGTGTGCCCATTAGGCACTTTTTCATTCAAATTTGTTCATGCTATTATTTCTTATAGGAAAGGCTATTTAGTACTCTGGAGCAGGTTAGCAGCTGTAAGGCAGTTGTTTTTCCCCTGGGGGAAAGTCTATTTGGTACTCTGGAGCAGGTTAGCTGTAAGGCAGTTGTTTTTCCCCTGGGAAGGGTATCCCAACTGTATTCTCAGGCATTTGTCACCTTCTAGCAGTGCTTTGGTAAGAAAACCAAGATGTTGCATATTCAAATAAACAGGAACAACCTTTTAAGTATTCCATTTCGAGGGAACTTGGGGGCAAATGGAGCTTTGAAGTTGAGAAGAAAGGCCACAGAAATATGCTGTAGAAATGGACGATGGCGATACAAAGAGAAGTAGCCAATGGCTGATGCATAACCAGACCTCACCTTCTACAGCAGTGTGGGTTTCCCTGCTATGGAAATGCTTTGGGGCTCTGTGAAATGCACTCACAGTCCACAGCTGGACTGACTGGCCAGAAAACAGAAGCTGACAATGGTGCAGCACCTCCCACAGGTTTGACAGCACCAGAGGAACGTATCGCGTGCGAGGCCTTTGGCTTTCCCTGAGAGCTTCTTTATCCCACTCCTTGAAAAATTAATGTCCTTTCCAATGGATTAGTGAACAGAGGCAAAATTGTCAAAACCATGGTTACAGATACAGCTCTTAAAGTCCTCTTCTATCCCACATGAAGGGAGTGGTGCTTGGCATTACCCACTGCATGGGGGATCTGCACAGGGATGAGTTTCAGAGGGGTGGCATCAAGTGATGGGACGATTTCTGCCAACGCTCATTTGTCAGGAGAGGGGAGAACAGCCTCAGTAATTAGAAAGCAAGAGTCCTCCTGGAGAAGGGAGGTGGGACAGTGTCAGCTGGGGTGTCACCCTGTCGGAAGCACCGCTGGGGCGGATGGCGTGACCCAGCCATTGTGTGGGTGCCGACACGGAGCGATGGGACAAAAATTAAGGCAATCTGCAGGCTGAGTGACCTGGTGACTTCCCTGTTTTGTCTTAGGAGCTGACAAAAGAATTCCTGGCCTGCCCAGAGGCTCCTTGCTTCCTCCACACAGTGCTTTCCAGCCTTGCTCAGGCTTAGCATCACCCAGGGACATCTGCACAGGTTATTTTTCATGCTCCCCCTAAACAACACTCAGCAAAAATGCTCTGATTCAGCAAAGCCCATAGCTGTGTCCATAAATCCCCTTTATTTCAGTGTGACATAAGCAAGTGTTTAAGTGGCTTACTGTATCAGGGCTGAAATGAAAAACCGTCTCCTACGGTCCTTAAGTCCATTTACAACATCAAGCAATAACTCTCAGGCGAACTTTAAAGCCGGGAATGCCGCGTCTTAACCTCAAAACACTTGGTGCTTGAGCATGTAGTCAGAATGAAATCTAATTTCAGCACCACGTTTTAAACCGAGCAGGGCATTACCCAGCAGATGTCTGAATTACTGCTCTGAGCGTGGCCAGCCCCAATGGCCTGATTGCAGTTATATCCTGAGATAAGAGAGTCCTTTCCTGGACAGACTGGCTTCCTCACCAGAGCGGAGGCTGGGCTGGCTCGGGTCACGTATTGTTTTCTTTCTTGAAAATAATACAGATCTAAATCTGTTCAAATACAAAGGGAAGCAGAAATTCTTGCACCCTCCCTGCCCTGTGATGTTGAGGCAGGAGGAGAGGGCATTCCCAACGCAGACTTTTTACTATGTTTGACTCCTCTGCCCCTGTAACTCTGTCCCTTCCCTTTCTTGGCAAGGAAATAAACAATTTGCCACTATAAAAATATACCAGCTTCCAAGAGTTACCCCCACTATTTACAAGGCAGGAGTGGAGAGTGTGGCAGTTCTGATATGGTTGGTCAGAGCATCCTCTGAGCTCTGGAGCTGGGGCTGACCACAGGGAGGTTACACAGTCTTCAGTATTATTTATTATTTTTAGTCTAGAGTATTCACTGGTCACAGATGTCTTAAACCTTACAGATTTGAAACACCTTCTGCACACAGCAGAAGTGTGTTTTGATAAACCCTGACTCAGCTGCTCACTTGTGCAGGTGGTTCAACATGGTCACCTGCTTTGGGGACAGCATTTTTAGGTCAAGCACATGCCAGAGCTGTTAAAACCTTGCCTCAAATTGGGATCTTGTAGCTGTCTCCTCCACTTTTACTTGGGAAGCCCATGTTTCTCCTACAGCCTTTCTGCATGTGCAGCAAGCTGGTTGCACCCACCAATGGGTAAGGATATAAATAATAAATAATAAATGATAGTGCAAAAGAGGCAGCCCAGCTGCTCCTCCTCCCACCAGCCTGGGGCTCTTCCCTGCTGGCAGCACTGTCAGGAAGATGAGTTTTGAATGAGTCAGGGATGGAGCTTCCATCCTCTCCCAACAGACTTCCCTGCACGGCCTCACAGACCTGGAATATCAGCTCCTGCCTGGAGCCAGCACCAAGCCCTGGTGAGAGAGGAAGAGCTACAGTCCTGCTCAGAATTCCATCACTTCTTACAGAGCAGATGATGAGCTGGTCACATTTAGGGCATCTTTAGGTCTGGTGAAACCACTGGATCCATATGAAACCACTACACCCAAAGGGTTGCATCCTATGGGAAGTGGAAGGGGAATGGCAAGGGCAGCCCACAGCCTCATTCCACCTTACAGACCTTGGGACTGCTCATCCAGACTATGCTATTCCTCTGCATGCCAAAGGAATGCCCAAAGACTGAAAAACTGCCATTAACACAAGAAAAAAACATGGCAAAATTAGTCCCCCTCATACCTCTGGTAATGAGACAACAGGTAGACAATCCCTCTTGCTGCCAACTTCCCAGTTAACACCCAAAATAACTTGCCCTGTGCATAAACTTCTCCTGATCCAACTCAGCTCAGCCAAACTCTGTGAACATCTTTATTTGGTGATCTTTTCTTTTTGTATTTCCCCCAGGATGAACTTATTTTCTGGATAATAATCCCTCTAAGGCAAGTTCTGCAGTATCAACCCATGTTTGCACATTGCATACGAGAGCTGTGATCCATCATTTGGGTTGCCAGTCCCTAATGCAGCCCAAAGAAATAAATATCAGCAGCAGAGCTAAAATGGGAGGCCCAGAGGGAAGGAGGATGTCTGGTGTCTTTGCACAAGGACAAGCAGAGTGGTCCTGGCACAGGTGCTTCAGCAACTTTTGAGCATAGCTTCAAGAAAACCAGGATATGCCTTGGAAGGGTCCTGCTTCCCCTGGAAGAGCTCTGTATTCACTCTGTTTGCTGGGCACAAAGGACACAGCATGATCTAAGGGAAAATGATGTAAATTATCTATGAGGGAAATCCTTTACCAATGAGGGACTTGAGGCCTTTATGAGTCACAAAAACTTCTTTGCAGAGACTCCTGGTCACCTTCTGGTTTGTTCCCTACCCTATTCTGCAGCAAGCACTGTGAGTCATCATAGGATAATGACCATGTGGCAATAGAGTACATGGCAATAGGTTATTTTTATTATTATTATTATTTTTCCCAAAGGTATTATCATGTCTGTTAATCTCTCCTACATCTGACATGTTAAATTCCTTTTAAACACACATAAAATTTTAATTTTTTGTACAGTTTCCCACTTGAAACGTGGCATACTTTCAGCAAAATGTTCCAGATATCACTTGTTTGTGCATGCAGACAGGGTGTAATTACATGAGAGCATCCAAGTCTTCTGGGAACACATTCACAGGAGGTTTTGTTTAGTTATAGAAGAAAACAGGACAATTTATTTGCTATTGAAACTAATGTGATTTGCCAGAGGGAAAAAAAATCAATGTGGGTTCATAGAAAGATGACCAAAGTGACCCAAGGCAGTGGAAGTGATAGTATGTGTGAAATATTTCTAAAGGACAAATGAAGATTTATGGCTTGAAGTGTCCTTTTAGTGCTCATTGGGTGTTTTGTACCTGGTGTATCAGTGAGCCTTGGGAGGTGTGAGTGCTGCTGGCCTGATCAATGGGGCCAAGGCACTGGGCACTGCATCACTCAGGGGCTGTAACAGCAAACAGCAGGTCAAGGGAGAGCACTGAGCACTGTTATAAACAGCACATAATAGAAAACACACTTACAAAAGCCATTCCAGATGTGAAAGAACTAAAAAAAAAAAAAGGCTGAATGTTAATCTGTGTACAGAGCTGTTGGTTTTGTTGGGTTTTTTTCCCCCTTCTTGTTTTGAATAACACTCCAAGAACTGATATGCTTCCAGTGGGAAAATATGTCACCGGGTTGTTTCCAGCCACTGCTAATCAGCAGCTCTGACACACTCTTGATGTTGGGAGCCAGGGCTGTGGCTGTGCCCGGGCTGGGCAGCTGCCAGCAGCTCTGCCTGAGCAGCAGCAGCAGCTGACAGGGACAGTGCAGGGTGGGCAGCATCCCCCAGAGCTGGGCTTCACAGGCAGGACAGGGTGAGATGCAGAGCACATTCAGATGACAAGCAGCTGACTCATCCTCAGAGATGCAGGTGTTTGCAGAAACCAGTCCTGCTTGCAGGAGTCTGGTTTGATGCTCTCTGCTCCCACTTTGCTCCCAAGTGGGGCTGAGTGGGGCTGCAGGGCTGGGACATCTCCCAGGGCTCTGCCTGCACACCCTGGATGAGGGGCATGAAGGGGTCCAAGCTGCTTTCTCCAGACCTGACAGCTCCTGATTGTCCATATTTAGTATGTCATGAGATGCCCTGATGCAGAGATGGCCTGGTCTTGCTGCACCAATAGCCAAAGAGTTCTCAGTACAGGTGGGGCAATATCCTGGCATTAGTCAGGCTGGGAATGGGGGTATAAACACTTGTGTTTCTGGGGAGGGCTAGGGCTCAGACTAGCCCCATTCAGGGCTCAAGCAGGGAAAACTACTTTCAGGACACAGCCTGTGCTTTTATACCCCCATTCCCAGCCTGACTAATGCCAGGATATTGCCCCACCTGTACTGAGAACTCTTTGGCTATTGGTGCAGCAAGACCAGGCCATCTCTGCATCAGGGCATCTCATGACATACTAAATATGGACAATCTGTAACCTCTGCAGAGGAGAGACCTGAAGTAAACACTTCAACACAAACCTGCATTTTACCCCATGCCTCTGCTTTTTAAGAGCCAGGAAAGGATGTTCCTTTCTGGAACTAAACTCAGCAGATCTTTAGCACTATGAAGAATCAATGCAGAAGAGTTAAGGATGGGAAGAGAAAAGGGAACAGCCTGATGCAATGTCTGCAAACTCAGCAGCTGAATCTGATACTCCTGAGCCATAAGCTCCCAGGATTCAATAGATTCAATATCCATTTTGGAGCAGCCTTCTGCCATGTACACAGTCAGCTGTGCCTGTGACAGGGGACTGAGGAAGTGAGGACACAGCCCAGCACTGCTGGATGTGCAGATTTCCCTCAGAACTGCCATCAGCACTCCAGAAGGCACATTCCATGGTGCAACAGAGGCAAAGCAGACTTGGTGCTTCCTGGCAGTTCTCCCTGGTCTTGCTGAGGAACAAGTCTCTTTTCCCAATTCCCACCACCTCCTGCAGCACAAGCCCAGGTGACACCTTCACTGACTGCACAACCACCCCAGCAGGGATGCAAAGCATCCCAAGGAGCCCAGGCTCTACCTCAGATATAACTTTTTTCTCTTTTGGATTTTGCAGTCCAGAATTGCAGAAGACGGTGGAAGTCACCTCCAGATTTATTTCCCAGCACGCTTCCACGCTGGGGGAGGATGTGTGTGTGCACAAAGGAAGCACTGTGTTTGATTACACATCCCCTAAATCATCCCTGTCCCCTTGTGTGCCCCATTTCACCAGGCAATGAGTGTGTGAGCACACACGTGGCAGCCACGTGTTGGGATGATGAGTGTCTTCACCAAACCCTGGCTGGGGGCAGCCAGCACAGACATTCCCCACGCACAGCAAGGACCAAACCATGCTCAAATGTGGAAAAAGCTCAATCCACACTCCCCTCTCTAGGACAGGTGCCACGTTTCAGATTTCGTGCTGCCTTTCCAAGCTGCTCACTTGATGCAGCAGCTTTCCATCCCCAGCTTGTCCTGCAGAAACCCAGGGCCAGCCCGTGGCTGCTCCACTATCTGCAAAGCCCTTCCCTGCATGAAATGTTTCAGCTGGGAAGGATGGGATGCCAGCAGTGCTTACAGTGTGTGTGTGGCACAGCTGCAGCCACGTTCAATCCCACACGGCCCGGAAACCCAAACAAGGGTGGGTTTGTTTTGATTGGGAGATCTGGAGACTTCTAAGAAGAAAAATAAATAAATAACCCAAACACTAGAGCCTGAGCCTGGTGGGCTGGCAAGCCCAACAGCCATTGTCAAAATGTTAGGCATTACGTGTGGCAGTGTACATACAAAAGGATTTCTCTAGCCAAAATGGGAATATCAACCTCTTTTTGGTTTGCAGCTTTCCAGGAGATTTTCATTGGACCTTTTTACAGTGAATTTAAGTAACAAAAAAGTCAACTTGCCTATCTCTTTTTTTGCCCCAATGACTTTTCCCAAAGATTACTACACTAAATCACACCTCACCCCACCAGTGCAGGCAGAGGGTGAAAAGATAATTTAGCTACCCACTAGTGATCTTTTCCTGCGTGTGGGGATACAGCAACTGTTCCACACTGTGTGAAAATGTCCCAGAGATGCTCAGGACAAAAGCAGAAGTGTTGTCTATCTGCTAGGAAGGGAGCAAAGTGGGCTGTAAACAAGAACATTGTTGGTGGCACTGGGAATCAGATGGTCCCAGCTCCTCTGGCCTCCTCCCACTTTAGGCTGGGCAAGGGCTGGGTGGGCACCTCACCCACAGAGAGGCACCCAGGGCATCTGGCACCAGACTGGGGCCTCAGAGGAGTATCCCACAGCCATGAAGCAGCGGTGCATTGGGAAGGGGAGGTACATCAGGGTCTTTTACTTTTTCTGGCAGGCAGCCTACCAGAGGCAAACACAGGCAAGGAGTAAACCTTCAGGCTGACATCCACTCGTGAGTAGGTGGGGTGCAAAGGTGACTTGGAGCACAGGAGACAAGATCAAAACTTGTGTGCTTGCAATTCATCAACATGAAAGTGCTCCCAGAAGCTCAGAACTGATCAAATATCTGTCTGGGGTCCCGTCTCAGTGTCAGATCAGAGAGAAAAGCAATCAAAGTCATTTTTGGTCCTTGACAAGGTTCATCCCCAGAAAAGAAGACAGGGGCTCCAGCTCCAGCTCATTGTGCAGCCTCACCAAATTGTGTCTTCCTAGGACATGGCACATACTGAGATTTACAGGAGGGCAAGGGATTAAGTTTTTATAAGTCTGGGAGGGAGCAGAAGAAATATCAGTGGATGTTGTCAGCTACAGTGGTCCCTGAGGCCATGCTGGGCGATGCTCTGCTGGCTTAGGGAACCTGAGAGAGGCTGGGACAACCTGGGATTTGGAGCTGGAGGGGGCTTGTAAGCAATTCCATCCCAGCTTAACCTTGTCAGACCTTGCTGCCTGCTGGGCTGCCGTGCTCTGCTTGCCCTGGGGCTGCAGGGCAATTCTCTCCTCCAGCTGCTGGAAGGAGCAAGCCAGCAAAGAGGGCTGGAGATTGGCATTGCTGGGTGACCTTGGGAGCCAGCTGTGCACCCCATCCTGGGATGAGGCATGGGGATCATCCCAGGGAGATACAGTTAGCTGCTCTTCTGGCTCACCCCACAGCACATCCCCCAGCTTCCCAAGAGATGGGCATTTGTGGGGTGGCTCCCACCTAGATGGAGATCCTGGGTGCAGCTCAGAGTAGCAGAAACCTTGATTTCCTCAAACACAGAGAGTTTTGAGTAAAAGACACCCAAGTTTCCTGAGAGCTGAGCCTAAGTGTGGCCCTGTGTGTCACAGCAGCCTTTGCTTGTCCCAGCGATCCAGCTCACAAGAAGTGGGTCATACAGAGCCATTCTGCATCTTCAGGGGACACCACTAAGCCCTGACCCCAAATTTGGTTAATGCTGGATCAACATGCTCCTTAATACCTTCCCCATGTGTCACCCCCCTTGCAATGCATGACCCTTCCTTCACAGTGCTGACAGACTGCAGCCTGAGACTTCAGTGACTCCCCAGCCCCTTTCCAGTTCTCCCTAATAAAGCATTTTCTCCTTCATCCACACCTGCAGTTTTACTTTGGCTTTGCTGTTAAGCCTCACTCAAAACTGATTCAAGCCTTCTGCCACTGCTCACACAGCAACAGCAGCAACAAAGGGGATCTGTACCACTGCAATTACCTGTGATGTGTGGGAATAGATTCCATGACTTGGGAAGTCTTCCCCAGGCTCATGTCCCTCTTAACAACACCCAGTGCACCAGCTGAAGCTCTTGACCTGGCTGAACAGTTTGACAGGATCTCTCTGCACCAAGTGATGCTGCATTGCTGTAGGGCCCTGAGCAGCCCAATGCTGTGACCAGAGGTATCATCAAATATCAAATTGCATTTTTAATGCAATAGCCACTTCAGATATGCAACAACAGGACCACCAGAAACACTCTACAAGGAGACAAGAGCAGCTTGCCCAAAAGGGTTGTGAGTGGCTCACTGGTGCATCTGTGCTCAAGATGAGAGATCACATATTTTTAGCCTGGGCATTTAGAACAAAAATTCACTGAAGAACAAAATGCTTATTTTTCACGTGCATAAATCCACATGCTCTGCTCCACTGATGCACTTCTCCCTTCTGTGGAAACTGATCACACAGCATGATGGATGGGCAACGCCAACTCCTTCAGCCTGGTTGGTCCTCTGAGGGACACAGCTAGCCTTAGCAGCAGCACAAGGTGGTGCTGAGCTGAAGACCCTCCAAAACATCCCCTCTTGTACCAAGGAGCAATAAATCCTTGCTTCCTCATGCTTCTGCCACAGCCCCTTTGCTCAGCAGCACAGCTGGGCTGCAGAAACTACCCCTCCTGCAGAGCGTGGCACATACCTGCCTGGCACTGATGCTTAAAACCACCTTGCAAATATTGATATTTGGAGGAGAACAGGCTGTCTGTAACTTGTGCCAGGAGGGTCGACCCAGCAGCAGCTCTGAGCCACCAAGCTGAGCCCGGCCAGGGCCAGCATCACGGTCCAAGTGAGAGCGCAGGCAGCAGCCCCCAGCGGGCCCCCTGCCACCAGCCCAAGGAGAAAGGGACCAGCCAGAGGGGTTTAGCTCCCTCGGGAATTCTCTGGTGCCTGGCAGGCAATTCCAGGCAGGGAAGATGGCACAGACACCCACGCCCGTAGCAGACCCCTCCATGCATGGGGTGCGGATGCGCATCAGCCCCCGGGCACCGATCCGGAGGGAAGCGGGTCCGAGACACCCCGATATGCAGCTGGAGCTGGGCAGAGCCGGGATCCAGCCCCTCCCGACAGCCGAGCACGGGGAAAGCCCGGCTCAGCCGAGCCCATGGATGCAGCGCTCCGGCACAGGCACCACACCCCCTTGGCCGCTGGAAAGGGCGAGCGGTGCCGGCGTTTTTGTTCAGGACAACGCTCTAAAACCCCAAACCAAACCAACAAGCTGGGAGTTCAGCTCTCCCTGCGACCTCACTTGCCTGCGAGAGATTTGCGAGATAGCTCCGCATCTGTGTGTGCCGTATTGCTAAACCGCTGCCAGGGCTATTATTAGAAACAATTGTCTCTCCTGGAAATTTTATGGAGAGGTTTGAAACAACTTTTCTGCCGCCCTCCCCAGCAGCCAGCGGGTAACAATGCGGCCAGGAACCCTCCTTAAGCCGAGCCAGCCTGCAGGGCGTGCAGATGCACTCCCATACGGGCACAGTTTGGAAGCAGAGCTGTGCACATTTGTCTTTTCCAGCCCTGAATCTGGAGCAACTTTTCTATTCCCGACTCACGAAAAGGTGCGCATGGGGAAAGGAAAAACAAGCCGGGGGGCTTTCCCCTTAGCGAAGCCCCCGGCTCTGCATTAAACTTGCTGCAGCCATTTGGGAAGGGAAGGAGCGGTCCATCTTGGCAGTCAGTGGGGACAGACAGCCAGACTGCTCGGGAAGGGGGGAAGGAATCACAGCTCCGGCTCCTCTCCCCACACACACACACACACCTCCTCCTTCCCCCGCCGCCGCGCTCGGCTCCGCTGCTCGCCCACCGAACCCAAGGGCTTGGGGCTGGGGATGGTTTTTTTTTAAAGGACAGGCAAAGCA
>NW_005054409.1:1045058-1061973 GCF_000277835.1 Geospiza fortis
AGGAAAGAGGAGGAAGGAGGGAGGAGGGCAGCGAGCAGCAGTTGGCGCTGGGTCATGTGAAACAGATGAACCTGGCTCGGGCCTGCCAACATCTGGGCTCTCCCTCGCCTCTGGGAGGAGGATGAAGGGATGAAGGGATGAAGGGATGCAGGGATCACCCCCCTGGCCACGCGTGCACACCTTGAGGTGATAACGGAGAGAGGCAAGAGGAGGAAGGAGGGAGGAGGGCAGCGAGCAGCAGTTGGCGCTGGGTCATGTGAAACAGATGAACCTGGCTCGGGCCTGCCAACATCTGGGCTCTCCCTCGCCTCTGGGAGGAGGATGAAGGGATGAAGGGATGAAGGGATGCAGGGATCACCCCCCTGGCCACGCGTGCACACCTTGAGGTGATAACGGAGAGAGGCGAGAGCAGCGGGGATGCTCCGAGCAGAGCCCCGGGCCCCGAGCACCCGTGGGGCTGGAAACAGCAGCTCCTGCCAGGCTGAAGCCCTGGAAAATAGGGCAGCCTCCCTTCTGATGATTTTTTTCCCCCTGGTCCTGGTTGGGTGAAGGGTGCAGCTTGTGCTGGTGTAAAAGAGTGGGGATGCTGCCCAGCAATGGAACATCTCTACACATTGCAGGAGAGTAACCCTCGTGCAAGGGTGTCACTATTAAATAATTAGATCAGTCAAGAAAGACAGTATGGGTGGGCCTGCAAAAAGTGCTGATTTATTGATTTAAACATGCACAGCATGAAGCACCCACACCATGAAGCAACCACGCCTGTGGAATAAGCTCTGGCTTGTTCCACTGCTTTGCCCTTCCATCAGTGTTTTCTCTCTGGGACTGGGGTTATTCTCACTGGGTAACAACCAGAGCTGTGTCTTGCTCTGGAGCAGACTGTCTGGGAGAGGTTTGCTTTGGGAGGGGAGGTGTGGAGGTGAGCACTTTTCTTCATTTGTTTTCAGCTGGCATTCATGCCACCACGAGGATGCTCATGGCGAGGGTGGATCTGGAGCTTACATCGGATACAGGGAATTTCCCTCTTTGCCCCACAGGAAGATGACAAAGTCACTCTCCTGAGGTGGTGGTGGCGGTGAAGGAGCAGAATGTCTCATTTTAACTGGAGGTGTTGCTGGGTTTGATTTGCTGTCAGGCTCAAAGTCAAGACCATGAGTCTTTATGTACTCTCTGGACATAAAGGGGCCAGTGGGGTGCAAAGTCCTTCTGGGTACAACAACCAAGTGCTAGAGCAGGAGCACAGTTCCCTCTCCTGATTTTAAGGGCACAGGCATAAACACAGAGCTGTACCTGCAGCTCCAGGCAGGTTCACCCACCCAGCTCACTCCACCCAAGGGGATGGCTTTGATTGAGGGGATAAATATTGAGGCAGTTCTGACCTCTGGCTGCTGAAGATTAAGACCAAGTAGCTGAAGTGGCCCAGCCCTGCTCTGGAGGTGATCCCAAGGTCAGGACAGAGGGGCAGGAAGCAGCAAAGGTATCCATCCCTGCTCCAGGGAATGCAGGCTGTCCATGGCTCTGTTGCAAGGGTAAAGATTATGGATTTATGGGTTCATCTCCTCCACGTGTACATCCAGCTGCTGAAGTAACACTGAGGGGCAAACCACCAGAACACAAACTGCAAAACCTCCTGGAATTTTAAACCTACTAATTTCAGAAAAAAATAAAACTTCAAGTTGGCTCCCAAATGCTCTTCTGGTCTTTCCTTCAGCAGAGGACACAACATATCTCAAGGAGGTTCTGTCTGCAGTGCTGAAGAAGAGCGTGAACCCCAGCAGCAATTCAGTCCTGACCCTGATTAGAACTAGCAAGGAAAAATCACCTTCCCACACGAAGCAATATTTGTAATAAAAATAAGTGTCTTGTCTAAGTGAAGATGGATAAAGGAAATGTAGCAGGAATATGTCCCACTATTGCAGGAAATGTTAACACATCCTTTTGAGTAAGTGCTGCTCATGGGGCCTTGGATGGGTAGTGAAGATAACATCCTCTAGGTACCTGATGGAGTTAACAGTTTAGAACTTAGAAATGGGAGCTGTTTCTTATAATGTGGAAAGACAGTGGAGTATTGTCCTTGCCAAGAGCTGATTATGATTACTCAACCAGAAAGAGTGGTTATTCCCCAGAACTGGGTGAGGGTTTTGCTCCAGCTCCTCTCATTTATTCATTGCACCCTTCTTTCCTAGAAAAAGTGGGCAGATCTGGGTTTCTTCCCTGGTAAAAAAGTAATTAATCTCATGCACATTCGTCTCTAAATTTCCCAATTATACTTCAGCAGCAGCAGCAAAACGTCCTTTTCTTCAAGGAAATTCCATAATCTCACAAAGTCTCTGGAGCTGGCACTACCCAAACAATACACCCTGGTAGCAAACATCCAGTCTGGAGGCAGCAAAGCTGCTGTCATTGCAATGATGAGAAGCAAGGAATGGCCATGCTTCTTCCAGGCTGGTTCCTATCATGGCAAGTCCCAAAAACTGAACGGCAATCCATATATTTAACTTTGACATACACAAAATCCAGCTTCCAGCAAGCAGATGCCTCTGTGCCACAATAAAAACATGCTGATTCCTTTGTCTTGGCTCCTGATGATAAAGCTAGGAGGAAACACCATGGCCTTGTGCCGGAGAGTTACTGCTGACAATTCATTCCCACTCTCGTTAGCAAAGATTAAAGAACCAAAATACTTTACAGGGAATGTGGTGATAGGACTGTGGGTGCCATCAGAATGTGTGAGCTGTTACATGAACATTTCTAGTAGTTTCAGAAAAGCTTAATGAATACTGTCTACCCCCAGAACTGCATTAATTAGCACTAACGGGCTGGGGGAGATGTCATGTCATGAAGTAATATTCACACTTACTCCATGATTTGCATCTGTAAGAGGTGCAGTGCTTTACAGAAGTCAATGCCATTTTCCCCATATGGCACATCTGAAAACCCATGGAAGGTGAGGAAAATGCTTTCAAAGAACATTCAGGATTTGCTGAAGGTGCCTAACTGCCTGCCTCCCTGTGGGAGGTGTTCAATGGCCTAACTCTCATTGATTGCACAACTCTCAATTCGTAGTATTTGAGTGGCAGTAAAAGATTAAAAAGCCTCAACACTTAAAAAGCAACATGGGCCTAAGTAACTTGGGAGCTAAAATCCATTTCCAGAGATGATATAAGATGTTAGGCATACGAATTTCACTGTAAATCAATGCAGCTGACTTACTGTAGCCATGACAAGGGTCAGCCAGACCTAGAAAATGCAATGTCAGGTTAGCCTGTGGGTTAATTCACGTGGTCCCTCTGAAATTCGTGGTATAAAATGGTCTTACTGCTCATGAGCTCTGATGTAGTTTGGCTGGAGAAGAAGCAATGGCGTCACCTCTTTTCATCTGAAACAATCTGTGTCCTCCATACACTCAATAGGGAGGTAGAAAAGACTGATGTGATCCAGTTGGTCACCCAAGCCACCAGGCTGCCCTCACCCCCTTCCATGGACCAGGGCCAGCAAAAAAGGGATGGAGGGTTACATATACCACCACCAAGCCTGTCCCCATCACTCACTCTATTTTCCCCCGTAACAGGTTTTGATGAGCTGTGACCTTGTGACAATTTGTGTTGGGGACTTTGGAAACCAGGTGGAAGGCACAGGGATCTCATTCAAAAAAGCAAAATGCAATTGCTCAGAGCAGGACCTGACTCATAGCTGAGTCTGGACCTCTAAACCATGGGAGATAAGGCACATGCAACACCAGCTGTCGTGGCACAGCGTGATTCCGACCGGGAAAGTCTCCAGGTTTGCTGGGTGAACCACGAGATGTTTCCAGTTAAACCTTCCATAGAAACACTTCCCTTCTGAGATGAACTGTGGGTGTTATTCCCTTGTCATGCTTTCATTAATTTCCAGGACAATCCCTTAAGTAATTGGGGCACAAAAGGCGGGGGGAAAGGGAGAAGCAGGACTTTAGCTTTGGACAAAATAAGCCTCCAGGGCATCTGATTAATTTTCACACAGACTGTACTTAAAGGGTCTCAGAAAGCTGAAGAGGGAAGGAAGCAGACCTCGACGTTCCCAGAGAGCTGGTGCAATAAATCCTCCCTTCATTAGGCAAGGGAAGTGCATGCTGGCAGGATTATTGCGCAGGGAAGCAAAGCTGGGTCCCCACGAGGCAGCTGGAGGGGATGGTGGGGACAAGCCAACTCCAGCTGGTTGGTGCCATGACCCTGGGCTGCCAAATCCTGCCTGCTGCCTCCAGCTCCAGCCTGGGGCTGCTGTGGAGAGGGACAGGAGTCACATGTAAGTCTCCTGTGTCCCAGTTAGCTCTGGGTAATCCTGGCATCCGAGAGGCCAAACAAAGCAAACAGCTCAAGTGTGCATAAGGGACCAAAGAGGAGCCTGGTGTGCCACCAGCCCTCCCAGGGTCACCCAGGACTCAGTGGAGTGATGCTGGAGACAGCAGACAATCCTGCAGTTCCTCCCTCTTTGCACCCACCTGGGTCTGGGACTGAGAAGAAAGAAGGAAGGAAATCTTCCTGATGGAACGTGCTGTGAGCCATGCCTGCCCTTGCAGGAGGAATAGAAGGGATGAGGGATTCCCCTCCTCCTTGATGGAGGTCAAGTCCTCACAAATCCCTTCTCCCATGGGCTAGAGGGGACACGTGCTTCCCTTTCCTTCACAGCTGAGCTAAGCTCTGCCTCAGAAACTTCACAGAATATTGCCATTTTCACCTGAAGTGGCTTGAAAGCAAACCAATGCAGGAAGGAGCAGACATGGCAGGGGTCCCTTACACCCATAAAAAGGGGTTGGTGGTGGAGGAGGATGGAGAGGCTTTTCCCCAGAGGAGGAGCAGGAGCTCCAGAAGATGCTCATGGTGCTGGCAGAGAGCACTTTTTGGCTGGGGGACACCTGGAGAGATGCTCTCAGACCACCAGCATGGCTCCAGTGCAGGCAGGATTAAAATGCTACTAGTAAGAGAAAACCTCTTTATCCAAAGGCAAATGAACAACCTCATCCATGCAGGGGAACTGCTGAGCAAATGGGGAGTGAATGGCAAGGACCTGAGAACAAGGCTGGAAAAAGGCAAAATTATTCTCCCCCACACTTTCCTCAGGTGCTGCAGTTGAGTGTTGCTGGTGAAGGACAGCCAGAAGACTCTTTGATGCCAAAAGGCAGCTCAGGTAATTGTGAAGGACATCAAATGAATCAGCTGAGAGTGCCAAGCCCAAAAACGTGCCTCTGTTAGGCAAAATCTACATGCACTTCTTGCACTGAGCTACATAATGAAGTACTACTCTCTTTTGCACGGAGGAATAAATCAAACTCATTCTCATTTGTTTGGCTTTTTGTACTGAAATAGCCTTTGTACTTTGCATGATTTCAGATTTGAAGAATATTTTTGTAGTTTTACACTGCCTTCTACTGAGGATTGCAAAACTTACACCAGTTGGAAAAGCTTTCTATTTCACATTTTGCAGAAAATCCTGAGAACATTTCAAAATGGCATGGCAATAATTATGAAAAGATTTTTCTAAACAAATGTAGCAAAAATAAAAAGCCACTCAGACAATGTTTCAATACATAACTGCAACCTTAAAGAAGGGCTGAGGAGATGCTAAAGTGACACAGTAAAATGACAATTTTTGCAATTGAAATAAAAAAGTACTGTAAGCTTGCTTTCCAATTTCTGTTACTTCTTGGCTATACTATTTTATTTCTTTAAGTGTTTTTCTTTACTCCATTTCTTGCCCACCAAACAAACCCAGGGAAAGCTCCTGTAGGTGTTAGTAGGGGGTAGCCTGATTTCAGATGCAGGTGTGGTTTTTCAGGTAACCTTTTCTTACTGAAAGTTTTCACTGCCTCTGTGAGGCAGATCATTACCTCAGCTGAACAGATGGGAAAATGGAGTCGTGGAGAGATCAATTTACCTGGGTAAGATCCTGTACCCAATTTGGCACAGGGAGAGGGGGAGAGACAGACTTGGGAATAAATCACAGGCCTTGTGACACCAAACCCTTTGTGCTGGCTCGAGACCCCTCTTCTTCCCCAGCTAATGAATCGGTGATTAACAAAGGCTGCTCCGTTTCTGACAGTTTTATCAGTGATTTCTACTTTACACTTTTTTTAATCTTTATGAAGCAATCCCCACAAAGAGAGGAAGGGAACAGAAAATAAATCTTGGAGCAAGGAAGGCCTCACGTCATAAAAGTGCAGTGAACAGATCTTGTATGTCAGAAAATATTAATCTGACCAATGATGTTTGCATTTAGACCTAGTCAATAACAAACACCCAAATTACATTTAATATAAAAACATTTAAAATGGGCTAATCTCTTCTAAATAAACACAGAACCAGCCATAATGGTGCTCTGCTAGAGCAAAGGCTCAGTGTTACTTGATTTATTGTTTAACTTGAGTCTGATTGCTGCCTATCTGATGTCTTTGGGAGCATGGGCTCCTATTGCTCATCTGAAAACCATTTCCTTTCCATTACTGAGGCACACCAGGATAAACCCCAGCTCTCCTGACACCCTGTCCAGGGTGGGCACCACACAGACTGTTAACCTTCAGCTAAGGAGACTGAAGGGTTTGATTAGTTCACAAAGAGCTGCTCATTTCCTCTCCATACACAGTGGAGGTCTGGTTCCTGAGCATCCCGGGGTCTGCAGGGTTTGCACCAACCTGGGATGTCCTTGGGATGTCTGACTCTGTTTGCATGGGACACACAGACCCACAGCTGCTGCAGACCAGCCCTGAGGAGGGCAGGAGAGCCTGGAAGTGTCCCAGTGATGGGACTCAGCAGTCCTTGCTGCTCTTTGGGACACAAGAGTTGAGTATTGATGCCTCTTAGGGGACTCTTTATGTCTTTCATCTAAGGACTGTGACAGGCCTTGCAGATGTTTGTGAGGCTGTAGGATAAGTGGCATAGATATTTTCCCCCAAAAATAAGAGATGGGAAACTGAAATTCATAGGTCCTTGGGAGGTCTCAAACCACAGAGCCTCTGCATTGAAAAGGTGAACATCTTACCCTTGCTGCTGTGGCTTTAAAAATGCTCTCATCACTCAGCCTGTCATCCCCCTGCTCCACTTCTGCAGGAAAGGATGGATCAGTGCTGATTCATAAAAAGTCATCATTATACATCAAATCCCCACTTTGAGAACATCTGCAACCTGGCTGACACTGCCTCAGAGGTGAGATGTGGGACTTGCACTGTAGTAGCACCTTTTCCCCATGAGCACCTTGACTGCTGGCAGTGAGAAACAGGAATTGTTTTGTTTCTGAACACTGATGAATTCCACTGAACTTCTCAGCCACCAAACCCCCAGTACCTGATGGTCACTATAATGGTAGTTTCTGCAGTTCTGTGGTGTTGTTGCAGTCTTTGGGCTAAGGAAAACGAAGTGCATCTTTTTCAGATGGAAAAGGTTGTGATTATGGTTGAATTTGTTCTCTCCCACCTATTTCTCAGTGACATTTCATCTTGTATTATCCCTCTCTCTTCACCTATAACCTGAGTTTAATCATAACATGCTTCTCTCTGTCCTAAGAGTGTGAAGTGTAACTCATTAAACCGTGAGAGGTGAATAGAGATTTCAGACATAAAACACAAATCAACTATTGTTAAAGTGGTACCTTTTGCAGTGACTCTTTGGGCTTGTTTCATTCAAAATATGGTGAGAATTTCTATTCAGATTAGCTATAGCAGCATATTCCATTGGTCAGAAAGGATACCTGGCAATTAAGCTATACAACAAACTCACTAATATTTGTGGTTTGGCTTTGCAGAACACAGTGATGGTGACTGCACTCTGTTGATAAGAATTGCAGTATATTGAAAATACTTTCACATTAAGTGTGTTGGAAGGGCTGTTATTAAAGCAATTGAACAGGATTAAACACAGTCATGGTTAGTGAAATACATATTTTCAGGCAAAACAAGAATTTCTGCAGCAATTCTCATGGAAAGCTGTATGGGAGTAGGAGAGGAAGTAAAACCCAAATGCCCCACAGTCCCTGATGTTTGCAATCACTGCTTAACTAAACTAAATACAAATAAACTGCACCTCCAAAATTGGGACAAACACCTGCACTGGGAGTTCATGCATTTGTGCATTATCCTTTGCACATTCAAGCTGTAACAAGGGATGGTAAAAGGTTCTCCTGTGCCTTGTCTGCAGAGGATTGCTGAGGATCCACCACCATGGAGGTGGCAGGGCTGTGCTGCTCTCTGGGGACCCTGGCTGGGATGTCCCCAGCTGAAGGGCAGGTGGCTGGAGAAGGGTCACACATCCCTGTAGGATCTGGAGCATCTCAGAGGGGCAGTGATGCTGTAGCTCTGTAGCTCAGGCTCCTCATTTAGAGCAATGCTAATTTTCCTGTCCCCTGGCTTGCAGTCAGACACTTCTGTCCCTCCTCCTCCTCCTCCTCCCAGGGACAGCTGCGGTGACAGTGACCTTACGGTCTGAGAGTGCAAGGCTGCCAAATCTCATGGTAGATGGCATTTTTCTGAAAACCTGCTTTTCTGGGCTGAATCCAGGAGGTGAAGGAGAATAGAGCCCAACTCTATGCATTTTATTAATTCCATTATTTTAAATATTTTTGAACCTTAGTAATTTTGAAAATGGAGTGTGCTCTGCTGGTTAGAGTCAAGGGAATTGTCTGATATATTAGTATACACTTTTTATTGTATGGTGATGAATATTTGCATATGGAAGTCTCTGTCCTAGTTCATTTTATAATGACAGTAACCAGTTTTCATATAATTTTTCTGGTTGCTGTTTCATGAGGGGGACTACTGTACTTGGATGCTTCCAAAAGCTCAGCTGCCAGCTTCATGTGAAGGGAGGACTGAAATAAATGGGAAATAAATGAGAGAAAGACGAACAAAGCCAACAGTTAAAGGGTCACAGCAGCAACTTTGTTGCAGCAGGAAAAACATTAATTAAATGTTCTTTGTCCATAACTTGCTTGGAAACACAGACTGAAAGGCTGACCTGGGTGGTCTTGTTTCAAAGGAGTTGAAGGAAAGATGTTTTCTTTGTGCAGAGGGACCTGGAGAAATAAGCACAAGTTTTTCCTGCCCCATGTGGGATAAAAGAGTCAAGTGTGGGAACAAGTGCTGGGGAGCAGAGAGGTGGGCAGAAAATGGGCAAAATGCTGCCTAGAAAAATGATCCTGGAAATCAGCAGTGCTGGCACCAACCAGGAGGGCAAGCTGTGAGTGAGGGAGGGAGGGCTGGCCCTGGGATTTGTGTTGCTGATGGCACAACACACACAGAGGCTGTGTCCCAGTGCCTGGGCTGGGATGAGCCTTCTCCTGGGCAGCACCAACCCAACTGAGTTAAACTGGGGAGACACAGTCATTAACTAAATGCTGCCACCATTATCACTCTGAAAAATAATTGAGAATGGCAAAGTTCCCAACACCTCCCAGTGCTCTCTCCCCCTATTTTGTAGTCACTGCTTTCCCCTTTTTCCCTTTTTATGGCTGTTATTACTGGAATTATTGCTGTGCAAACAGGGTGTCTGTCTATGTGAAACACTGAAGGTACAGTTTCCCTCCTAGATGGCAGTGTAAATTATTACATGGGCTACCCTATAATCTTTGGTCATGTTCCACAGCAAGGTAATTGATTCCCAAGTCACTAAAGCTAACTAACATGGCTGTAAATCTAATGCTTGAGCAGTGTTTGCTATTAAAAAGTCAACATCTACAATAGTTACTACACTGCAATTACTGGGAAAATGCTGATTTGCTCTAGACTTGGAGCAGGGAATAATTGTAGCCTCTCTTGAGACCTAGAGTGTGATAATTGGTGGTGAATGGTGGGTTTTTCCAGTGGTGATCACATAGGTTGTCTCTGTGGTTATTGCCAGAGCCCTTTTAGCCCTGCTCCTGCAGCTGCCAGGGCTGGGCTGGGTGCTTCCACCAAGGCAAAAATAAACGAACCCTCAAGGAAGAGCACACATACTCAGATTTTGAGCAGACCTACAGTTGAGTCTGAGGATTGTGCCAGTCCACAGAAATCTGCTGCCACTTCCTGAGTCAAGTGAGGGATCTCATGAGCTCTGAGTTCAGGCCTCTGGGCTCCAGCCTACCTAGAAAGGGGAAGGTTTTTCAAGTCTTGTCACTAGATTTTTAACTTTTAAGGATGGTGCAGTGGATCTGTGTGCAGTGTGCTCTAGCCTTTGATTCTCTAGAGCAGCTGGGACAGTGTGCAGCAGCCACTGCTCTGCTGTTCAACCCCATCACTCTGGAGATCAGGACTGGCTGGTCCTTGTGGCTTTCCATGCCCTATATCCATGGGAGTGAGAACAATGTTAGAAGCTTCCCCCAAAGAACAGGGATGTCAGTTCTCAACGTTTCAGATGGTTATTTCAGCTAAAATGCAGCCAACACTCAGACCTGGAGAGTGGAAACCCCATAGAGGCCATTCTATTGCTGTCAGGGAAGGGAAGAACAACCCTTGAGAGGAGTTGGTTTCAGTAGCAGCTTACTAAATACTTTATGTAGAGCTGTGCAAAATATCTGGAGGGAAATCTGGAAGTCTTCCTTTTTCATGGCTTTCACTAGAAATTATTTTTCCTGCTGGTTTCCTCTCACAGCGAAACAAGCAAGCCCAAGCAAATAAACAAGGCAATGCATAGGAAATGCCCCATTTCCCTCTCATCCTTTTATCCCCTCAAAACAAAATCCTTAAACTGCTGGGTGGCTGAGGACAGCTTGCTGCTTCTGACAAACAGAATCAAGAAGCTGCCACCTGCTTTGATGCTTCACTTGCTTTTTTCCAAACTAGTGAAGAAAACTGATTTCTGCGCTAACAAGTGACCAGGAACAAAATCACATAAAGGGATGGTGCAGAACTGCAAATGTCATTTTATACACGTCCTGGCAGAAACAGATAATAATAGTAGTAGTAGTAGTAGTAGTAGTAGTAGTAGTAGTAGTAGTAGTAGTAGTAGTAGTAATAATAATAATAATAATAATAATAGCAGCTTAGAAAATATAATTAGTTTGACCCTACAGTTGAATATAAATGAGTGCACCAGTTAAAGACCAGCATCCTCCTCACCACTATCACAGCATGGGCAGAGTTCTGGGCTGCTTTGACTGGGGATGGAGAGGGACACAGACATGGACACAGGCTCTGTGTGGCAGGTCCCTGCCTGCCTGGGGACACCTTCCCTCCTTGCAGCACTTGTGACAGCCTGCACAAACTGGGACAGGTGAAGTTAGAAGTAGGAAAGCAGTCTGGGGGAAAAGAGTAGAACAGAGGAGGAAAAAAACCAATCCAAAAGAAAGCCAGATGTAAGGAATACTTTTTAAAATGAGTCAGTTTAGCAGTGAGTGTGTTGATATTGCAGCTGAGCATCGTTGTAGTTGTGTGGCTGCTCATAGATCATTGTGCTAACGAGGTTATGAGTAACTAGTGTACTGCAGGATGCTTTATTTCCACTGAACAACCCAAACCCTCTCAAAATAAGGTTTGAAACCCAAACCCAAACATCTGGGATGCTTTGGGAATGGTGGTAAGAGAAGGGAAGTGAGCCCAGCATTCAGCCCTGTCCCCTTGGGAGCTGTCTGGGGTTTCACAAATCACCTTTTCCTGGCTTTCCTGCACCCATGGACTGACACAGGTTCACTCTGCTCCCACTGGGTGAGCACGGGAGGAGCAGGAAGAGGCCCCTGCTGACCTTCATGCTGGGAAAAGGAAAAAAATACCTGCATTTACCCCTCATTTATCCTGCAATTGTCTGGGCCCTCATGGAGCACCACAACCTGCCTTCTGACAGTGCTGCCCTGCCATAGCTGCCAAAAATCCTCCCTGAACCAAGCCATTCTCACAGAGCCAGCAAGGGTCTGGGTGCTTGGGGTGGCACTGAAATGTTAAATACCATGCTCATTTATTTATGACTTCTTCAGCCTACTGTAACTACAAGCAATAATTGGATTGTGCTCAGCATAGCTGGATTGATTTGCTACTGAATAATAAAACCAGGTCCTCTGTTTATAGTGGCATCCCTAGGAACGAGGAGATGGGGTGAAAAATGCATTCAAGGAGCAATGCGAATGCTGAAAACTCACATGGCTCTGGGTGCAGAGCATGATCCCTGCCAGATGCAAATGTTGGACTGGCCACTGATAAAACATGAACTTTGTGGCCTCCTGTGCCTTCCATGGGATATTTACCAACTTTGGCAGGCTGTTATTTCGTGTTTTGACAAAGGATGGTGGACACAGTGCAATTTCCCATAGTTTTCTGAAGTTGTGGCTAACCCCCAGTGCAATCTGGTTGCCTCCAAGGGAAGAGGGGCATTTAGACTGAACTACAGAGCAGCACCAGGGAGCTGGCCTGCCCAAACCTGTCTTCATCTGAAACAGAGCCTAAAGGTTTTTTTTTAAATTTATTTTTACATAAATATGTATTTATTTTTACATAAATACGACAAACCCAGCACCCTCTGCACAGCCCCTGTGGATGGGTAGCCATGCACACAGGGCTGTTTCTCCATGCTGCTCCTTGTGCCTCACGGGCAGCCTGAGCAATGGAATGGGAGCAGGTGGGTTGTGTCTCACTGCTCCTTCTTCAACCAAGTGCCCTGGCACCACTGGCAGCAGCTTAAGGACCATAATTGTGGCTACAGCATTGCTGAGGGGTGTATGAGGATGCCAGCTACTCTAAAGTCATAAACATAACCCAGCTTTCCATGGGCTTTGCCTCTTTTGACCATGGGCAAAGGCCTCTGAGATCATCCACGATACTCTGACTCTTTCTTGAGCTTGTAGCTGTGGGAAGCACTGGGTACCCAAAGCCACCTGAGGCTTCCTGGGGAATGATTCCCCCAAGGATGGCTGCAAAAAAATCACTGCAAAAAGTGCTTTTGCTTCTGCTTTGTGCGTCTGCGCGAAGAGAAAGCCCAGGAGGAGCTGGCCCTGCATTTTTTGTGTTTTGTGGGCACAGAAGATGCTTGTGAAAGGGCACATTTCCCCCTGTGCTGCGGCATCCAGACCTTTTGCTGGACCCTACTGTAATCACAGAATCACTGAGGTTGGAAAAGGCCTCTGAGATCATCAAGTCCAACCCATGACCAAGCCTCACCTTGTCAACCAGACCCTGAGTGCCACATCCAGGCTTTCCTTTGTCAACCAGACCATGACCCTGAGTGCCACATCCAGGCTTTCCTTGAACACCTTCAGCATGGTGACTCCACCACCTCCCTGGGCAGCCCATTCCAATGTCTCATCACCTTTTCTGTGAAGAAATTCCTCCCACTGTCCAACCTTAAGACCATCTCCCCTCCTCCTGTCATCACCTGGGAGAAGAGTCCAACCTGGCTGCAGCCTCCTTTCAGGTAGTTAGAGAGAGTGATAAGATCACCCCTGAGCCTCCTTTTCTACAGGATTAAAGATCTGCAATGTATAAAACAAAAATTCAACCCCCATTTAGGCAGTGACCTGTACTGAGCCTGCTGTTGTGCTCAGTATGGCAGGTGCAATGTGCTGTCAGCAGAGAGTCTGTCAAAATCACTTTGCAGCAGCATAAATTTAGAGAATGTTTTTTCATTTCTCTCTCTGTAGTCTCTTGTAATTGATGGCTTACTATTATAATATAATTATGATTTATAATTATCAACAGCTTGATGAGCTAGAAGGGATTAAAGCAAGTTTCTGCTGAACATGGTAGATTTTGGTTGGGAGATGGGGCCTGAATGTCCACATGTCTAAACATGCTGCCACATCTCATGTTTGGTGCCTAATGCTGCCCTGGTGCAGGGCTTGTGCCAAATGCCACATTTAGGCAAACAGAGATCTCAGTTCAGCTCAAATGGGGACTCAGGGCTGCATTAACTTGAGGCAACTCATTTGGGGTGATGTGCAAGTAAATGCTGAATGCCAGGTGCTGAGAAACCAACCCCATTTTTGGAAGTGTTTGAATAGGGTTTTTGGGCTGTTATCTCCCTTCCTGGCACAACAAGGACTGTCCTAACTCAGAACCCACCTTTCCCTCTTTGAACATGCCCATAGAATAAAACCAAAGGTTGCTGCAGGGAGCTTGGCAGTTTGCTTGCTTTAAGGACTCTTCCCCATACACGTGCATCTGTTTATGTGCAAAATTGATGTTGCTCTGGTGTGGGATGCATCTCAGTGAGCACTAGGGCTACTGGGTGACCATGCTGAAGGGAATCCTGAAGGTGCTGTGCATTATGTACCATTGTCATTTAGTAAGACTTTATGAATCCAGGATAAATAGAGTTACCCAGCTGCAAGAGATTGCATTGGGGCGTTTGAAGCTGTGTGACTGCTGTCCCACGTCCCCACCTTGGTTATCCTCAGTGCTGAAGGAACAAGGGAGAAACCCCCGAGAGAAAAACTCCAGATTATTCACTGAATGACAGCATGTCACCAAATAAAAGGAGAAAGCATGAAAAGCAGGTCATGCCTGTCATCCCAGTGAGAATCCCCTCTGATGCTGACAGCCCTGGTTTCATGATTTACACAGCGGGTTCCTCTTCCTTGTGGGATAATTAACAGCCAGGCTGGGCCATGCCTGACCAGGATCTCTGCCCCAGAGTGGGGCACAGATGTCCTGCCTGTGCTGGAGGAGGAGGACCCTTCCCTGGGGAAGGGTCTCCAGATGATGCAAGGGTCTCTTGCCATGCATCAGCTTCCCCCTGCTTTGTTGGCCAGGGTGGAAGGAGACAAGGATGTCAGGCAAAAACACTGTCCCAGTGTTAATAAAACAGGTGAAGCCTTATATCTTGATGTCCACAGCTACGAGTTATGTGCATTTAAACCAGCCCTGCCACTCAGTCTCTGATTTTGAGGGATTTAAAGCCCGGCCTGACTCATGCCATGACTGCACATCCTAGAGAAAAAAGGTCTTTTGAGCAACCTTGAGCTCAGTGGGACCCTCTTCAGAAGCTGTCTTACCTTGCATTTCATCTTTACACTTGGAAACACATCACCCTTGCTCTGAGAATCAGACTCTTGTGCTCTGCACAAGGCAGGTTTTTCCATGGGAAGTGAGCTGAACTGAATAAGTCTAATCTGCTTTAGTCAGTGGTACCATTGGTGTGAGAATGGACACAACCCTTTGCTGGTCAGCAGGCACATTTAGTGCTGTCTGCATGACCAACCCCTGAGCAAAGGGACTGCTTGGGTAAACTGGAAAGGTGCTGATGAAAATGGTGTTTTGGCAGAGAAAGTACCCATGAAAAAATGCCCTGGAAATTTATGCTTTGCTGAGAGTAAAATGTGGTTGTGAGAAAGTGGGAAAATTCATAACAATTTGTTTTGACTTTCCCTACTGAAAAAAAGGGGCATTCATTTGCAATTTTTTTTAAAGCTTAAGAAAAACATGTAATAGAAATACTACCATAGTCAATATATTTCAATTTTTCCAAACACTGGGTTGTGAATTTTAAAATCTGAAATGCCTTTTATCAGGCAAGGCCCAGAACTGAAACAAGGCAAGAAACCCTCAGAGAATGAGAATTTAATTTCTTCCATATCCTCTTTCCATGGCGTAATCTCGTGAGGGTCAGATGTGTTTTGGGAAGACAGCACTGCTGTAACTGTTCTTTCCATTCTCAATTACAAACCATCCTGGCCTCAGGGTGATGCACAGCTTGCCCACACACCTCCACCACTGACTGCCCAGCATGGGGCAGCTGGGTGATAGAAACTCACACAGGCTGTGCCAAGATCAGTTTTGTTCTGCAGATCCAAATAGTTTGAAATATCTATTATTTTAATATCTATTCTATCTAATATAAAAGTATCTATTATTTCAAGCATCTGTTATTTTACACATACTCCCCCGCTCTGGGCACATTATACATTATTGTTGTATAAGAACATATAACAATAATAAATAAATATTATTTATATAGGAGACAAACTTAAACTCTGAGCTCCAGGGCTTGATTTTTTCAGCTCAGGTAGGAGATGCTGAGGATGATGGACCCAGCAGCAGGCACTGGCTGTGTTGATGGCTGCCACGACAGGGGTGCCAGCTGCATCATTACAGCACCCTCTGGCAGCACATCAGCAGCTGCAAGGGTGTACAGGATTAGTAATAAATCAAACCCATCCTGTGAACGCTGTTGCGGGATATGATTAATTTCCCTGTATGCCAATAGCACAGCGAGCCAGCTCCTCAGTTACTATAAAGCTGCCTAATTCTGGACTTTGGGATTTGGCTTGGTGTTTGCTCACTTGAGACTCACAGCCAGTTTGCCCATATCAGCATGTATTATATTGGCTTCTCTGTTCAAGGTCAGATCCTGGTAAAATCTCCAATTTACAGCTGAGGAAGTTTGCCTTGAAGCAATGGACAGAGATTAATGAGAGTTGCTTTGCATGTGATTGCATTCCAGAAAAATATATATGATTAGTACATCCTGGGGAAAGGGAGCTTGCAGGGGTCCAAGCAAGGAACCTGAGAGCCAGAAGAGACCACAGTGGACAAAGCCACTGTCCAAATGCACAGACAGAAGTAAATGACACTGGATTTCCAACACCTGTTCCCACATGCCAGGGAAAAACATTATGGAATAGACTCCTCCATTTCTGCTCCTCACCCTGCTGCCTAAAAGCCCATAAACCCCTCAGCCTGTGGAAGCAGCCAACCTGACCCAGCTCTCCATCAGCCTGGCTGGGATAAATCAGCAGTAACCTCACTCTCATAATTCACATTTACCCCTGCAGAAACATGGAGAGAATTCAACCTGTTAATGTTTCTGCATTTATCATCCCTCCATCCTATCTCCACATGGACTGCCGGCCTGTAAGGGCAGTGGGGCTGGTGCAGCCTGATGTAGCTGGAACATCCTGGGTGGGGAGGGAGGAGATCCCAACATCTGGTTGGGAGACATCCCAATATCCTGGGTGGAGACAGGGGAGATCCCAAAATCCATCTGCAGAA
>NW_005054409.1:1062001-1080349 GCF_000277835.1 Geospiza fortis
GTGGAAAACCTATTGTCTGGGGTGCAACTCAGTTCAGACTGTGTTTTCCTGGTGCTCTGGCTGTAATGACAGGATTATGTCCCTGCTGAATTGTTGGCCTTTACAGTGTTTGGATTTCCTGGTGGCTCCATTGTGAAGGGCCCCATTCACTCAGGAGTGTTTACCCAGCTGCAGGAGCTCCTCCAGAGCTGGACATAGCACCATGGATTGTGGCAAAGAAAAAAGCAATGAGCTCAAGAAGAATAAGAAATCTAAGAAGAAATCATGCTGGAAACGCTGTACTTGGTGTGGGGTGGCTGTCTGCATGAGAAGCCTCATTCCATGGGTGGCAGGGGCCAGGTGCTCTTGCTGGGATCACTGCATTCAGGGGCTTTACATTACCTTTTTCAGGATAAAATCATGTTGGTGGCCCCAACAAATGTGCTATTTTTTTTTTTGCACTCCAGTGATTTAGTAGATTTTAGCAAGTGAAAGAAAGGCAGCACTGGTGTTTGGGTTCCCATCCAGTCTTTAGTGAAATTCAGGGAAGTTTAAGAAAATTATCTCAGCTTGCTTGATGTGCAAGCAAGAGTCTGCCCATCAACTAGGGAAGCTTTAGCTGAGGACCAGGAGAGAGCCTGAATATCCTTTCTCTGGGAAGACAAAAAGCGAGGGCAAAAAGGCTACCCTAACCTTAACCCTAACCCTGACCCTAACTCTAACCTTACACACACCCACCCTGCCTGCTGACACAAAACACAGAGCGCAGGGTGGGCCCAGGCTCTTCCAGCCCCGCTGTAAATCACACAAACATTTAGGGCAGAACGTGTGCAGGAGCCTTGCATGTGGATGGGGCCTTGCAGGGAGGTGCAGAGCTCTTGTGCTGCCTCCCACCAGCTCTTGTGCTCCTCACCCACACGTGGAGACTGAGCGGAGCCTTTTAGCCCTCGCTCCAGAACGTGTGCAAAGGGCCCTTAATGAGGAGAAGGAATCAAATTCTTTTAAGCACATCTGCTTGGATCATGGGTAAATCTGTGGGCTGGAATATGGGGAAATTCAACAGAACTGGATTTCTTCGAGTTCACTTTGCTGTATGCAATCCTACCTCGGCCAAAAGGTGACAGAATTCCCATCTCGATGCTGGGCTTGTCTCAGACAGAGAAACACCACCACTGTACAGTAACTGCTTTCTCTAAAGAGAGAGCAAGGGAGAGGAGCAGTAATAATAATAAAAAAAGGGCAAAGACACACTCAGCCTCTAAGGCTTATAAAAAGCAGCTTAGCCTTCAATAAGCAATTCTTTGAAAAGAAATTAATGGAAAAGGTTACAAGCCTGCTCTTGAGCAGAGCCTGTCACACTGCTCTTTCACATCATTTCTACAAATGGAACAAGTTTGTGGCATTTCTTTTCATTTCAGATGCCCTGAAAGGCTGCATTACTCACTGGACCCTGCATTTTTCCCTTCCCTGCTTGCACAATGCGCTGAGGAATTCCTCGTGGGTGATTCAGTGGGAGATGCACGCTGAGCCCAACCTGCACACCCCACACGGCCAACAAAACAGCACCCACTGCTGCCTCTGATGGGACACAGAAACCCTGTCCATCCAACCCCTGCTTTGCAGAAAAGAAACCATGAAAAAAGAGGAAAAAACCAGCAGCTGCTGGAATGGTGCTGTCCCTCCACTGCAGGAGATGGTGACGGATGTGGCGCAGTTGGGAAATCGGATTAAGGATGGGATTGGGAAATGGACCCTGAATTTGCAAACACGGGGTTGCCCTTCTCGTGCAGCCAGGCTCTGTCACTAGGTGGTACTGTGCATCACAGCTTTGTGCCTTCTCCTAATTCCTCACTCCTCTGTCCATTCCCTGGGTTAGGTGTTTTACTGGTAAATATTGTGTTTTGTTGTTCAAGTCCTCTCACTGCTCCTCACTTTACAGATTTTATTGTTGAATACAATTAAAGACTCTGATGCAGCAAATACTTGGTGTTGGTGTCTGACTTGAGTTTCTGCTGTCAAACAGCACCTGTTTAAGGCTGCCTTGTGAAGCCATTTAGTGGTGGGTTGTGAAACCTTTCAGGTACACATGCTCAGGCTCATGAAAGGGAAGGAAAACACAAAGAAACCAGGAATGGTTCTATGTAAATAGGGAAAGCAATAAGATCTCTAATTTTTTTTTTTTTTTGGTAACAAGACCCCTTATCAGTCCTATCACTGCCTGGAAAAGGACAACAGAGAGATTTGTTGGATTTTCACTGTGCACCTTTGGTTTCCTGTCAATAATCCAAGTTCAAGGGATTTGAAAGAACCTGGAAAAGGGGATATTTCTTGCTTGTGCAAGAAATTCTAAGTAGCCCAGCATAGCACGACCACATAACACACCTACCCTTGTTTCCACACCAGGTCCTACTGTATATACTAGTTAATCCAGCTCTGCCTCCTGATTTATGGTCTCAGCTCTGCACAGCAGCTTTGCTCCTGCCAGCCCATGGTGAGGAAGCCGTCCCTTGCGTTTGCAAGATGAAGGCCCATGACTGCACTGACTGCATGAATTTGGTGCTGGATGATGGTGCCCTCTCTCATTAACAGAACTGTTCATTATGCACAGTGCAGCTTTTGTAGCTTGGCTGAAGTCTCTTGTCAAGTTCACTTTTATAAACTCAGATTGTCCCAAAGCAATTCTGGACAAACACGGGAGGAAACACAGACACACAGACATCACAGGTCTTGCAAGACCCCAAGATGCTACAGAGTCCTTGGCAAAGCTGGGTGCAGAGCTCAGTGTCCTTGTGCCAGGCCAGGACAATGGATCCGAGGCAAATTTCTCCTTTTAAATTAATATTTCTATTAATGTCTTTCCTTCAAATATGAAGCAGCTAATTCACCGCTTCCCAGCATTCAGCTGAGAAGCTGAATAAGCCCAAAAAGCCTCCCCAGTCCAGAACAGAACAACTGCTGATTTGAGATCCAGCTTTGTCCCAGTCTGACTCCAGATTCCACATAGCTCTTACAGTACTAATTTAAAACTCATTTTTTAAAATAGCTATGAAAACTGTTAAATGATAGTGATTCTGCAGATTTCCCAAACTGCCAATCAGCCCAGCAAAATCCTTTTGGTGTATTTTTTTTTCTGAGTGTGCTTCATTTTGCATGAAGACTTTCTGGGTATTTTGAAATAAAAGGATGAGCATATTGATGGGTGATCAAAATGAGGTCAGTGATGACTGACATAGGAGTCTTCTTCAAATAGCTGGTCCCATGCTCCACAGCTGCAGCACTACAATGCTCAATCACTCAGCTGCTCTCACTCCTGGGGTGCACCATGGACTTGTGGAGCAGCACTTGGCACCCTGAGCTGCATTTGGGTTTTTCCTCAGAGGAGGTTGGGAGCAGTGTCACCTGCAAGCACTTTAATTTGCTTATGAACACGAGATAGGGTGCAGCTCCTGGCAAGAACAGGCAGAGCAAAAAATACTGGAAAGCAAGAGGACAAATAGCAGATGGAGGGAAGTAGGTCTGCCTGAATCTGTAAGAGGGCAGATATTTGGTATTTCAATGGCACTGCAGCTCTCCAAGGCTGCAGGCTTGTCATCCCTTTGGGTTTGTCACCCTGCTCTGGTCTCATACCTGCTACTCAAAAAACAGCCTGGCTGCACCAAAGCAAATAATGGCTGAGAATGAAAGAGGAAAGCACATCCCACAAAAAATGCATGTGAGGAGAAAGATTTGGAGAAGACCTTTCCTTTGAGAAAACCTTTGGAGAAAATCCCAAGAGGCCATCCAAATATACTCATCCCTAAAACACAACAAACTTGTGAGACACGGGAGCAAATGCCCCACTGAGAAAACTTATGACTACTCTGTAGTAATATCAATTAATCTCTGGAGACCTGCTAGGTGTCTGGAGCCCTGTTAGAGGAGATGGGGACTCTTGAATGAATTCCAGGATAATGAGATCCACTGAGAGTTGGGTGAGTGAAATGAAAAGGGATGTGGTAAACCAGCGTTATCAGCTTTGACAGAAATTAGCTCTTCCCACCCTTGAGCATTCACAAACCATTTCAGCACCATGCACACTGTATTCCCTCCTGCACTTCCCTTGGCCAGGTTTCATTTAATTCCAGCCCTCCCAAGCCAGATACAAGAGGGAGGGGAAGCTCTAATGGTTATCATGTCTTTCCCATCCACAGCTAATGGTAAAGACATTATCCATGTGTATTAATGAATGAGAGACACTGGCCTAGGCTGAAGGTGAAGTGGGTGGAAGATGGTTCTGGGCAATTCTAGACCTCTGCAGGGCAAATGGATTCATCTCTCCTGGTCACCCCCAGCTACTGGTAGGAAAGACTTTATGTGTGAACTTCTTGCTTTATGGATGAACTGTAAGATGAGCTGGATCAGAGGAATGAGTTTGTGCTTGTTAAACCATCCGTGGGTAAGGATGTGATTAGTTTTGCTATTATACATTCTCCCACCCATGATGGCAGTGGATTATTCCTTGGAGGCAGCATTGGTCACCAGCACCCAACAGAGGGACAAGGCTTAATTCCTTCTGGCTGGTTTTGTGTTCACAGGAGGATCATCCTCATGGCTTATCCTTGCATGCAACTTGAAGGGCAACACTTGAACCTGAGGCTTTCACATCAAGACCACTCAACCAACCTCTTGTAACCCATGGGTGTAAGCAGTGCAAGGACAGCATCTCCAGGCTGGGGTGCCTCTGAAGCTTTTAGCTGGGGCTGGATAATGAAGGCCATGGATGGGAAGGGCTTTGGCCAGGATGTCCCTGCACAAAGGGCTCCTCACCCGTGCCAGGACGTCCAGACACCGTGGTGTTCAATAACATAAAGAAAAAGCCCCGGGTGCAGCCCCCTCCCAGGTTGCACAGACTATGGCTGTTTACACTGGCTCTTTCACAGGAATTTGGGATCTCAGCTCTGTGCTATATTTAGGCTGCAAAACTACTGGTTTTTTTTTTTCGTTGTTGGCCTTTGACACACAAGTGTATTTTCTGAGAGGAAAAATTTCAGCTCTTGACTAAGTGGTGGGAAAATACAACCCCCAGAAATGTTAAATTTTCTAAAACTGGAGCCAGGAGTTAGGAGCTGACAAGGGGAGTTTACATTATAAATACAGTCTGTTGGCTGAGCCAAATGTTTAAGGCGGCCGGGTGTCGGAGACCCACGGTCTGGGCTAGCAGGACTCAGCTGGCTCCTGACACTTGGGACATCCTGATTATTTACATTTCAGCTTTTACCATAAGAGGAAGGAGAGCTGTTAAGAGCTGGTTATCGTGGGATGAAGAGGAAAGAAGTTGAAACTGGGACACAGTCCATCCGTTAGTGAAACGTTGTCTGCAAAGCAACCACTTGTGTTTAGAGAAGAAAGAATAAAAAAGTTCCACTTCCAGATTCCCGGTCTGAATGTGTTGCAGGACTGGGATCCAAGGGGAAAAGATTTCTGTGAAAATGGCTTGAATGAAAGAATCCCTTTGTAGGAGGTTATGACTGATAAATTACAAGAATGCTTGTGATATGATATAATAGTGGCAATTAAAAGACATTTCAGATGACGAATGCCTGAGAATATGTGACGCACTGAACTTCCCAGAACCTCTCTTTTCAGAGATGAACACTGGCTCTATTCTCACTTGAATTAGAAATTACCCAACTCCTGTGCTGTTTATTCCCCTTCCTCCTTCACTACCTCCTCATCCCAGTGGCTGCTCTGATATAATTTGTCTGGCACAAACGGTTCCTCCTTTGCACTCTGGTTTTGAAAAACCCCTGATTGATCACCTGAGGTTTTGCAAAGCCCAGCTCGGCCTGTAGCCCTGACGATACTCAAAGCTGTTGTCTCAGCTGTGGCTGTGCACATGAGGACCTGCATGACTCTAGGCTCCCCTGGCTGTGGGGTTCTGAAGAATATTAAAAAAACAATTAAAAAAAAAGAAGAAAAAGCAGAGGTCAACCCAAGTACAGCAACTTACAGTAACATAAAGATTCCCAGCCCTCAATCAGGTCTCTCTTCATCATGATCTGCCTCTTTATGGGCATGGAAGTGACAGTACAAATGTGCTAAGCCCCTGAACATGGAGGGGTTAAGATCAGGCCTCATGGAAGTGGAGCAGAGCAGGTTTGCAGTGGCTGTAAACCCCACATTCAAAACTTATATTTTCACCCTGTGTACACCTTATAAAAACACCCTTTAAACTTGTGACACCTTCCAGCCCTCATACCAAACTGGCAATTCATTTGCAGGATCGAAATCCAGCCACCAAGTGTTCCGGGCATTATGCCAAGATCTCCGAGCCCCCTGACGGGGTTTCGGCTCCCGACGTGGTCTCGGGGGACTCCTCACATCCGGAGTGATGTGCAGAGTTCCCACAGTTTGCAGTGGCTGTAAACCCCACATTCCTGCCCTCCTGGAGCTTTATGAGAGCCCCTCAAACCCCAGCGTTCAGCAGCTCCAGCAGCACAGTGACAGTGAGGTTGGTGAGTAGCTGCACACAACATTGCAGGTTATGCAATGCTGCAGGCATGGGGTGACTCCTGCCAGGTGCTGGACAGACTTAAATCCCCATTGGGGGGTAGATGGAAGTTCAGAGCATGGAGGAATTTGACCTTGGATAGCTTTTTGTAGTTGGGACTTAGCACTGGCTGCCATGCAGATCCCTTCTCCAGGAGCAGGGGATAGGACTGGCCTGAAACTGCACTTTGTCAGCTGTTTTGGAGTCTCAGTGGACTCACATGGTTTAAAAAAAGGCACCTCCTGAACTGAAAGGAGAGGAAGGAAAAAGGCAGGGCTTGAAAGCCCATGTTTCCCTCCAGATTGGGCTCCTAAGATTCAAATTTAGGAAAACAACAACTCTCCTCTGCTGTGAGCTCACTTGAACACATGCAGTGCATAGGAGATTTAAATGGAGAGTCTTATAGATGAATCAAAAGGAGTGGACACTAGAAGTCTGAAATTTATATTTAAACTTAAGAAGTAATTAATGTGCAAATGTTGCCTGTAGCCACTTGTGAGTGTCAAAGGTGCATATCCTCCTCAATCCAACCTGGGAGGGACAGAGGGAACAAAGGAGAGGCAAGCTATCCCTCAACTTCAGTGCCCTCTGGTACTTACACTTGGATGGCATTCAGAGCCTTTGTTCTGTTCTTTTTTTGCTATCACAAAAAAGACATCTTTGGAGTGCCCAATTTGGCCTGTTTTCCCCCCACAACTCCCATGGCCAAGAGCTCCTGTTTATCTCTAAACAATTGGTGCTGTTGGTTGTGTGTGAAGAGCAGAGATGATTCACGGCAGCCTCTTGGGGGCAGCTGCAAACACAGGCAGGGCAGGATTGGCTCAGTGGCCCCAGCCAGCTCCACCTTTGCTGCAGGAGAACATCTGAAGGAAATGGGTTCCATTGCACAAGGACTCTGGTGGGGCCTCAAAGGCAGGTTGCAAACAGTGAAGGAAAAAAGCCTTTTTTCCCCATCATCATCTTCTCTTATGCAAGAGCAGACACACGTGGAAGCCTGATGGGGCTGGACCTGTTCTGGGGCTACTCTGAGCTGTATATTCAAACAGGATTTCTCTTTGAGGCAGAAGGGGCGGAACCAAACAAAAATGCTGCAGGCAAAACTCCTTGCTGTTTTCAATTACTTTAGAGGTTTGAAGTGCTCACAAATGTCTCTCTGGGGAAGCCAAGCTCTTTACCAAAAGCAGGTTCTTGGGGCCTGTCCCAGCGCAGAGCACGATGTGGTAACTCCAGCAGCTGAAGCTTGGTGACTCAAGCAGGACTGCTGGGCACTGTCCTGACAGCTGCTGACCTTCCTGCAGGCTTCCAGAATTTTCCACCCAGGCCTTGGATGACATATATTTAATCAGAACAACATGACTGAGCTGCAGGTCACAGGACTGTGGGTGTTTAGTACTTGAGCATGCAGTTGGGTTTAGCAGTCTCAGCTCTTTCTGGTCTCCACACAAAGGGCTTGGCACCTCTAGAGAATGACTTGCACAGGATGCCTGTCTTGGAAGGAATCAGCATGGATGAATTACCTAATTTATGAGAAATAAAGGAAGATGCATCCCATCTCATGATTCTGGACACTGAGCAGAAAATAGCCAAGCCTAGGAAGAAGCAGTTCAGACCTGGCTTCTGCAAACCCAGGGGACCAAAAAATACTTCCCTTGCTTTGCTGCAAGACGCATTTTTGTTATAAGCAGGGTGAACTGCTGGAGATTGTCTCACAGCTGAGACAGTTTGTATTCCCTGTGGAGAGCACAGTTTTCATCCCTTGCAGACTAAAGCAAAGATGGTGCAGGAACACCCAAGTCATTGGTGGTGGACTCCAAGAGAGCTCAGCCTTGGGGCAGACTCAGATCCAGCCTAGGAACAATTCAGCATTGCTTGTGTCTGCTCAAGCTGGTGGCCTCTATAAGCTGCACTGGCCCTTGTAGCCATGATATTTTCTGAAAAATCCTTTCTTTAGGACTTTTTTCTCTTGAGAAGCTAAGAAGCCTCAAGGACAAGATGTAAACAATGGTTATCTGCTGCTGTAAAATGCAACAAGTAGATCTGTGATTGGTCTCATGTGGTTGTTTCTAATTAATGGCCAATCACAATCCAGCTGTCTCAGACTCTCTGAAACAACCTTTGTTATCATTCTATTCTTCTTCTATTCTTAGCTAGCCTTCTAATGAAATCCTTTCTTCTATTCTTTTAGTATGGTTTTAATATAATATATATCATAAAATAATAAATCAAACCTTCTGAAACATGGAGTCAGATTCTCGTCTCTTCCCTCATCCTAAGACCCCTGTGAACACCACCACTGGCAATCCTAACCCATTTGTTAGTGGGGTGGATTTAACACCATGAAGGACTTTTCCCATGTCCCAAACAGGGGCAGCCAGATTCCTCTCTCAGGAACAGCCTGGAACTGAGGTTGAGTATTTCCCACAGGGAGGCAGGTTGGAAGAATTCACAGGGCAGCAAAGCAAGGCCAAGTACACCTCCTCTTTTAAGAGGCTGCTGTATTTATTGAACAAAAAAACCAAAAACTAAGTCATGAGACTTCATGAGACACTCAGTCTTCCGCTACCATCCCTAAAAGTTCATGTAAAGACAAATAGGAGGGTCAATGTTGGTTTAAGGCCCCCCTCATTTTCTAGAAGCACTGGATGAGCTGCAGCCTGTGGAAAACACCAGAGGGTTCTGTTTGTTAATAATTAGTGAGCACAAGCCCCAGCCTGGTGCAGCTCCACGTTGGCCCCCAAGGGGCTGTGGTGGGGCTGGTGGCAGTGGCACAGATCCTACCAGATTGTCCCAGCCCTTCCCAGCCCCACAAAGGCAGGGGAAGTCTGTATCAAATGCTGGAGGCAACTTTACAGTGTGCTATAAAAATACCTGGGGGTGGGAACTTAGTGAGCACTCTTGTGCTTTCTCCATAGACAGCTTGAATGGAAATGCCTTGAGGTTTCCCCACAGGCTCTTTTATTTTTTCCCCTGTCTGTTAGATATGATTTCTGGCAAAAATAAATTGTTAGCATTTGCATTTCCTCTCCTCTTGCTGTCTAACCCTCTTTGCTGTGCCTGTAATGAAGATGGGGTGAGAAACTGCAAGCCACAAGTTCCTGAGCTGCCTTTGGAAATACATGAAGCTCATCAGGCCTTCCTGCAGCTCTGGGTGGATGGTTGTTTCCCCCCCTCTCTCTTTTTTTTTTTTTTTTTTAATGTGATTTTTTTAAGTTGTTGTTGGTTTGGGTGTTTTCATTGCTCCCTTTTTTTTTTCCCTAAGAGAAGAAGTTTAAATCTCATAAATGCTCAAGTATGTAGCAATAAAGTTTGAGAAGTCTCCAGGGCAGCTCCAGAGACTGTGGGCTAGATCAGCAAAGAGTGCTGGGGTAAAGAAGTCGTAGTTGCCTCCCCACAAAAGTGGGAATTAGGCAGGCTGGAGGCCTGGAGCCTCCTGAACCCCAGCTGCACTGGGGCATGACAAAGTTCTGAGAACAATGGCCAGCAAAGAGCCCTTCATGCTCAGCTCCATGGGGGCAGCAGTGCCCACCTCCAGCACTGTCCTTATGAGCAGAAAGGCAGCAGCCCCACTGAAACCCCTCTGCCCAGCACCAGAAGAGAAAGAATCAGAGTTTGATGTCTTTAAGGGAGTCAGAAACTGCCCCAGGTAGAACCTGAGACCTGAAAAAAGCCCCATGCTCTCTACTTTAGTTAGTTAACGAAAGTGAATTTTGTTGGCTCTTTTCCCCTGCCCACCCATCACTCCCACATGCCTAATCCCCCATTTCCTCAGCCTTCATCCTGCTGAGGCTGACTAGATTAATGGGAAATGTTAATATGTCAGGCCTGGAAGGAAAGCAAAGAGCTGGTTGTGTTTGAATTCCACATTAATCTACTTGGTGATGAAGCTATAAATCAAAACCTGGAAATTTTGCCAATCTGAAATGATGTGTTTAACATTTCAGCCCTTTCCTTCCTCCCTCTTGCCCAAAATTGCTTTGCACAGCCTTTTACAGCAGCAATGCTGCTTTTCCTCCTGAATCTTTAACTGTGCTTAAATATAAGGTGTCTTCAAGGCAACCAGGTGAAGAATGATGCTGAAACAAGGATGGAATTTCCAAACTGCTCCTTTCTGAGGAGGAAGACCATGATTCCTCATAGGGCACAAGGGGTTGTGGGGATGCCTCAGATCCCACCATGAAGTGGAAACAGGTGGAATCAAAAAATTACCTTTTTTGATGCACTGCCCAGCAGGGTGCCAGCAAAACCCCAGGTGAATGGGGCAGAAACCCCAAAACCCTCCAGGTCAACTTCCCAGTGCCCATGGCAGCTGGGGGAAAAACCATTAGCACCCCATGGCCAGCAGTGAGAATGCACCTGAGGTGCTTTCTCCTCTGGAAAAATTATAGGATCTGGACAGTAGAATCACAGAATGGTTTGGGTTGGAAGGAAGCTCAAAGATCCTCCAGTTCCAACCCCCCTGCCATGGGCAGGGACACCTCCCACTATCCCAGGTTGCTCTGAGTCCCATCCAGCCTGGCCTCAAACACTTCCAGGGATGGGGCAGCCACAGCTTCTCTGGGCAATCTGTTCCAGTGCCTCACTGCCCCAATGAAGGATTAATTCCTAATATACAACAATTTCTTCCTAATAGCCAAAATTAAACTTTTTGCTAAAGTATAGGATATTCCATGAATTTCCGTATCTGCCAGCACAGCAAAAGCTCTTTCCTCTTCCTCATGTTAGATTAGCACACAGCTAATCTACAAAATTTTACAATCCAAAAATCTACAATACAAAATTCTACATCCTACCTCCTTCCTTAATTCCAGTGCCTGTAACTGGACATCTGGGGAGCAGTGAGGTGCTGCAGACAATTCTGCACTTGTGCCCATAACCTGAAGGAATTTAATCTGATTCTGCCTCGGTTTCTATAGCAGTAAAATTACTTAACTGTCTTTCCAAGCACTTGAGGGATAAGAATCAGTGTGTAAAAAGTGCACATTGTCTACAGAGAGTGAGGAATTAAATGTCTGTGAGTGGTTTCCTTGAGAGATGGCTCTGCATCCACTGGTCTGCCTCTGACTTGGTAGGAGCAGTTGGTGGGATTTTAAACAGTTGAGACACATAAACACATTTTTACTGTAGATGTAGGTCCTGCACTGTCTAATGTTCTTTGACGTTGCACAGGCATAGCTGGGAAACTAAAACATTTGTTGATGGATTTGGAGATTAAATAAATAGTGAATTATCTTCAGGACGTTAAAATGCAGCACTGACTGCTTATCCCATAATAATAAGCCAGCCCTCCCCCAGTACTTCTTGAAATGTGAGTATTTCTGCAAAAGCAGGCACTGTGTTAGTTCACAGGGCCATTTGTTTAGTAGGTCAGAGCAGTCAGACATCTGGGCATTGGTAAAAATACATCCGACAGCTCAGTGACATCTTGCACAAGTGACTGTCTGAGAGCCCTGCCTGGAAGTTTATTATTTGTTCATCCCCTTTTTCAAATGAATTCCAATCATGCAGTCAGACAACCACATAGTGGATCACAAAAAACCCCAATTAAAATATAACAAGCATTCATTACAATTAAAATGTAACAACTGGTGAATATTAGCCCCACTGAAAACAGATCAAGGCAAGAGGTTTGTTTCAGACTGGGCAGACAAATGTGTCCCTGGGAATCACAGCAGACTGGGGGGAGGATTTATTTGCCAGGAAAGAAATGCAGTCTGAGACAGATGATGGTATTCTTCAGGGTACCAAAGGCCTCCAGCTCTCAGTACTGCTCAGATGGCCTGAGCACCAAAGCATTGCTCAGAGACAGTGAAAAATGGAGTCACTCAGCATCCCTGAGACAAATACAGTCTGGAGACCAAGAATGAAGGAACCATTTTTTGATTGTTTTAACCTATTTTATAACAACTGCTGCCCAGAGTGCAGCTTGAGCAAGTCCAGACTTCCAATTGCTGTGTCAGACTGGATTTGAACGCTGAAATGTTTCAGATCCCACTCTAATCACTGCAGCCAGCATCACCCCGAAACTGCTGTTTCATCTAAAGCATTGGGGCTGATTTTCTGAGAGCAAAGAAAGTCTCTCATCATAAATAAGGGAATTGCACTGATTATGTTGATGCCTGGAGCTTGTTTTGTTTCCAAGAACCCGTTGCTTCTTGTATTGGTAGTAAATCTGTACCCTCTGTACAATGTTGCCTTAGTTTTTATGTATTTTGTAGATGGGACAGTGGAAGGCAATTGGCAAGATTTGGGATGTTTGTTTGGTGGAGACAACAGAGTAGGGCAGACTAGGGCAATTACCTAAGTCAGAGCCATACCTGAAGAACCTTGATGCTGGCTGGTGGAGGAGCTGAGCTCTCCCCAGTGTTGGGTGCCCAGAACCTGACTGTGTGCTGCACTGCCCTGCTGCCCCCAGCCCTGTTTCAGCAAAAGGCACCAGAACCAGAGATGCACTGAGATGTGATTAACCCAAAGGAAAACACAAAACATACCTTTCAGAGTATGAAAAAACATGGCTTAATTTTACAAAGTTGGTTGATGTTTCTCTTTAATGTTTCTTTTTGGGGTTTTTTCTGGTCCTGGTAGCAGGCAGGAGTCCTACATCGGTCTGCCTTGCTCTCAAGGTGCAGTAGCAATAGGGATTAATATACAGTAACAACAAAAACTAGAACAGTCAAGAGCTTATTTCCTCATCTAAATAATCAGCAGTGGAAGAAGTTTCTGTCTCTGGGAAGTGATTAAACTGTCAGGCTTTCTGTCCAAGCAATACTCTGCTAAAATACCCTGCCAGCATTTAAATTGGACGATGCTGGCTACTGGGGGAAATGCTTTTAGGATTAATATCCATAAGTGTAGAGTTAACCACCAGCTCATGCTGGCTGCTAATAACAACGCTGCTGCTGGAACTGCACAGTGATGAGCTATGAGATGCTTTTTCCAGCAAACCTCCACCCAGTAGCAATTCTCCTGGTACCTGACCCAGCATTTCAGATCCTCTCCAAAGAATTGCAAGCTCATGGGCATTGACAAATAAAGTGACGTGGTTTTACTGAGCTTTTGCAGATGTTCACTGATTCTGTCTGAGAAACAAACAACTATTCAAGCCCATCCTGACCTGTGAGTGTCTTCCAGGCTGCATTAATGTTTGTTTGGGTGGGAAGAGAGGCACCTTTGCTGGCCCCATTCCCTTGGGGATAATATGCCAGGATTGCGATAAAATGCCATGGAGAATGCCTCAAGGCATGTGCATTTTGCAGTGGAAAAAGTGCACTTGTGGATTGGTCAATGCTCACAGCAAAATAAATCTGCTGGGAGAGCACCAATCCTGGGAGTCCTCACAGGCAGTGGCACCCCCTGATGCATGGAGCACAGGGTGGGATTCATTGTCAGCAATCAGAACCTGGACACATCTGAAAACCAACACTTTAGTTTATGAGGATGATTTTACATAGGTGGAGGGTAAAAATGAGGTTCAGCATTGAGCCCTTTTGCTTGCCTCTCCTCTTTCCCAGGCCCATGTGAGCTGATTGGCTTCAGGCTGAGGTTCCTAAGACAAGCTGCAGAGAGAGGGTGGGGCAGCCCCACACCACAGGCAGCCTCTGCCCACTCTGACCTCTGGGTTCAGCTCAGCCAAGAGCCAGCAGAGCCCAGGGAGGGCAGCGTGGTTCACTTGGAGCCATCCCAACGGTGCATCTCAGGGGGGTTTCAAAGCCAAGCCCTGGGCAATGGGTTTGTATTACTGGCTGTGGGTATCTTCTGGAACAAACAAATACTTAAAATAAAAATGCTGACCATGCTTGCTGAACTCCAAAGACCACAAAATCTATTCCTGAAGTCTGCTGAAACCAGAGCATGATTTGAAGCTGGTTCAAAGTTTGCTGAAATTACTAAGAGCCCTGCCCTGGTCTCCCTCTAACCAACACACGCACAATTTCTGCAGGCTTTTAATCTGTTGCCTTCTGTATGAATTGGCTTCACACATGGAGACTTCTGAAGCACAGGAAAAGCAAAATACCAAGTAAATGGGAGTAGCAGAAAATCCATTTTCCAAATGCAAATACCAATCAGTCACTCCCGCGTCCGGCATTAGACAAATCTGTGGAGATGATAAATATCATAATGGGCTTGTCCCCATAGCAGAATAAACCTCTAGCCTCAGTTGTCTAAGGCTGATTTAAAAAGCAGACAAGCTGGTGGGTTTACACTGCAGCCTGGACTCACCTGTGGACTGGAATGAGTTGCTTTTCAAAGTGACACTCAGGACTAGTGCCTTCTGTGCTGTTCAGTTTGTTTAATCCAGTTTAATCAGTCTCAGAAACACACATAGTTTATTAGGGCTGTGTCACTATTCCTCAAGCTGTAAGCAATTAATGTAACCCTACAGAGAAGCCAGTTGTCCAAGCCCCAAAGCTCTCCATACCACATAAACCATACATCAAGCAAACCAGAAATTTTAGGCAATCGGATGCCTGGGACTTTGCAAGATGAAGCAGTCAGAAGGCATTGCACAAGTCACTTAGGGGTAATTAGTAATACTACAGTTGAAAACCCTCTGCAAATGCCCATTTTCCACAGATTAGGTGCCTTTAGGCACCCTTTCCTCTGGGTAAATTATAAATTATTCCTGTGCAGCTGTAGGGACAGCCTTAGGATGCAGAAAAATGAAGGTTGCACTTATGAATATAAAGTTCAAGGGAAGGGCATATAGCAGATTGAACGTTAATTTGCTTTCACTTATTCCCCCCCTGCCCTGTCGGAATGAGAGTTTGGACCTATGTTCTACCATAGGAGACCCCATCACCATCCTCCAAACCAAAATGTCTGTCCTGCCACACCTCCCCTGCCCACAGCATCCCCTCTGTCCCACGGTTTGTGTAGGACCCAGAGTGGTTGGCAAGAACAGGACAGGACCCTGTGAGACTCCCAGGGGTTCTCCCCCCAGCAGCCTTGGGGTTTGGGGGTCTGGCCTGGTGTTTTTTACCCTACCTGATAAAGGTCTCTGGAAATGCACCATGGCTTCAGCATGAGCTGCAGGAGCCTCAGGTTCCCCACGCGGCAGCTCCTCAGAGCCCGGGACGTCAGGCTCCACACCAGGCTGTCCCAGCTGTAGAGCAGATCCTCAAAGCCAAAGAGCACAGCAGCCATGCCAGCTCCCTGTGTGAATCACCCCAGATCCCCTGCTCTGAGGCAACCAGCTAATCCCAAGGCGCCTTATGAGCTGCAGGGTTAAAGAGTCACTGAAATTTCCATCAAAGAAGAAGAACGAAAAGCAAGGAGAAAAAAAAAAAAAACAAAAACCAAACCACCAAACCACCAAACCAAAACGGACAACAAAAACCAGCAGCCAAAATAAACTGTTTGGGGATGTGTCTTTCTCCCTTTGCACACGCCCTTCAGGATGTGGTTTCTCCCTCTGTGGATCTTCTCAGAGTCAGTCCTGCTGCCCCCAAGGATGAGCAAGGAAGAGGTAAAAATACCTCTCCTGCCTTGGGAAGGCATTTGCACATCCCTTGCAAAGGACTTCTTGGTAACACTGCATCACTTCCCAGCTCTCCGCTGCAGACCCGAGAAGCAAACTCAGATCCAAAGTCATCACTTTGCATGCTCAGTCCTGGGACTCCATCCAGAGGGAAGAAAAAAGCTGCTCACTCTCCCTCTGCCAGCATTCCCAAGACATTCCACTATTGGGCTTAACTCTTTCAAACACTCCCAAAGAGCATCTGAGAAGGCAGCTCTGCCACATGCAACATTTCATCCTTTTGTTTTGTGTGTTAACTCACCACTGCACAGTTACACTCCACTCTTTTTCCCACCCAGCTGTTTTTTCTGGAGCCTTTTTATGTTTTGAACTCGTAAGGGAACTTAATATTTACATGATAGTTATGCAACAGTCTGCAAAGCACCTTATTTATCCAAGGGGTGATATTTTTGAAAGTTGATGGCCTTTTAATACCAGTCTGATTCAGCTGATGTGGAGATATTTTTAACCCTTGGTTAGCTCACATTCATAAGGATGGGTCTCATCTGAACAAGCCCTGGAGGAAGTTCTAGAAGAACTGGATGCCAAAATACCCTTTTTGGTCTATGGATACAAAGATTCACTCCTGGAATCCCTTCCTAAAATAAGTGCTGAGAAGAGATCAGTTCCCTGCCTAGTTCTCCACAGGAGCAGCTTGTCTGGGTGGAGACTTCAATTCTGTCAACATCTATGATGAGTTGAGCTGAGGGAAGTGGACCAGTGAGGGCAAAAATACATTATCAAGATGAGGATTTTGCAGTTCAGGTAAATCACCACAAAATCATGGAGCTAAGTTGCAAGACATTTTCCAACTAAATTCAACCAGTGCTTCTTCTTCCTATTTAATCACCAGGTGGGAAAACTGAGTTTGGAAATATTTTTATCGAAGGCACAGTGCAAGTGGAGACAGCTGCATGTCAGGGCTATTTTCCACTCATTTTACTCTCCCTTCAGAGGAATGTGTGCAAAAAGGCCACAGGATTTGGAGGGAGCAGTCAGGATCAGCTGGAGAATGCCTACATGGAGGCACATCCTAGGAGGCACTTTTTAAAGGGGTGAGCAGCACAGCTTGAGCTGAAATCATGAAGGACCTGCATGCACTGAACTCCTGAAACAGCTGGTTTAGCAGAGGTGAGAAGGCATCTTTTCCAAAAAAAGCCTCAATGTCTTCCCTGATTCAACTCCCTGGATAAGGGAAAAGCAGGAATATTAATATCTGCTTGATTTTCTGTCGGTCTGTCCCACCATGACCCCATCCATACTTTGTCCTCTGAGGACTGAAGGACACGAAGTGAGCTGTGCATCACATGATAACAGCACAAGGATGCTCGCCAGCTCATTGACAGGGCAGGTGGAGGGCCAGGAAAATACAGCTGCAAAATTCATGTTCTCAGCCTAATTGCTTCTTCAGGACTTCGTTTTTAGAGCAGCTTCATAAAATATGGCAATAAAATTGTAATAATGTTTCCTTTAAACTTGTTAGGAGCTATTCATTCTGCAAAGTGCAGTTTTCCTTCCTCCTCTCCCTGTCCTTGCCTGCTTTCTTGGTGTCCAGCCTTTACTGTAATCTCTCTCTGCTCATCCTCTCTTGGTTATTTTCCTGCCTTTAAACTTGGTAGCACAATGCTTCTGTAAGTAGGAATGGAGACAAGGGACCAGGAACATCTCATCTGGAGCCTCATTTGGAAGAAATGAACTATATATATATATTATATATATATATAAAAATTGTATATATAATATATATTTTATATATTCTACTCTATTCTATTCTATTCGATCCTATTCTATATGTTTACATATATAAATAAATAAATATTTATATAAAACTATACAAACAATATTTGCTCCAGGCTACAGCCTGATATACAAGATCTCTGCCTGGGAGCACAAGAGAGGAAAAGAAAGAAATGTGTTTGATAAAGGAAAACAGAGGGGGGAAAAGAAACCACAGCAAGTGATTGCTCTGGGATGTGACCTAACCCCTTTGGTATTCTGGAAAGAGGAGAGGAGGGGAAATGGAGGATATACCACAGTTTTAAAATTAGCTGCTCCATATGTGCACCAAGTCTTTCCTTATGGCTGAAAGGAGATTTTCAGCCCCTGTCCCAACTCAGTAATTACTCAACAGATGAGGGCAGCTCTGAAGGAGCCCTTTCACTTGGCTGATGACATAATCAGACTTTCTGAAAACAGTTCTCCTATGTATTTATTTAACTGACAGACTGGAGCAGTCTCCTTAGGAGTCACTTGAGTCTAGAGAAGGCCCAGTGAACATTTCAGTGGGTAGATTTACCTTCATGATTAGAGCAGATTGTCTGCTTTC
>NW_005054409.1:1080388-1098796 GCF_000277835.1 Geospiza fortis
GCTCAACCCACCTTGCAGGACACAAGGGAATTGCAACCATGGAGGTTTCTCAGGCAAAGATAGCCCATCCCCTCTAGAGTCAAGGGATACTCCACCAAGAGAGATCTTTGCAAGCAAGACACCACAGAATGTGCTCTTTCTTATCCAAAATGGTCAGAAGAGGATATTGCTACAGGGAATGGCAGAAGAGAGGAGAAAAAATTACTGAGAATTATTAACTTGGCTCTTCCACTGCTGTACCCTTTGGTGAATTTCTGTAAAATCACCTTATCATTGTACAAAACATGCTCAGCTTCACCTTCACTAAGGTCAGTTAGGAAAAAAAAGCCCTTTAAGCTCTACAGAGGTCTATAGACATTTGCACGTCTTTTCCTCTCTAATTATGCACTGATTATTTCCCGCTGTTTCTGAGAAAATGTCAGCCAAAACATTTACTATGAAACCTCCCACGTTTTACTGACAGTCCAGAGGCTGCTACTAGGGTATAAAAATAGCTCCTTACTTCCCCTGACAAAAAGCAAAAAAAAACCAAAACCAAAAAAGCAACAACAAAAAACCTTGAGCTGCTGTGCTGTTTCATGGGACTGTCCTGGGGCTTGAAGGCTGGGGGAGGATTTCCCATCCCAAACCCTGCAGGCAGCTCCTCCTCTCTGCAGACCCTGCAAATCCCTGCCATGCACGGGTGTAGGTGGGTGCTACCTGCACCAGGAGCTTGAGAGATGTTCAATATTCAAAGTTCATCTTTCTGTGTTCTGGCCTTGGAAAGAGCAGTTCAGCATCCTTCTCCATCATGCTCTAGAGCAAACCTCTACCCACAACTTTCTGATGAGTGTGGATATGTTTGGGTGTGTTGAAAGAAGGACCTGCATGGTGGGAGGCAGTTTCCTTTGAGTTTGCCATAGACCCACCAGAAACATCCTGTTTCTGCTCCACACATGGCCCCTGTGGTCCCTGTAGCTCCAGCCCAATGTGGTCTTTTAGGTTCTATTTCAAATTCAGGGCCTTTTTTGATCTTTATTTCTCTACAATGCAAAGAGGATTAATGTTGTCAGATCTTTGTGCCCAGAGTCCCCCTTTCATGCTGCGCTTCATGCTTATGTTGAAGATGCTGTTTTGAGATATTTAGCTGGTTACAAGTTTCTCCTTGTGCCTTAATGGCATATCATTTTAGTGTCTGATAGGATGGCAGCAGTTCAGGGATGTCCTGCTGCCAAGTTATCAAACACATGGGTGAGGAGCCACCCTTGTCCCTTCACACGTGCCCAGGCAGAGCCAGGGCATGGGGGGGGGCTCACAGCAGTGACCTCCCTCCTGTAGCTGCTCTGAACCACAGAATCCCCCAAGATTTTCAAATGGTCATTGAGCACTAAATCCTATAGAGAACCTGAGTTTCTGACTGCCCTGTTTCCACCCAAGCCAAGGTGCTGTCATCCCTCCTACTGACTCATCTGGGCTTCTTTGTCTTTCCCCTGAAATGTGACCTTGCTGTCACCCAAGGAGGGATCATGGTGGGTGTCCAGTTGGGAGCTTCCTGGAGTGCAAGGACTGCAATTAGTTGTATTTCTGTTATTAGTTGTATTTTGTGCTTTGTTTGTATAAGGAAAGCTTTGAGAGAAGGCTTTTAAAAGGACCTGGGAATGGCATTTGATTTGAAAAAGCAAATCCTGAGACCTTGAGAGCTATTATGCAGCATATATGCTCTAGGCAGAGGAAACCCTCCCAAATTTAAGAGGAGAGAAAATTAAGTCTAGATGTCATCCATACTGGGTCTGCTGAGAGCTTTGACCAGCTAAGAGTTGGCCCTGCATTAATTTTGGATTGCTAAAAACTGTGACCCCAGTCTGGCTGGGCCACAATATCTGGACAATGATCATGCCTGAACCTTTAAAGGCTTGTGGAGGAGGCACAAACACCCATAGCTCAGCTCTCTGGAACCTCTAGACAAGCAATTATTTTTGGAAGTGTTGGCCCAAAGATCTGCTGCCCCATGCAAATATGAGTGCCTGCACTGCTTCAGTTACCCCCCATCTCTCACCTTCCACGTGCTTCCAAAACCCCAGATATGAACAGCCTCTCCCTGGCTCCCCTGGTCTGCCATTGCTGACAGCCCTAAAACTTTCCTGCAGAGAAAAATTCAAGAAACTGAAGACTTCCCTGCTGGTTGCATTTTAGGATGAACATCGTGAGTCAGAAATCCTGGCCAATTTCCTCAAGATGTTCTCACGAGTCCATATGGCCTAAAATGTTCCATAATGAAATGAACTGCTGCTTCACAGTAATAACAGAATGAAAATTTACTATTCCAGTCATCCACCTTGATCATAACACTTCTGAAGCTCTTTGAAAATGTGAAGTGCTCTGGTAGTGCTAAGTGTTATCGTTATGCCAACAGCAGCTCTGTCTGTGTAAGGCTGTTCGTGTCCTTACTCCAGAGAGATTTTTATTGACTGACACAGGAGAGTATGTCATCTCCTCAAATCACACACATTTCATTGCCTAAAGTAAGTTCTGTTAGTGATTTAACTAGGTTTACAAGTAGGTGAATCCTATAAAGCTGGGCTTATACTTGTCCCTAATATTCCACCAGCTAAAGTGATTTTCACTTCTGCTATGCAGAGACGTGAAAGAGATTGTGCAGAGATTTGCTATTCAATCCTCTTTCTCCATGGATGCTGTGGTGAATGAGTCTGCAGGAGGGGATGTAGGTCAGGACAATGTATTAAGGAAATAGTGCAGAACAGCCACAGAAAGTGAATGATGAGATCCTAAATACGATTATTCACTTTGGAAACCCAAGCTTATGATTAACTCTGATCCTGCTGGGCACTGTGACCAGGCTCACCAGTCAAGGCAGCACGTGCTTGCACATGCCCAACACCACAAGGTTCATCTTCCCCCTGCTATCTGCTATCATGTGCAGAAATGCTCAGGAGAATTATTTTTGACCAGAAGAAAACAGAAAAAAATCACACCCTGCTTGTGGGGCATGTATGAACAGGGAACAGCCTAGAGCTCATCCAGCAGCTGAGCTGTTTTCCTTCCATGTTATTCACCTGTGTCTAAAACAGCCTCTGACAAGGCTCAGGGGTGAAACAACACAAACCTGAGACAGACCTGTGTCTGTGCCCATGAGGTGGGCACTGAATCCCAGACTGAGGATCAAACATGATCCTGACTGCCCACAGAAGAAGTCACACACTTGTGCAGTTACACCCTTCTTGTTTCAAGCTTTTGCTTACTCCTTTTGTGACTGGAGCAAGTGTTTGCCTTTGAGGGCTGGAATTAGATGGTTACTAAGATCCTTTCCAACCCAAACCTTTCTAGGATTCCTTATGACAGATTCTTTATGTTACATCTGTGTTCATATAATTTTGAATTATATATTTACCTTGTGCTTCCCACCCTTTATTAGGTGATGATCAAGTTGTCCCACTGGCCTTGGCTGAGGGCTGGGGCTTGGTAGACACACTTTTTCACATTGCAGGTGTCCCCTAACTGGCACTATTTGCCTGTGAGAAAGGACAAATCTGGTGGCTCATAAGCACCCAGTCTGCAGCTCTGCCCTATGGCATGGTAGATAATTTAATGAAGGGCAGCCCTGCTGTCCATGCAGAACAAGCCTACACACAGCACAAATGGCCCATTGCAGCAGAACATTTTCTTGCAACTTATCCTGCAGATATATTTAAGTATCTGCCTGATTCAGACCCAGTGGTAACACTCACTGCTTTCAATGACTGATACAAAGTCCTTTCTGTTCACAGACAAGGGTGAGAAAGAAGGAGGGCAAAGGGAACATATTTTAGAAAATCAGTGGTCCACATTTCTCATGTTTGATCTTGCTTATGGGTTGGAAAGCCTGTTCCTGCCTAAAATAAAGAATGAATATTTAATTTATTCCAAAGCTCCTTATAAAAATCGTTACTAGTAAATACTGATATTGCTGGTTAGGATGTAATTGTCACTGGACAGAGAGGAAGATAAGCAGGTTAAATATAAACTTCAGAGTGAAAATGAGGAGGAATCTGGTCCTATTCCAGAAAAGTCATCAGTTTCTTGAGCAACATAAGAAGAGTCACATAGCTTTATGGGTCTCCATTTCCTCAATAGATTAATTCACTGTCATTTGTCAGGTGATATGAAATCTCAGGGGAACTGTTTCACATTAAAAAGTAAGTAAGTGTTCTAGAAAGCCAGCTGGTCACGTTCCATGGGAGTTCTGCAGCAAAAATCAGAAATACTTAAGATATCTTGGGTTGATAATATACCCTCTGTGTTGAAAGCTCCTACACTGGTTATCAAAATGAGCATAACTGTGGGTAAATAAATGTTCCCTGAGGTGAAGACTGCTCAGTACGTGTGTGCTGCCTATGGGAGTAGTGCTGTAAACACCCAGATGATGCTCAGTGTGTGCAGGGAGGCTGCCATGGAGGAGGGGGATGTCCCAGACTGAGCCCCACTGGGCTGCTGAAACCACAGCACCTGAGTGTGCACAGCCTTGCACACTCACTCATGGCATCTGCACTGGGACTGGATCACAGGGGGCTCTTTGGCTGTGCCTACAGCACAATTCATCTGCAGATGGGAAATGCAGGAGTCAGCAGAGGGAGATTTCTGTGCTGGAGCAGATCTTCCTGCTGAGAACATCTCCCCAGCTGGGACCAGCTAGACCTTCTCAGTAGAGTATAAAAATTGACCTCTACCCTGTTTGCTCCTGAAACTCAGACCCCTGTGGCTCCTGCTAATGGAAAACCTCCATGTGTTGTAGGACAGTGCTGGATCCATGCCATCTGCTCTGATAATGCATGCAGAGTTGACAGAAGAGGATAACTTGCACTTCTGCTGCTGGTTGGTTTAAAACCCTGAGCAAACACCAGCTTCTGTTGCAGCTCATGATACACTGGGAGGTTTGCACTGTTGAGCTGCCACCAGGGCTGTGATAAACAGGGACAGGAGGGCTGAAGAGTGGGACAGCCCTCTCTTCAGCTGGCAGTTCTGGCCTTCCTCTTCTCTGACTGCTTTCTACAGCTACCACCACACCAGCATTTCCAGCTGGGGTTCTGAGTTTCAGGAGGTATTAAATAGTAGCCCACACTCCTGCAGAGGTAGAGAGAAGTTAATAAAACTCTCCCATGCTCTGTCTTCCAACCTGATGGTTTGCCATGGGGGATCCTCTCTCACTGTCTGCCTTGTTTGCTCATACTTCCTGAAAAGAGGATAAAATAGATCGAAGCAGCAAGTCAGTCACTTCATTGTCTCTGTGGACAGAGCAGACTGAGACTGTTCAGAACTTAAAACAAAGAGGATTTACGCTCTTGATTTAGAAATTTATGACTCATTCCCATTTTGGCTGTTAGAAGCAGCTGTCATTTCCCCTGCCCCCAAAACATCCATGCCATAAAAAATAAAACCCATAAGCTCTTTGCTGTTCTTATCTTGGTTCACAAAGAATTCAAATGTTCACTGTTGCTATCTGGAGCTTGACTTCCTGTTATTAAGAAGGACATCCTAGTATTTAACAACATAAGATTTTTATTTTTTCCCCCTTCTTCAAGCCAGGCAGAAAGTCTAATGATTCTGCGGTTTGTTTCCTGCTTGTAATTAAGTAGGTCACAGCTGCAAAGCAAGAGAACAAGAAAATATTCAGATCACACAAAGCCAAGAGCTATTAAATCATTTGCAGCTGAAGGATATGGCAGATTTTCTTTTTAAAAAGAAGTCTAGAGTCTAAGGAAAACAAATATAGGAACTTTTAGGAGAATGATGAACTTGGAAGTTCTGCCCAAGCACCACAGTAGCTCAGAAAAAAAGGAGTGATCAAACCCCAGCTAATGTTCACAAGTTGAATAGCTCTATGTGGTTGAAATAAATTCACTACTTCATTGCTTAGAGCCATATATTCTACCCATGCAATCCACTTTGAACCACATGCAAGACTGCCCCCATTTCTTCTGGGCAGTTTCCACTGTGTCAGCCTGGAATGCCACACCATGTCCTCTCCTGTAGGTCCCCCACACCCTCCCCAGCTCCAGATGCAGCTCAGACCTCCAGCAGGATCTCTCCCCAGACATGAAGCTCCCATGGTGCTGAAGGCCTTTTGATCTGCCCTGATGATTTGTATTGTTGTGCTGCCCTGACTTGGCTCCCACCCCAGCTCTGTCCAGGACAGCCGGGTCCCTGCACCACTGCCTGCACCCACAGGCAGCACCAGCAGTGCATGCTCCATTGATAAGCCATGCACATGTGGGTTGAGCAACAACCTCTGAAGGGCTCTGACAGCCGTGGTTCAGCCTTATCATGGACAGGAATCAACTGGCAGAGCCGTGTCACAGCCTGGCAGAGCCAGGGAAAACTTCCTGCACAAGCCGAGGTGCTGGTCTGTGAGAATCAGGCACTCAAAGCTGCTCCTGATTCACCTCATTTGGTTTATTTCTGGACTCAGGAGAAGCATCAATGACTGCATGTTTCTGTTGTGGTGCTTTTGCCTAGACCTCCGTATAAACACTCCTCCAAGCCATTGCTCCACCAAGAGGAGGGGACAGAGAGCCAGAACCTTCCCCAGGTACAGTACCTGGTGTCGGGGTCTTTAGCTGGTCAGAGTGACCCCCAGAAAAGTTAGAAAGTCTCTTTTCCCAGCCTGGCGCTTGAAGAAGGAGTCAGTGCTCTTCATTTCTTGGTCTCAAGGTTGTTTATTGCATCTTATCTATAAAAATTTTTCTCCTGCCCTGCCGAGGTCCATCCAGCAGGACAGTTCCAGGCACACTGACTGCCCCTGGGGTGGTGTTATGTCTTTATACTAAAAACTACGTGTACAATGTTTACAATCACTTTCCACCACCTATCACCTATGTTAGACAGTGAGCTTCTACTCTAAACCAATCTGTAAGTGCCAACATCACAGCAGAAGATGGAGGCCAAGAAGAAGAAGGAGAAAGGCTGGACATGCCCAGTTCCCTCCATCTTGCCTCCTGAATCCCCATACCAAAAACCCCAAAATCTACTTTTCCACCCCGTGATAACTTCACTATTATTCTGCCTAAACTGTTGTGGCTTGCTGATCTTCATATAAGGTTGGTAATTTGCTCCATGGGTCATAATCAAAACCACAGGTGTCCTGGGCTCTGTGCCAGGGTCTCTGAGCTCCCTGGCAGGGGTCCTGGTGTCCTGGACAGCCAGAAGGATGTCTTGGGTCCTGACACCTGGGACTACTCTGCTCCATCATGAAAAGGAGATGAAAAAGGGAACTCAGCTATGAGAACTGCCCCATTGAGTGTCTGCCTTGGTCTAAAGAGCAATGGAGATGTGTCCCAAATGCATCGTTGCTGTAACAATGGGGCTCTTATTCTGTGCACTAAGAAAATGGTCTTTGGGAAGATTTATGTCTGAAGCCAACCAAAATCAACACTGAACACGGCAGTGGTCCAGTCAGACAAGAATCACTGCCTGGGCAGGGAACACCCTCTGTGAATCTGTTTGATTTCAAAATAGTGTGTTTGGTTTTGTCAGACAGTGATTAAGATATGGGTAGAATAGCAAGAACGAAAGCTTATTTCTTCTTCTATGAAAATGTGATCAAGAGAGACATAAATTTCTGCCCTTATAAATTGGTGATGACCTAATGTTTATTCAAGCTCTGATTGGGAAACTTGTCATGGGAAAGAAAAGCCCATGTAGATGGTATTCTGGGCTCTGTCCCTGTGTGACCAGACGTGGTCAGTTCATTCCAGGATAACAGAATGTGGACCTTTTCATGTTGGTATTTCTTGGCTTTGCAAGCTAGGAACTGGGAGAGTTGGTCACTGCCTCCCCAGTGGGCAATGGTTATGAAACAGGCACAACAGAAGGTTTCTCAGAGGCTGCTGCCCAGGGAATTTGAGGTCAGGCCTGCAGTCTCTCCTTGCAAAGTCCTGACCTCACAGGAGAGGGGCTGAGTGCAAGGCTGAGGTGGGAGATACCCTGGGCTGCACAAGATTCATCTTCACATGATTCAGGGTGTTTGGATTTGTGAGTTTCCATCTGCAATTTCTCTAAAAGGCAGTGATTTCAGAAATGTGTTGCTCCCTTCCCCCTAAAATGGAGTCCTTTCACCTGGAGGAGTCCTGGGAAAAAAGGTGCTGATTTCAGAAAGAGCACTATTGCTGAGTGCTATAAGTGCTATAAGGGATGTTCAGAGACCCCATGGTATCTCTTGGCCTTTGCAGGAAAGCATTTATGCTGCCTACACCCTGGCTCTGCTCTGGATCTTTCAGCAGTTTCCCTTCCAGCCTAGGGTGGATAACAGCATCCATGGATTCATACGAAACAAGGTTCAAGAATGAAAAATTTTCAAAACACTTCAGTGACCCAGAGCCTGGCCAGCAGCACAAAGTGTGCTGTGACTGATTGTCAGGAAGAGGGGCCAGGTCATCCACTGGCATCAGCCTGATTATCTTTCCCCAGAAGCCAGAGGTTGGCTCCAAGGACACTTTAACCACTCTCTGGTGACTGATTGGCTACACTGGAATGCACTAACACAACTGTGCTTTTAAAAATCAGCATCCTCTGGTTTTATGACTCTTCTTGGCCAGGTTCCCACTTGCTTTAACTGCAGCAAGCCCTTTTTCTCCTGCAGGAAGCTGCCACGATTGGTGCATTTGAAAGTTTACGGGACGATACACAATGCCTGCGTTACAACAAAGTCCAGGATGGAAAAAGGAAGCTTTCCAACATTTCAGAGTGGAAATTATGAAAATTAGAAAGCCTCTTCCCAGTCTCTGGTGTGGTTTGCAGGCATGAGTAGGGTGGAGAGATGCTGGAGAGGGAGGAAGGGGATGTGGATCTGCACTTCCAGCTAATGGGAGCCCTGAGGTTTGATCCTGCATCCAACACTCCCAGATTTCAGGGTGTTGGCAGTTCACCGTGGCTTTTACCCTGAAAGCTTCTTGGCTGCCAAGTGGGAGCAACAGCACTGCCTGGGTCTTTCAGAGGTCTGCAGAGGATCAGTGTCTGCAGAGCCTTGCAATATGTAAAGTCTAATGTATTGTAAGGAATAATTTTAAATTGTGGTGAAGGGCTGCCAAACTCCCCCCTTACAATAGCCTGTTTATCATATTGCCCTTGACAGCTTTTCTTGGATGATGTTTTCAAATATTGGGAACTCCAGGCTCTGCCCTCAGGCAGCGTTAACAGCTTTGAAGTCAGCTCTGAGGAAAGGAGAGCCTGTGAAATATTGGCAATTCACTTTTCTTGGGTTTTTTTGGTGAAAATCTGGACTTTTAATGAGGGTAAACATCCTGTAGGGTTTTAGCCTTGATCATCCTCCTTCCCCTGTCTGCAGGTGCATTAAGAGAAGACTGAAATACAGAAGGTTATTTGATGCCAACCCTGTTCAGCTTCCTAAGATGGTCCAAAGCATCATGGATAATATAACCCATGCAGGACAAGTAGTAAGGGGTGCACTGTGCCTATGGAATCCATAGCAAATGGGTTAATAAAAGCAAGATGTTGGAGAATTTTTTGAATTACTGTGGAGGACAAAAAGCACATTGACATTCTCCCCTCTGAACAGCAGCAGTTTCTCATGGATCACATCGGTCAGGGGAGCTCACTGATCTGTGCTCTTCCCCTGAGCATCCCACAGTGCTCCCACCCAGGCAAACCTCAGCATCTTTTACAGATACATTAAATACAGGCATTTATGCAGAGAAACTGACATGAGACACACATCTCTTTGAATGCCAGATTAAATCTATCCTGCAAAGAAGGAGGGGCATTTGGAGAGGGTGCAAGTACAGGATGCAGTTCCTTTCATCCCTCCCCTGCTGCCCTGTTCTCAGGTGAGGTGTCTGGCCCTTTATCAAGCCACTGATGCAATCTCAATGATCTACTCCTGGTGCCCACAGCCTAAAAACACATAAATATGGAGCACTATTCCAGAATATGGTCATGGATCTGTCCTTCAGAGCAGCTTCAGACATTCCTCAGGCTCTCTGAAGACAGATGGCTCCAAATGAAACAGTGAGCACCAGGACAGCCCCTTCACCCCCCTCCTCCTTTTTCCCCAACAGACTCAAACAGAATCTCTTAAAATTGAACAACTGTGTAGACCCAGTCTCAAGGACACAGAGAGTTTGCTGGAGCACAGGGCTCTGCTGCTTGGCACCTGCCCTGTGCCTGCTGGAGTCATGCAGGAGAGTCACGGAATCACTGGGATTGGAAAAGATCTCTAAGATCGTCAGGCCCCACTGTTAACCCAGAACCACTGCGTTTGCCACAAAACCATGTCCCCAAGCGCCACATCCACAAGTCTTTTGAACACTTCCAGGGATTGTGATTCCCCCATTTCCCTGAGCAGCCTGTTCCAATGCCTGACCAACCTTTCTGTGAAGAAATTTTCCCTAGTATCCTAGTCTAAACCTACCCTGGTTCAATTTGGTGGACAATGCTGTTGACAAGAGCATATATTGCTGCTCTTAAGACACAAATTTTAGCTTTGCTGTGACTCAGGTGGTTTTCTAGTGCTCCACAGCAATAAGGAAGCAGAACTATATAATACAGATTCATATTTTCTCTAGAGTGGGGTGCAACCCACATGTTTTCAGTGCACATGCCCCCCTAGGATTCTCCTCCAAGGACAAGCAAGACTCCCACAGCCTTGGCAGTGCAAGGCTTCCCAGGCCAAACCCTGGGCTGGTAACTGGGGATTCACAGGGCCATTTGAGCTGGGTTAGCTCAGATGCCTCATCAGGAGCTGCTCCCCAGGACTGAACACACAGAGCAGACACTGTGTTTATGTCCAGTGGACATAAAGGCCAACTCATCCCAGGCAAAATTGTCTCTGAAATACTGGGATGTGTTGTCACCAGAAGACACACATTACTCTTTGACTACTAGAAAGTCCTAAAACAGTAATAAAAATTACTACAGTTTCATGATGGAATTGTAGTTGTAAGCTGAATGAAGGTGCAATTGGAAGGAAGCTGACATGAGGAACACACCTTAGTAAAAACACCAATCCCTACCTTTAATCTCTCTTAGCTGAGTTTCTCCAAAACTCATCTCATCCTCCCAGCTCATCTGTTGGGAGCTGGCAGGGTGGAAACTCCCTGTGGCAGGAACTTTTGAGTTAAGGCTGATTTGATTTGCACTTGCAGAGATTTCTGTACTGAACTAAAATAGTAAAATTGTAACACGGTACTTGTTCTGCACATAGATCCCCGAAGGGTAGATGCTTAGTGCACCAACATTAATTGCAGGTTATCAGTCCTTAGAGTCAACCTAATCTGTGTTGATGCAAAACTTGGAGAGAAAATAGATATCCATGGTCCCACCCCATCAAGATTGGTGGCTTTTATAGCAGGAGTATTGGAAATGAAAATGATTTTCAACCTCAGTTAAGAAGCTTGCTCACTTATTTCAAAGCATGCACAACCCTAATTGCACCTTCTAAATATATTCCAGAAATACAGCTGGATTGTAGAGAGTGTTGGGGTGGCTAAATGGCCTCATTTGCAGTCCATTGTCTTGCCAGAAGCTTTTCATGTGGTATCTTTGGCAAGTGGAGACAAATTGCACTCCATGTGTGTGCAATTTGGAGAGTGTGAAAATTTGGTAAAACAAAAAATAAATTAAAGTGCAAGAATCATTCATACCCATTTTCTTGTGGGATGAAAAATCACCATTTCTTTGAAGCCATTAGAAATTATTGAGACAATGAGGATAATATAAACTTCTCAAGGAAATAAGCTAAGCTCAGACAGAAAGTTTGGCCACAAGTTTGGAAAAGTGTTGGAAATCTCGATCTAACTTTCTGAACATGAGTCAGCAAAGTAGGAACTGAGTAACTACATAGACAACACATTCCCTCTTGGTCAGAACAGCCTTTTCCATGATTTCCATCAGGCTGGCTGGGGGGCCCTGGTGCTTGTGAGCTTCACTGAAGTCACTGCTGGTGTTTAAGAGGCTTGTGTTGGTGTCTGGTCTGCACCAAAGAACTATTTAGAGTGAAAATGGAAAAGGTCTGTGAAGAGTAAATGTGCTGTTCGTCCACTGTTTTGTTTTGATTTTTTTCCCCAAACACTATAGATTATCTTGACTTAAATGAATGAAAAGAAGTTAGAAGAAGTCAAGAAGTGGAAAAAGGCATGTGTTGAACTTCTTGATGCCCTGAAAATGCTGTTAGTTCTGGAAATTGTTGAAGCAACATTCAAGCAATCCCTTATACAGATCAGGAACTGATAAAGTCTGAAGACTTTCTATGTCTGGGCTTTAAAACCCAGCTGAAGGCATGTCTTATCCTGGGATAAGTCCTGGCTAGAAGATGAGTTAGGACTAGGACTTTAGGTTGGCTCAAGTTGGAAGGACAGATAATACCACTTTGCATTATCTGTCACTGGCTGACTTTGCAAGAAACTGAGTCTCTGAACTGAAAAGCCCTTCCAGGAACCTTCAATTTAGGATGACAAGTTCTTGCCTTCTGGGCTGAGGATCACCACCTCGAGGGAAATTACCCTGGTACTGAACCATCACAGCTCCTTTGTGTGAGCTTGGGGCTGCTGCTGGGACTGTGACCATGGGATCAGCTACCTGAAAAAGCCATTTGAGCAGGCTTATTAGCCAAAAGGATCCATGAACCAGAGGAGCCTTTCCACGCCCTCTGAAGTTCTATAACTGGATTCACAGGATTCCCCCCTTCCCTTCACCCAAATCCAAAACATTTGGCTCATTTCTGGCTCCTGGCCTCTGTCCCTGGGCTTGCCCTTGCTCTGTCCCCTGGCCTTTCTGTCCCAGTGCTTGGCCAAAGTGAAGGCAACAAATGCCAATTTGTAATGAAAAAAGCTTTTCATTTTCTCATCAAAACAAGAATCTGAAGCACTGAAAATTTCAAAGCAGAACTTCTGCTCGTGAGGTCTCCAGGCCTTGAGAGCGTTCGATAATTCAATTAAACTCCAACCATTTGAAAGCCAATTTGAGCAGTATCCTGGTTCCAAATTCTTCAGAGCTCACCAGTCACTATCCATTAGCCTCTGCCATGCTCTTACCTCTTGCACTGTTAACCTGCATGCATTTTGGGGGGATGAAGTCTGGCATGGCTCCTGATCCGCTTCGCAGAGAAGTCTGTTTTGATTTGTTACACCTTTTAGAAGTGTCACAAAATATTATAACTTCCAGACACCTGAGAGGTGCACTAAGCATTTATCTGTCTAGGTAGAGTTCAAATTAAACCAATTCCTCCAAAATACTTGTGAACAGGTCAGAAGAGATAAAGCTCAGATGAAGCGGATAAAATTGATGTTTTGGCAGTCACAAGTGATTATATCAGAACATTACATAGGTGACAGCTTTGCTACTTAAGATTAACCTTTTATTAATTTATATTTTTTTGATACAATTATTCGTCTATAGGGAGGGTGAATAATTTTTTGTCACCTTGAGATTTGAGTATCTTCCAGAAAACAGCTAAGACAACAGGAGTTCCTTGCTTCAAGGTCTTTCTTCTTTCTTTGGCAACTTCTGCACTCAGATATCTGCTGTTTGTTTGTTATCTGTGATATCTGAGTAACTCTGCTGTCACCTCAGCAGTCTGTCAGATCAGTGGTGATGCTGTCAAGGTAAGACACCCATCCAAAAAATGTCAGGGAGGGTGCTAAGCAAAGGTCTGCAGGACCTGCACGCCAGTGGAGGAGATTTCAAGTAAATGGCATGAACTGGAAGGATCAGCTTCCCCCGGAGCACTCGCTGAGCCGTGGTGTCAGAGCCAGTGCTCACAGCATCACTCAGAGTTTGCACAAAGGGTCCCACGGGCCAGGATCACTCCCCATGAATGCTGCCAGGCCTGCCTGTTCCACCCCATTGGACCCTGCCCTCCAGCCCTCACTGTGAGAGGTTTCTCACCACTCTGCTCTTGAATCCGTGCTGGAAAAACGGTTCAGTAGCAAGCTGAGTGCTGAATTATGCTTTGTCTACTAGAGAAAGAAAATCAGTAGCTCAGAATAATAAAAGTAATAAAAAATAAGAATAATAAAAAAAATTGTACGGCAGCAAGACATACTGGAACTCTTTTGCTGGGTTTGCTGAAGGCAATCTCCTCTCTTGCCAAAAGCAAAGGTCGCCATAAGCTGGAGAGTAGCGTGGGAAAACCTGCCTTGGAGTTGGCCTGCAGAGCAGAAAGACTGACTTTTTTTTCAGCCCTGGCTTCTCTCTTCTCAAGAGAAATTTATTTATAGGAGGAATGACGTTTCCTGCTGCATTCTTAACGTGCTTGCAGCTTGGGATAAGAACATGGGAGCTTTGTCTTCTGCCATCTGTTTTCTATGGCAATAAATATCCATTTAGGGATTTATCTTTGCCTGGTGTGTTTTAAAGTCGTGATAGGAGTGAGTGTTCATGGATATCCATTCAGGGAGGAAGTGTCATAGGTGAATAGCAGTCCCAGCCCTGTGCTGGTATAGATTTACATTTGGGTAATGGACAGTGGAGCTGTGGCTTTAGCTGCATTTTTAATCTTAACTTATCTTCTTTGGAAGCACAAGAAATAAAAAAGCAATCTGGACTAAATTCCTCCTGAGCTGCAAGCATGCACTGACACAACTGGGCACGAGGCCTTTAATTTACCATAGCTGAGAGCTGGGACCTAAAGCTGGGGCACAAAACCCAATTTTAAATGGCTTTTCCAGCCAGACCTCTCCCAGCTTGATTAGTTTCTTACAGCCCTTCATTTTGCCTGGAGATGGCCTTCCTTTTAACACAGCCTCTGTAGGGCCAGGCTTTGAGCCTCAAAGACAGAAGAGAGGGCAGACTTATTCCTTTCTAATACAAGAAAAGTGCATATTTTCTCTGGGCTTTCTAACTCAAAAAAACACACAATGCCTTGTGTTTGTGGTGAGAAACATTCCCCTGGATGGAAAATAGCCAGTGACTTCTTGAGAGGAGTAAATTGTGCTCTTCCTTGTGAGTGCCTTGAAGCAGCAGAAAGGGATCTCTGGATGGTGCTAGGCATTTGTTAGACATTAGCAGGACTCCATTCATCTTCCTCTCACACACATCTGCAGCACATGGATATAATAAACATAGCTGGGAGGCACAAACTGCCTCACATCAATAATGCAAGGGGAGAAGGGACTGCATGTTTAACGTGCTGGGGGAGGAAGAACCAGAGAAGGAAGATCTGGTGGGGAGGGCTCTGTGTTGAGAAATGCTCTGTTAGGGATGGGATTCATGTTTCCTGTTTGGTTTTTGGTGTTTGGTGGTTTTTTTGTTTTGTTTTGGTTTTTGGTTTTTGGTTTTATTTTTGGTGTGTGTGGGGGATTGTCTTCTAACCAAGGTGTATGTGCTGGTTAAAGTAGAGCTGGCTGCAGTTGAAGGAGTTATTAAATCAGTCAAAAATGTGTTCAGGGGTCCTTCTTTGCAGCCCCCCACAGCACTCTGACTGCCTTTGCAGTGCTCCCAAAGGCAATCCCGAGTGCTGGTCAGGATGAGAACATCTCATGGACATCAGCATTGAATTAGATGGACCCAAGTCATACCTCAGTCCTGACACCAGCTGCTGGTGTGCCCTGTGGCACAAAGCTTCATTCTGCCTCAGCTGACATGTCTGGTGGTCTCTGTGTCACACCTACTAATATTTAGCAATGCCCTTTTCCACTTGGACTTGTAAAATCCTTTGTAAAACCCTACATTCTGCCATGCCTTGCACAGATCTCTCACATCTCAGGCTTTTCATGTGAAACCTGCTCACTCAGGACTGTATTTTGGGCTCTTTCACTGCTGCTGTGGGATTTTATGCACTCTGAGCTTAGAAACAGATTTGGGGTGGCTTTAGGACCCCAAGTGCAGAGAATCTGCCCTGCCAGCTCTAGCTGGTGGGGGGCTCCAGGGAGAGAAAACATGATGCATCCTTCAGCCAGGCTGACCACAACCTCATGGGCCAGATGCCTGATGAGGCAGAGAGAAAAGCAGCAAGGACAGAGGCTCAGGACAAAAAAAGAAGTGATTGCAAAAATCATCCCATCAAGTTCTCTGGCAACCCTTAAAGCAAGGCTCCAGCATTTGCCTGAGAAGTCTAAACTACCTCAACCTTAGGTCAAGAAGTGGGAAGGAGAGAAATAAACTGTGGATGTGAGTGAAAATAAAACAACACAAGCCCCCTGACAGTGTCACTTGGGCTGTGTGTGGAGCTGTTGAGTCTGTACACACTGCAGTCTGTACACACTGCAGTCTGTACACACTGCTGTCTCCTGCAGTGCTGGTTACCCTTGTGCAGTTGTTCTTGCTTCCTATATAAACTAACATTCCCCAACACCTTCCTCTGAAGGTATTTCCATGCTCTGCCTTGCTCCCTGCCAAGGGGTTATATCCTGGAAGCACCCTGGGAGAGTGCTGCTGGTTTTTACACCTCTCCATCACATGGACTAAGGCACAGAGCAAAGCAAAGGCTCAGGCAGCTGCAGCCAGGCAGGGCAGTATGGATAAGGTATTTCCAAAGGGGAGATGTGCATGCATGGAGGAGAGTGCTCTCACATTTTCTGCACTGTTATGTGTCTCTCAAATAGTGATAGAAAAAAGGGGGAATGGTTTTAAATTAAAAGAGAAGAGATTTAAATCAGATGTTAGGGAAAAATCCTTCGCTGTGAGGGTGGTGAGGCACTGGCACAGGTTGCTCAGAGAAGTTGTGGATGCCCATCCCTGGAAGTGCTCAGGGCCAGGTTTCCTGAGAAACCTGATGGGGGCATCCTACCCATAATGGGGGGTCAGAATGAGATGATCTTTAAGGTCCCTTCCAACCCAGACATTCTACAGTTTTGTGATTTGTCTCTGCTCAGCCTCAGGCACAGTCTGCGTAAAACCACGAGCCACTGCAGACAGGGAGGGACCCCCTGTGGCCATCAGCAGCACAGGATGGTGGCCCTGCAGCAGCTGAGAGCTCACTCTGGATGGAAAATCATCTGCCCCCTTGCAGGAAGCCGCCTTGGGAGGGGACACCACCCTCTGCTCCCTTGCAGGAACCCTTGTGGACACCACGCTCTGCCTGCCCACCGTGGCAAGAGCAGCTGCAAACCACCAGGTGCCAGCCCTGACCCAGTGGCAGCAGTGCCAGGCAGGGAACAGGGACACAATAAAACCTGACCCAAGGCAGGTTAAGGCATCAGGGCTGTCTGCCCTGGGCCCCCTCAGGATGAGCATCTTGAACCACAAAGCCCAAATTTACCAGGAGGGACATTTCTGAATGCTCTCCAAAGCAACAGCCCACAATCAAACAATAGCAGGCCAAAGCTGTGTGAATAATTGATTATCTTTGGTTTGCTTGACGGACTGGAAAGGCAAAGGAAATATTTTTCAGGTTGACACAAAGTTATTCTACTTTCTCTTCTGCCAAATGGAGGGGAAAGAAAACAAACAACAAAAAGGATTTGCGTTTAACCGAAACATTTTTCGAACAGCTTTTAATTTTTGAGATTTTTCTCATGTTCCTTAAAAAAACCCAAGGAATTTTTCTAAATGAAATTACACTCCTTTTGAAAGAAAAAATGCAGGAAAAAAATTGGTTTGAAATGTGCAAAGCAGATTTTTTTTTTTTTTTTGAGTGCAACAGACTTGAAGTAAACTCACAGGTGGCTGCAGCTGCAGCCAGGCTGCTTTTCAGCAAAACAGAAGCCTGAAGCAAAGGCTCTCCTCTGTCCTGGGTGAAAGGACCAACTCTGAGCCACTCTGGGCTTGTAGAGCTTCTGCACTTTGCCCCTTGCCCACCCATGGGGCACTCAGCCCAAAACCCCAGTGGGCAGGAATGAGCAGAGGGTGCCTGTTCCTTTGAGCTGACCACTGTTTGGGGGTATCAGCAGTGACAAGCTGGGCTGTGAGTGTGTGTGCAAGGTGTCCCTGTCCCCTGGGAGCTGTGCTGGCCCTGCCAGCTCTGTCAGAGGCAGCTCAGCAGGCAAAGGCAGCCTGAGAGCACCTGGTGTGTGCCAGCTGTGCACTCAGTGTGTGCTCTGGGGGTGTCTGAGCCCCTGCCCCAGCTGCTGCTCCTTTGCCAGCCCATCAAGGTGTCAGGAGCCCCTGCTTCCCTGGGCACTGCTGCTGGGTGATGTGCTTCCAACTAATCAAAGGCACTATTGCAGCTTTCCTGGGATCCCCTGCTACTCCTGCTGCAGCAGGAAAGCAGCAGCCTTGCCTTGGCTGTCCAGGGACAGCCCTGGGGTGTCACCTCAGCTGGCACCAGTTAGAGGGACCCTGTGCACTGCAGAGCCCTCACTGCCACCAGCGCTCACTGAGTGTCTCAGCTGGGACAGACACTGCTGGGCATCTCTGCTCAGTGACACAGAGCCCTTCCACACCACCCTCAGCTTTCCTCTGGTGTTCATTATTTGACATTTATTATTATTATTATTATTATTATTATTATTATTATTATTATTATTATTATTATTATTATTA
>NW_005054409.1:1098806-1131997 GCF_000277835.1 Geospiza fortis
TATTATTATTATTATTATTATTATTATTATTATTTGCTCCCCACTGCTACAGGTCAGTGCTGCCATATGCCATCATGCTCTTCTCTCAGTGAGTATTGAATATTTGAAACTGCTTTTTTTTTTTTTTCCACAAATTATTACCCCAACAATTGCCACAGAGTATTTAACTAGTTACATTTGTTGTAGGTTATCTTACAGTTCCTTCTGGCACTAATTTCCACTCTAAGTCACCACACAGCCCCTGACAAGTATTAACTCCCATTCATCAGCTCACGGGTCCCACCAACAGTAATTCCTGCCATGGCACACACCAGCAGCAATTTCTTCACACCATGACATAATCCCTGTTAGCTCTGACTACTAACAGGGCTATCAAATGGCACCCTCCTCATCCTCTGGGCATGCATTCAGGACAAAGAAATCATGGCTTACCCTCTCCACACTGCGTCTCCTCAGTGATCCATATGGAATTTTGAATAAAAGTCTTCGGGTCCTACCCGGAGTCACAGCTGCCTGCACTACCATAGTGCAGAGCTAACTCATCTGTGTGTGTGTGTGAGAGAGAGAGAGCTCACAGCACTCACAGGCTTCCCTTGAAATAACTTACAGTCTCATCTAGATTTCCCAACTATCAAATAGCTGAGTGGGTTTTCACATCAGACCATATGAGTCAAGATGTGGCTGGTTTGAAAGAAGGAGGGGGGAAATGGGAAAAAAAATTAAAAAAAGGAAACCCCAAGCCTTTTAACCTTAACAACATGCTTCAAGCAGCATATCTTTAGCTTCCTTCTGTTTCTTGGTGTGGTTTGCTCAGCAGGATTGCTGTGCCATAGAGGTGGAAGAATTAAGCTTCTGGGGAGAATGTTCCAAAAACGTCAAGCCCGCTTCTTGTTGCTACAGATGGTAACCAGGTCAGTTGTCTAATCAAAGCTCTATCTGAGTTATTGTATGTTTTGCCATGTGACTGCAGACCCCTCTGGTTTGCTGTACAGTAGATCACATGTCCATCTTAAAAAGAATATCTGGTGTATCACCATCTGGTACAGAGATTAGTGTTAATTCCTGGGTTCAGATATTCCTCCCTCCTGGATGCTGGGAAGCACAGAGCCAGAGCAGAGGGCTCAGGCAGCTCCTCTGGGCTGCTCAGCTGAACTGAGGGCTCACAGATCCAGGCTCTGTGTGGCACAGAGCAGCACATGCATTGGGACAGAGAACAGGCAGTACCACTCACATCCACATCACTCAAAGCCTGGTGGGTGATGCCTGCAGCTTCTGTGTGTACTCACTCCCTTACAAAAATGATTGTGTTGCAGTCTGTGATTGTGAAGTGTTACTTTCAGGAAGTCACTCTCAGTGTCTACTTCTTTTCTTTTTTTCCTCTCTTATAAAACCACTTCAGAGGTTAGAAAAGTTTGAAACTTTATTTACGCTCCAAATCGTACACACATGCTTTGGAAAGGGGAAAAATACTTCCCCTTCCCACAGACTTTCCATAAGAGCAGGAGCTGTCCTAAAGCAGCCAGGTATAAAGCTGTGCTCTTATAGGAAAGTGTTTTGGGTGTTGTGTTCATTTCCATACTCTGTTGGAGGTATTGGTCCACATGCAGTTTAGAGTTAATGTGGGCAAAGTGGGAGCTTCTCAACCCAGCAATTCCTGAGTGGTACTTTGAATTTGCCCAGTAAAATGGAAAAGATGTTGGCCCATGTCCTTTTCCTTGAAGCAGTCTTGCTGGGAGAGCAAAAATCTGCTGAGTTGGAGAGCCAGTCCCTTCCTCCATGTATTGTTCTCATTTTAATGCAAAACTAAAAATACTTTGTTTTGATCCAAGTCCAAAAGCTGGGATGAAGGTGTTAGGGACATGACATTAAAGCAACCATTTCAAATAAAAAAAAGAGAAACTCTATCTGCTGAGCATATGTACATGCATTAAAACCAGTCAAAGAAAAAAAACAACTGCAGCTTGATGTGGGAAACTCTAAATATTAAAACAATTGGCCTTTGTTCATAATGAGTTCCATATGTGTCTTGCCAAAGAGAGTGAAAGAGACAGGAAAAGATGGAAATATCTTAAGCATGACTGACTTATATAGGTTCTTTATGTGGAATAGGTGTACAGTTAAGGTCTCTGCTTCTTGCAGGTTTTTTTAATGATTGTTAGTGCCCCCCTGCTATCTCACAGCCTGCCTACCCCTTCTTGTCAAGCATGAAGGGGTTGGCATTTCCCAGGGGGAGCCTTTGCCTGCATCAGCAGAGCCCCTGGGACTGTCTGCTGGAGAAACAGGGCAAAGGTGGCAGCAATTAGCCCTGCTGGGAGCTTTTCCTGAATAAAACCTGAGTCATGCCTGACTCAGGACCTCGGGGGTGAGTGTTTCATCAAGAGCAGAGGAGCAAAGGTGTCCCTGTTCACCCCATCCTGCCCACACCAGCCCCCTTCCCCAGGAGCTCTCTTATTCCTGCAAGCCTGTTCTCTTTCCTGCAGGTCCAACTCATGGAAATAGCAGCTCTGTAGATAGAAATTTATCCACTAGAGGGGACAAAGAGCCACTAGACACATGGAGATGTGTCTGTAATCCATCAGGCTCTGGGACAAGGCACAGACAGTCCAGTGGTACCAGCATGAAACACCACACACTGATATTCTCCACAGGGGAAAGGGGAGCATTCATTCAGTCATTTCCACAAAACTCAGGTGTTTCTGCCTGGATTTTTAGGTCCTGCCAATGAAATGCAAATCTGTGTATTGCTCAAGGCAGCTGAATGGTAATAAAAATACTCTTCTTTACAGGAAACATCTTGCACACGTGAAAAGTAGAAGAAACCCATCCATTTTCATGTTACTGGAGCCAATTCCAGTAAGGTCCCCATATATCCCACTGGACCTGACTCCCTGCTCCATGATGGCACCATGTGGAGGGTGGCAGCACAGCACTCTGGCTTTTCTTCTGCTCCAGAACTGCAGCCCAGGCACAACTCTGTGGGTGCCCTCCATGAAAAACTGGAGACCTGGACCCACTATGACACTTCTGTTTCATTCCTCATTTCCCAGGGGATATGAACCTGGAGAAAGGAAGCCAAACCTTAATCATCAGCACTGTGGAAACCATCCAGGAGGATGAGATGTTTGCTTTATATTTTTTCTTCAAAGCATATTGGTAGGCAGCTGTACAGGGCAGTCTGCTAGAATTCGTTTGATAGGTTGCCTAGAGGTAATAATGTAAAACTTGCTCCCATGAGGGTCTTTCTAGCTGTTCCCAGAGGGTGAGTTTGGGTGTTTGTGGCAGGAATAAGCATATCCAAGGGCACTTCAGCCCATGGAGATCCCCCTTTCCCATTTAGGGGGCTACAGATGCAGATTGAGATGACCAAGCTCATCACTGAATCTTCATTTAACTGCACTGTCTGCACAGACCATCTCCAGCTGAACAGAACAGTAGGAAATAGATCCCCAAATATTGTAAGGGACCATCCTGACCTTGCCTCCACAGACCTCCAGAAGGGACACACTGTATTTACTAACTGCTGAAAGACAAGGCTCTTTAAAGCAGTGGATGCTTTTCAGTACTAATTGCAGGCTGCCAGGAGCAGTGGGTTGTGGTAACAATGCATCACAGGAAAGTATAGCCAATGCATTGCTATTTGGACTAGATTTCTTTTTTGGTCTTTAATGAAAAGGAGAGAGGAACCATTTACTGCTGCAAAGTGTGTCTTATATTTGCAACACAGGAGTCAAGTTTCAAGTCAGGGTACTCCCAGCAGAGATCAATGAATGGAAACCAGTGACAGCAGAGGCACAGACTGAAATGCAGTGAGTGGTATCCATCAGATCTATCAATAAGACATTGTATTGTAAAATTGAAAAGTCACTCACTACAGAAAAATCCACTTAAGTCTGGTATTCCATGAAGACACAAGTATGGCAACAGATTGAGGGGGAAATAAGGATAATTTGCAGCTCCTGGCAGTATTTTCCACCCTGGACAATATCTATGGTTTGTCAGTAGCAAAGCCAAATTCTTCCCTGGAGCCCTGATAGGGAAACCACTTCTATTTGAGCTCTTTAGCAGCTCCTATTAATCTTTGTGGGATTTCTTACTTCCCACTGTAAGCAATCCTCCCTTGCTATTCTGCTGGAAAGACGAGGAGAACAGAGCTTCCCCAGAGCTTTGGGGCTGCAAACCCTACAGTGACTTAGCTTACATTTTATTGCACTCAGAATCAGCCTGCAAAGGAAATTGCCTTGTTGGGAGTGAAAGATGTGCAGAGGTTGTCATTGCAAATCCTGCTTGCCTTTGATTTAAAAAAAAGCTAGACAATTTTCCAGTCTTACATGGTGTTTTACAGAGAAATGTTATGATCACTCTAGCCTGGGGAGGGATGTGGGAAAACACACTGGGTGCAGCTCCATTCCCATGTGAGTCCTTTCCATCAGAGCTGGCAATAACCCAGCAGCTTGCAGGGGTGAGAGAGAGAGAGAGAGGCTCTTTGTGGTAACCCCAGGCACAGAAAGCCTGGGGGCTTCCCCTGTGTGTGGCAGGGCTGTGTCACATCAGGAGCCACTGCACCATCCTGTCCCTGTCTCCCCTGGGCAAGCAGTGCATGGGAGTGCCTTTGCTGTGTGCAGGGTGGATATGGGGGTCAGCCCCACTCTGGAGCAGAGATTTGTGCTTTGTTTCTCTCTGTTTTGGTGCTCTGGGTCATGCAGTGATCAGGGTGGTGTTGGATTGCACGTGCAGCATGTCCATCACTTGTACCAGCAAAGGCCCAACAAAGGCCATTGGACTGCACGTGCAGCATCTCCATCACTTGGACCAGCAAAGGCCATGGGGAATTTGGGCTCCTGTCGCAAATTTACATTGTGCTGCAGCATGGTTGTTTAACCACCTGCAGTTCATAGATATGTTGGTGGGTCTGACTAGCATAAGCCTAATCAGAAACCCAGAACCAAGCCCTTCTGGGCTCATATCTGATGCACATTGCTGTAGGTTGACACAGAATGTTATGTCAGATGCTCCTAAATGTCCTCATTCTCTGGCATTCCATTATTTATTCCATAAATATCTGCATGGTTGCCCATCAGCTGCTCTGTGTACCTCAGCCTTGGGTGTTCATGGCAGAGCAGAGTGTGAAGCCCAGGATGTCACCTGCTGAGCCTGGTGACACCCAGCCAAGCACTCAGACCCATCAGCTGCTGTGTCCACCAAGCCAGCAAGTTCTTGGCTCAGCCCCTACTGCAAACCATGACACAGGTGTAGACACCCCAGGAAATATCTTCAGGAAAGAGGACAGAGCAACCTACACTTTTCTTCTTCCCCTCCTGCCACCAGGCAGGCTGCCCCAGAGCTGCCTCCATCCCACTGCAGTTCTCCTCTGCCTCCTCTGACCTCCCTGGTCCTGGCTGGGAAGGTGGTCCCAGTCTTGGAGCACCCAAGGCAGGTGGGCTCCTGGAAAACCCTGTCCAGAAGAACAGCAGCAGATAGCAAGCAGGGCCTCTGCTAGATGGAAGGAGATTTCCCTTGGGTTTTAGTGTGCTGGCAGGTCAGTTCTTTTCCCACATAACTCACAGAGATGGTAATTAATTAGGGAGGGAGCTCGCCTGACCCCACTGCCCTGGAGACACGCCCCTGTAAACATCACAGAGGGATTGAAGGGGCCACCTCTGACTTCCAGGGCTAACATAAACAAAGGAGGAGATGTTTGGCAACACCAGCACATTCCCACATGGAGGCTGTGCAGCAGAGGAGGGTGTGATGCACACACGAGCTCTTAGCTGGGGGATGGCTGCACAATATTTCTGCTGGGGGTCTGGTCTAAAGCCATTGCAAATCCTGCTCACTGCAATGGATGTGTGAATACTTGGTGTGTCTCAGTATCAAATCTTAAAATGTGAGCAGGCTGTTCCTGTGGATTGCTCAGCGCTGCTGATTTGCTTCAATTCCTGAAGAAATAGGGGCGTGCTCAGCACGGCATGGAAGGTACTCAGCCTTGAGCTTGATTTAAGCCCTAAACAGGATATGTGACATATGGACTATGCCAAACACTGTGAAGATAAATGCTTCTTTGTTCTGTGCAATTTTCTCTCTTTTAAAACTTCATCCTTGTTGCACTGCTTTGATTAATCTTAATATATTGTGGGAAAGCATATGTGTCTGTGTAAGGGAAGGAGAGAGAGCTATGTTGCCCCAAGAGAAAGCCACATGAATAGCAGAGAGACCAACATGTCCCTAAAGAAAGGAGGGAAGTGGAAGACCCCTGAGAGATGTTACAAGGGGTTTTTTTCAAGCTTTGCCAGACTTGGTAAACAGCTTCTCAGACAAATTATGTTTTTAGCTGAGGTCTAGCAGGCTTGGAATAATGATAATTTTCTCCAAGTGAGGAGAAAACTGCATCAAGCTGAAAGAGGAGCTGCTAACATTGGCAAAGTACAAACCCAAATTGGTTGTGTTTTGTGTGTATTTCCTGGGCAGATGAAGAAACGTGAAAAGTTTGACTCTCTGGATCTTCAGTCTTGGAATCCTGGAGCCTCCCCCTGTAATCCCTATCTGTTCATACAACAGCCTAGCCCAGCTGTAGGACACACCTGAAGGGGCATTGACCTCTCCTAACTTTGGGCCCTTTATGTGAGGTTGTCACTTGGACTCCTTTTGTCATAGCTGGAAGGAAATGGGCACTTGCAAGGTTTGAGACGCCAGACCTGCTTTAGCTGCTTGTTTTACTGGGAGTTGAATGGAACCTGAAAGTGTCAATGTGTCCCACCAATTATGACACAAACATGACAACTGGCCACTCTTTGTCTGCCTTGCCAGCTCTCAGAGGCTCTCCTCTGTCTCTTGGTAGCTGTATTTAATTACCTTGTGTTTGCTCACATCCCTTTTGGCATTCACCCTCCCAGCTCTTCATTCTCACTGTCTCGTGTCTGTGTGTTGTTCAGCATGGCTGGCCAAGCCTAGGCTGCTCCACAGAGCTCTGCTGTTCCCAAAGGCTCTCTGAGGGTCAGCAGCACAACCTGACTCTGCTGGAAGTGAGATGGGAGCTCTCTGCAGCTGATGGCACCATGTGGAGGGTGGCAGCACAGCACTCTGGCTTTTCTTCTGCTCCAGGACTGTCCATGGCTGCTGGATTCCTGGCTTGGCTCAAAAAATGACTCAACAAACTCATAAAAAGACATCTACTGTGGGCTGGTAAATTTGAAGGTGCTACTTGTGGGTCATGAAAGCCTTGAGTACAAGGAACTGGTTGTTGAAAGGTAACTGTGGGAGATGTGGTTGTGCATTTACCCTCTTTTAGAGCTGTCTGTAGGGAGCTGATGTTATCTGCTGCTCAAGACATGGAGCTGGACTACGTCATTCACTGGGAAGACCTGATGTGATTATTTTTCATTTCTCAGTTTCAGAAGTGTCTATACAAAACCTGAGGCAAGCTGCTTAATTAGACCTCTTTAATGGCACAATCCTGCTAAGCAACCTCAGCTTTTACTGCAGGTCAAGGGGCCTAATTCTGCCTCTCTTCTCTGCACTGCCATAACTCATGCTGACTCCAGTGGTGGAGGGTAAAGCTTTAAATCTCCTGCAAACTGGAAACTGAGGAAAAATTGGGGGATGCTATTGTTGCCAGAGAGAAACTCATTAGGAGCTGCTTCAAATAACCAATTTCTCAGATAAATAAACACATGGAAATACCCATTATATTGCAGGGGGTGAGGTTAGCACCCACACTTCTGCATTATGCATGATTTGTGACTGCTCTGGGTACAAACTTGCTTCTTGCACTTCGATTAGCAAGCCCTGGCAGCCTGGCAAAGCCACACAATTTACTGCTGCTGCAGAGGTTAATGGATCACTTTACATGTTGATAGTGTCTTATTATTACAATGGTTATTAAGAAAAATGTGAGACAGACACCAGGAGTCGATAGCAACTGCAAGAATGTTTGTTTGATTGCTGCAGGGAGGGGAACTGCTGTTGTAGGGCTCGTGGTGCAAATGGTGGTTGAGTTCATCACAACCACCTTCCTGCACCCCTCCTGCCTCCAGAGTGTCCTCAGCCCAGCCACGAGGATGGCCACTGTTTACTAGGGTTGATGGCATGAGAAAATAGGAAGGTTAATGGTATAATTGCCCAAAGAATGGACAATTTTCACAGCTGTCCATGCCAGAGCATGCTAGGACTAGATCCAAAGTCACACTTCATGCTTGGCATCAGAGATCTGTGAGACATTGATAGCTGGATTATTCTGCAATAATGTGGAGTTTTATGCTCTGGAGGGAACAAATCACCAAACTGAACTTCTGGAAGTTGTATTTCTACTCCTTTCTAAGTGGAAAGATGGAAAAGGAGGCTGCTTAAATGGCTCCATGTCCCTCTGTCTCAGCTTCTCTATCTGTAAGATGAAAAATCATCAGTGCTGATTCTATTGTTGTTTCACTATTATTAATAAAGAGCCAGGTCAACTAAATGCCCCTCCCTTCCCAGTTTAGTTTTAAGAGCTGGAGTCTGTGGGTATTGGTAGCCACCACTCCAAGTCCTTATGGGGACATGATGGCCTTGTCCCCCTCATAGTGCCACCCCCATTGCCCAAGTCCACCAGGGAGCTCTGTCTCCTGTGGTGCCACTGGCCAAGAGAGCTGATCCTCATTTCAGACCCTTCAGTCTTAGCATCTGAGTCCCTCTCTTTCAAATATCCAGCTGCAGATCTGCCTGCATACAGGAATTGGACTCCCTCCTTAATTCCATTTCATCCCAGGTAATTTCTTCTGACTGAGTGTCATACTCTTGGTACCTTGGTGTTAACTCTGCCAGAACCTGACAACGTGGGGAGGGAGAAGAGCAGCTCTTTCTCTGGGTGATGGAGGAGGCTGGAGCATGGCAAATCTGGATTGCTGCATCCAGCCAGGGCAGAGCAATCACAGCCCCTCCCCATGCCAGAAAGCCCTCACAAATTTAATTTCATAAGCTACTCTCATATATATATATATACATGTAGGCTATATATGTAGATATAGGTATTTAAAAATAGATTTTAAATATTTTTATATAGACATATATACATATACATGTAAGTATATATTTTTTCTGTGGAGTGTGATGGGAAGAAGCCTGAGGAGCCAGCTGTGAAAACAGATGTTTGCAGGAATGTAGAAGGAGATATGGAGTGTACTGTGGATATGAAAGGATGTGTTTGGATGGGCTCTAAGGCCCCAGGAACCATTGGAGATAAATTGCCTGTTGTATTCCAGGTGATACCTGGAGTGGGTCAGCACACGAGGTTCATGGTTTAAAGACTTCATCTGAAGAGTTTTTTTCTCCCCTGGGATATCCACTGCAGCTCCATCATGTCTAGCCTCAGTCTCCTTTTGATGCCAGCTGATGTTTGACTACCTCAGGCTCACTTTCCTAACAGGATTATTATCCCTTAACTTGTTTGCTTGAAAGTCTGTTTTTAGCAGGTCTAAAGCCACATCCACAATGCGAGGAAAAGCATTCCCTGGTGGGGCAAGCTCCACAACCCTTCTCACTTTCAACCCCTTCCTGACATCCCATGCATGCTGGGCATGGTATACCCTGGAGGTTTGCTCTACCTGCCCTAAGGCAAGGCCTGGAAGGCAGCAACGTTGATCCTGAGGTTTCCCTCAAAGGTCTCATTCACAGACTGCTCAAGGATACTCAGTGTATCCAGATGCAAGGAGAGCTTAGCTCAGGGATGCCTTTTGCAAGCTATGAAACCAGGATTCAGAGCCTGCATTTCATCTCCAGGCTCCCTTTCCCCTGCAGCACACCCCAGGGACCTGCTGAGCTTGTCCCTGCACTGCCCCCCTGCTTTGGTCCCTGTCTGTCTGTCTGTCCAGCTCTCTGCAGGCAGCCAAGCCCCAGCTGATGGAGCAGCAGCCCCCCAGTGCTGACAGCTAATTATCAAATGTCATGTCAGGGGCTTCCCTTTTATCTCATCTCATCCAGCCCAGCAGAGCTCTCCAGTGCCCTTTGGAAACAGGGGAAGGAAGTGTCAGAGCAGCACCAGCTGCTTCTCTGATAGCAGGATGACAACGTGGCCAGAACAGCCTGTCCTGGAAGGAAGTGGCAGCTCGTGCCATGTAGATGCTAATCTCTGGTCTCCACAAAAAGAAAGGAAAAAATTGTTTTAAAAATTGTTCTCATGTAATACTAGCTTTCCAGAGGAAGCATTTAACACATCTGCTGGCAAGGCTTGCCATCACCCCTGCAGAACAGCTGAATTCACTCCAGGTGAGTTCCTGCAGGAGAATTTAGCTAAAAACTTGTCCAGAGAAAAACTGGCCTGATCCTGTAGTTTTTCTTCAGTCTGCATTAGTGCAGAAGCCAAGTTACACCAAGGTGTGTTAGTCTGAGCTGAGCTATGTCTCGGTTTTCCTTAGAAACTGGTGGTTGCTTCTCATTTGCTGTCTGCTGTAACCTTTTACACTGTGACCAAACGGGCTTGATAGTTTGGTACAAGCTATTAAAGTGAGCTTTGTCAGGGCCCACTGATCCAGGAATGGGTTACTGCCCCTGAGGTCCAAGAAGCATTAAAACTAAGTTTCTTTGGAAGGAAATAAAGATAACTCAAGGCTCCACAGACCACAATTTCCCAATTTTGTAAGTAATCACCTGGTTTGGAGCAGTGGAGGGCACCACAGAATTGGAAGAGGAGCATTATGGTGACAGATGGCTTCGCTCTTTCAGCAATAAACCTGACACAGATGAAGATGCATGGCTTGGAGCAGACTTCAAGATCATTTCCAGGAGGGTCCTGTTACCTCCCAGTCTGCCCACAACCCATCCAGCCCAACCAGTCTGGCCCCATGCTCCTCCCCAAAATACCCATCTTGCTGCAGCAAAACACTTGGTCATGGATCAATGACCTTGCACAAATCTGGCTGCTAGAATGCTCTGTGACAGCCAGAGCCTGAAGTTTTTCCCTTCTTTCATATTTACTTTTCTGTATCCAGTATATCCAGAGGTTATTTTTAGCATTGCTAAATGAATAGGTGGTTGAAGATCAAATGCAGCAGCAAGGCAAGGTGATGTATGAGTAAAGCCTGAAAATTGTGCCTGATAGTGGTGATTCTGCACGTGGCATTTGATCTAGATTATCCACAATTCTTCCTGCCTTAATTCCTAGGTAGAATTTAGAAGAGTCCAGCTCAAACGTAGTTTCTCATAAGGAAAACCTTTTTCCTTGATTTGCATAAGGCTGGATAGCTGCAAACGTAGTTGCTCATAAGGGAAAACTTTTTTCCTTGATTTGCATAAGGCTGGATTGGATTCCCAGCCCTGAGGTGAGATGTGAAGCCTGGAGATGCTGCCCCAGGCTGTGCAGGGCTGTGACACTGCTGCAGTGTGCCCTGCACAATGCTGCTCACACACCCCAGCTCCTCCAGAGGCAGCTGTGCCCAGGGGTGGCACAGCATGGCACTGCACAGACACGTCCCTGCATCACAATTTCAGCTCTGTCCCAGCTGGGGGTGGTTCACTGGCTTTCTGGAACTATAAATTTGAGAGACCAGTTCAAAACACAGCCTGGGAAGAGCTCCATTGGTTTCACAAACTGAGGTCACCTGCACCTCTGGAGAATTTGGCCCACATTTTATTTGGCCAGCTGTCACTCTCATTGCAAAAATCACCAAACACCAAACCCAGAAGCTCAGGAGGAGACACATTTGGATGGAATCAAGATATGGACATTAAAAGAGACAATGGGACATGAAGAGCCAAGAAGATATGATTACTAGGCTGTGTGGTTCCCAGCAAGACAGGAGGCTTTTCATGCCCTTCAAACACTATCAGACACTTGTAGGATTGGTCAACCTCAGTCAACCCTGATTTCTAGGTGTTGTCAGTCTCTGAGATTCTGCTTGGAACTACCCTGTGACAAAGGGCTTTAAGCACTCACTGTTCAATGTCACCTGTGCCAGGAGGGTCTCGGTCCCCCAGGTGTCAAACACCCAAATCAGTGAAGCAACACTGAGCTATAAATAGACCAAGAGGAATTGTGCTGCCAAGTTTATCCTACAGCATTTGCAAATACTCCAAAGAAAGCACTGTCCCCTTCCCACACAGAGTAACTCTCACAATGTGCTGTGGTGGTGAGAGGCAGATGTTACATCTTTGCTGGTCATGGGGATTGAAATCCTCAGGGATTTTCTCTGGGATTCACAGTGGTGAGAGCTGGGAAAAGGAGTTGAATCTAGAGCAGCAAATAAATATTAGGCTGATTCAGATATTACAGCCTAAAGAGTATTTCAGTATTTTGTGCCCCATGTAGAGGCTTTCACAGGGCAGCCTCCAATAATGTTCATCTACCCCAATCTCAGCAGCCTGGGAAAGGGGTAAAGGCACTTTCCAAAGTACTGAGAGAAGATGCCAGCACAGAGAAACTTGAATCCATTTCACAGCACAGATGGACACCTCAATAAGTGGACCACAGGCTAGAAATCTGGCAAGATCTCCTGTTTTTCACTTTTGAGTTTGATGCCTAACATTCCTCATCACTAGACCCTGAAATTTGAAATATTCCATTTAAGGGATGCCAAGAACTCTTCTGAAAATTCAGAAGGTCACTTGCCATCTTATTTCTTATAGCCTGAATTCAGAGAGTGCAGATCACCTTGGCATGACTTTTTTCACAAAGACAAATGAACTGGCAATCCCTCACTATTACTTTCCGTCCCCTCCCACCAAAAAACCTTCCAAAACATGACCATCTCTGACCTTTAGGTGAAATCCATAAAGCTGTATTGAAAAAGGCAAGAATGTGTTTAGAAATGCTTTGATATTTTTAAGAAACCCTAAGATGAGATGATAAAGACAGGTTCTTATCTCAGATGTGTAGAAGCAGACCAAACATTACTTCACTGAGCTTTGATGATTCCAAGGAAGTAAACCCAGATTTACACTGGTTTAAAGAATTTGATACATCCAGGAGTCATAAACTGTATTCTCTTGAAAACACAACTGTTTTGCTTGTTCCTACATCTCTTACAAAACAACCCAAGAGTCAAATTGTAATCTAACAGCTGTCAAAATCCTGAAGTCAAGGACACTTGATGTCAAGCAATGCACAATTTCAATCTCTGTCAATGCAATAGTTTTACAGAGATATTTCTCAAACTGACCAAATCTCTCCTCCTTTTCACATCACATTTGTAGATGATACACAAAACCAGGGCAAAATCTGTCCTGTCTTGGATCTCACACTGTTCCAGTTTTGCATATTATTGCTTGCAGGAGATGCCTAAACCAAAACATATTGGTAGAGTTGGATTACACACAGTGTATGAGGAAATGCAAAGAAATTAAGTCAATGTAACACTTTGGATATGCCATAAAATTTGTATACTGCCTTCTGGATTATTGGCAACTCAATTTAAAAAGGAAATTGTGGCTTACTTACAAACACATCCATTAGTAGGTGCTCCAGCGTCACTTCAATATCCTCTAATTTAGCTGCTAAAGTCATTGTGAAGTCAAACAGAGCAAAGCTGTCAGAAGTCGCAATCCAAAGCCTCTGTGGCCAAATCTAGTTCTCAGACTGTCACAAATGAGTTTCTCACAGATAAGGAAAATCCAAGAAATCAAAAGTTAACATCAGAGTCCGGATGACGCCTGGACTCCGCGCCGGCTGCCAGCCCTGCTTGCAGGACTGAGGATCATTCCATGTGTGCAGGATGGGAGCAGAAGCTGCAGCGTGTGTGCTGCCTTCCTTTCAGAGCTCCCCAGCCAGAAGCATGGAGTTATATCTGGGAAACCACAACAGAGGGAGGGAGAGACACACACAGAAGGAGAGAGAGGGGAGGAATGGAATAAACTGCCTTTGACTATGACTGATATTTATAGGACTGCTTGTTTTTGACTCCAGTCCATTTCTCTGTTCATTTCTGACCTTTCACAAATGGCCCAGCACACTGGAGCACATTGTACAAGAGGGGCAGTGGGTCCCACAGAAGTTGGCTGTGACCAGTGCTGGGCCAATTCACACAAGCACTCCATCAATAGCTCTTTGTCACAGCATGCCAGGCTCTGCGCTCCAGCAGTGACAGAGGAGAGCACAGACGTGTAAAAAACAAGGAAACAAGAGTTGTTTGGGTACTAATTCTTTCCTAAGAGTATAAATAGATCCCCTTACTCACTCCCCAAGGCACTGGCATGCAGTGGTGACTGCTGAGGTTATGTATGGCGGGGAATAACCCCAAAAAACACTGCAGGGTCTGACTCTGCAAACGCCGCTTCTGGCACATGCTCCCACCACTCACCCCTTTCAGCTCTGCAGCATCCTCATCCCCTGAGCACTTCTCAGGACTAGACCCTTCCATTTGCTGCATTTATGGGAAGTTTAAAGCATGAGCCCAAGTGCTTGCTGTTCCTCCAAGCATCTGCTCCCACTTAATGGAGAAAAGGTTTCTGCCTGCTCAGCACTTTGTAGCTCTCACAGCTCCACATGGAGTGGGAAGGTATTGATGGACATGACCCAACCAAAGCAAAACCCAGCGGAGGTTCCCTTCAAGGATTTTTCATAATGTTCACTGGAACCAACTAGAAAAGAAACTGAGGCATAAAAAGGACAAATACTGAAAGTCTTGATATGGCCAGGATCAGTGTCAAAGTCTTCTGCATCCTAGACAGTGCCAGGTTCATCAATGTGACTTTCATGATGTTCACATTGCCCAGCCAAATTACTTTTTATTTATTTGACATGTACCCACATGGTTTGAAGTCTGAGAGTGAAATCTTGCATGTGATATATTCCAGACACTGGACAAAAAATATCCACAAGGCTGCTCTGAAGACCTCAGAAACTGAAGACCAGCATTGTTTATAAAGGTGTGAGATGGATAGAGTTGATGGAGCTTAGAAAGACCTCTAGTCATAAATTCCAACTAAATATTCTCAGAGTTATAGCTGAAATCACATTTTCAGACATGTACCCATTAGCATCTGGACAGAAGCTGCCTCTGATGGCCGAGTTTTACCAGACAACAACATGATGGACCATTTGGGACATGTTATGATGGATGGTTTCAGCAGCAGAGAAGGACATGTCATTCGTTTTCCAGCTGGGCCAACTCTCATTCACACATGGCCCTGCATCAGATAATGGGTTGACTGCTCCAGAAATAAACCCAGCATGGGAAGCTTGTCTACTGCAGAAATCCTGTTAATCATTCTCATGCAGCCCTTTCATTAAAGCTTTGACAAAGTGTCTGTCTTCACCAGTGTGAGTGGAGGGGTGTTTTGATGAGTGTGGATCAAGACAAAGAAGAATACATTTGGAGGGAAGGTGGTGGAAACCCAGGGAACCAGAATGCGGTGAGGCAATGAGTGAGCTGGTGTGCATGGCCACAGGCCTCACCACAGACAGGATTTCATGTGTTCTGCTCTCTAGGAAGCATTTGCAGAAGAAGACCTGACTGCTGGTAAGGTCTTCATCCTCTCCAGCATGTGTGGAAATTCAGAGATTCCAGGAATCTGTGGTTCCTACACAGCCAGGCTGGGTACAGGGACACATGACTGGCCTTCTGCAGGTCCCTGGCCCAGAGATCAGTGTTTGGGCTGTGTCAGATGAGCCAGCAGTGCTCCAGCCAGACTGAATCATGCATTTGTCCACCTCTAACTGACCCAACTACTGTCCAACCAGTCTGACCACAACAAGAAATTCACTGGAATCAAACATGTGATCCCTTCTGTCCTCCCCACCCCATTTATTGCACAAAGGCTAAGTGTTAAATACTGAAACACTAAATTAGAGATTCTTTTCTGTAGGCTCCCTGTGTGCAGTAGAACAGGGCAAGCATGTCACTTGTGCCCCTTGACTGTCCCTGTAGCTGCATTGTGTTGGTTACAGAGATAAACAACAGGAGACATCTTCCAGAGTCAGAACGCAGTGTCCACGTGACAGACTCTTTGACTCCAACACAGGCTCATTTTTGTCTTCACAAAGATGTATTTCAAGATTATTTCAAAACTGATGGAGAAAATAGTATCAGGCACAAGAAAACGGCTTAGGGGAACACATAATGACTTTTCTGGGGCCCACTCAAGAAACACCTGGCACTGAAAACACCACGTGCTCCACTGGCAATGGCAAGGAGGATGGATGAATTCCTGGGTTCTCACCCAGGCTCAGCTCTACATGGCCTGGGATTCCCATGTTACCACAATACATATTGATACAGCAGGTCTTAGGCCCTTGCAGTTGCAATATTCAGCTGAGAAGTTCTCCTGCTGATCAATATTAACTGTCTGTAGCAATGGTCAGAAGTTTGGGTAAAAATGCCGTTACTGGGAAAAGCTGCTTTGCTGGAAGTCCTGTGGAACTTTCCTGACTCCCAGAGTGCAGGGCATTTTGTACTCAAGGGTATATCTCTTTCCTTTTTTTGTTCAAATTGCAATAAAATTTCAGATTCAAAGAAAAGCACAATGGGGAAAAATGTAAATTATAGAAAATGTGCAGAAGAGAAAAAAGAGTCATGATGTTCCAGTGATAACTGAAGCAGTTAGTGTGGCTGTGGTAAAATTATACTGATGGTGAAAAAAAAAGGGCACCAAAGTGTAGACTTCTACTTTGTCTTAAGCTAAAGTATAGAAAGCTGTTTCACTCAACCCCTCAAAAAAGCAGATAGCAGAAACCAGAGTCACAAAATCAGATCAAAGCAGAAGTATTTATTCAAACATGTAAAAGCTCTGAATCTATCCCATTGGATCTCTTCTAGCTCTGGCTTCAACGTTGCTTACCCCAAGTGACCTCTTTTTTATGGAGATAGCCACTCAGATAGAGTAAACAAGAAAGAATTTCTCTGAGTTCCCCAGGGATTTTTCCCAAAACTTCTATGCCTGTGCATTTCAGGTGCACACAGAAATGAGATCACATGTGACAATGAGAAGCTCTAACCTGGTTAATTCTTTAACACAGTAGGTCCAAACATGATTCTTTGTTAAATCATTATTTCCATCTTTTCTAATTTCTGAGAATGTATTACTTTGGCCTTTGCAAGCATGAGACCTTTTCTATTTAAAGCAGAGCATCCATCTGACAACACACCAGGGTATTTGTGCAGAACAGGATGTTCTTCTACACCCACATTTGCTCCTCACTTCCTTCCTAGTTTTCTTCAACCATTTGGGAATAAGATACCAGCTCAAAAGTGGAGGCTACTGTAGCATTTTTGCCAAAATGAGATTTCAGCAATATATGCTGTTTTTCAAAAGCTGAAGTGTTATCTGGGGACACACTGGGTCCCAGAATTGTTTTTTTAGGAGAGTTCCAGGGGTGAAGGTGGTTGGTGGTGGTAGGAAAGAGCTGCCCTGCAAGCACAGGCTTACAAAGACAGGGGTGTAAAAACAGAACAAAAAGTTTACTATGTAAGGCCAAAAATTGACAAGAAAGGGTTAATGAGCTTATCTGAGTTTAATTAGTCCCAGGATGTTATGTTTGGGCCAGCCTAGCTTGCAAAGTCCGGAGCTGAGGAGTCCAGGAAGGATGGGAAGGCTATTTGTCCATGAGGCAAAAAATATTCCTGGGTCATGGAGCCCACTAGGAAAGGCATCCTGGCTCTCCTCCACTGCTCCAGCCAGGGACCAAGGCTTCAGTCATGAACCTGTGTGACAAATATGGGTAGAAGTCCATTTGGGACAGTGCTTTTGTCATCCCACAGGTGTGGGATGGGCTCCAATTCAGCTGTGGCAAGTCAGGCTGTTCTTCTACACAACTGGCAGAGAACTGTTATGAACTTTTTTACTTGAGATAATCAAAATGAGGATTTGAAGATTAATCTTTTTGATCTCCTACCCAGGTTTTCCTATGCTTTCTCCTCTCAACAAAGAGTTGTTCTCTTCGGGGAAGGTGAAGAGGGACATCCCATACTCTTGGTAAACTTGGATGACAGAGAACCATCAGCTTCCAAAACCTTCCTTCCATCTCCAATTTCCCTTTCCACACAAAAACCTGGACACAGGAACTGATCAACCTGACACTTCCAGGTTGGACTGTGGTAATTCACTGAACCTGGAGCTGAGTGTGAAGCCTATCAGGTTCCAGCTGGCCCAAGGCACAGCCATCTGCCCTCACCTTGGTTCATGGTGCTGTAAGTCAGCCCCATCCTGCAGTAGCTTTCAATGTCATCTGAAGGCCTTGGTGATAATTTTTCAATGAATTAATTGAACTAGTGCTGAAGCAAAGGCCGGACATCAGCCTATGGCTCCACCTCAAATCTCTGATCCAGGATGAAATGCAACAGCCTCATCTGATGAAGGCAGCCAGCTGTGGTATATCTCCAGAGAGGGAACCTTGCAAACCTTGAGTTCATCCAGTCAAGGCAACGAGCAGGGAGATGATTTTGAGTTTTCTCCAGGGATCTGAGTCAGGACACACTTTGCTCTACCTACTAACAGGCATTCTGTGAAAGAAGGAGAGCAGTGAGGGAGCAGTTTCCAGGTGACACTGTGGGATTCAGGCTACTGAGAACAAGGGCCTGCCGAAAGATATGATAAGACTAAGTAAATGAGCAGTAAAACAGCTAATTAAATTTAATGTCGCCAAATGTGAAGTAATGTTCATGGCAGGAAAAATGTTCTGAACTTCACATATAAGATTATGGGCTCTGGACTCACTCAGGAGTAAGATATTTGGATTATAATAATTCTATGAAACATCAGTTCATTGCTCAGTAGTGGTTGAATAAGCAAATAAAATATTAACATTTACCAAGGGGCAAATAAAAGAGAATATTAATATGCCACTGAATCAAACCAGGGTTCACTTACATCTTGAATACTGTCTTTTGATCCTTTTATCTCCAGAAAAGACATAAAGATGAGGGGCAGGATTCAAAGAAAGGCAATGAAGATGATTAAATGTAAGAAAAATGGCTTCTATAAAGAAATGACTGAATAAGCAAAATGGACTCTTTGGTCCAGGGGGAAAAAATAAGGAGAAGGAGACTTACAGAATGATGGTGAGTGACTTGGAAAGGGTAAAACATTCCTTTCCTTCAAGAGCATCTCCCCATCCTAACTGTGTGGGACAAGCCTGCAGGTACACAGTGCAGTGCACAGGCAAGGCTACAACACATCTGGGGCTGCTCAATGGCTCTGCTGAGATCCCACATGTCCGTCAGTCCTCTCACTGGCAATGGGGCTGAGGAGCCACTCTTCCATCTGAGGGGTTTGCCAGGCTGGGCTGGCCCGTGCTGCCAGATGAAGAATGAGCGTGGGAGTCCCATTCCTGACCTCCTGCCCGCAGTGGGACTGACACAGCTCCATAAGGGAGGGAAAAATGCTGCAACCACACGACAACAACACAAACGTTTTTATAAGGAAGTCTCCGGATGGGAGATGCCAGCAGCTCTGAGGTATTGCAAGGAGGAAAAGCAGTGACCAGAGTCCTGGCAGGTTTAGCACCAAGGCTTGTCCCAACCCTTTTACAGCCTCTAACTGGGATATTCCTGTTTGCTTTATGAAGCAAGCTTAGAAGTCAGCAAAATAAATTTCTGGATCACCCTGCCTCTGAGGAGTCCCAGGTGCCACAGAGCAGTCAGCTTTCAAGTCAGAAAAATGTGGCTATAATTTCTATTTTATTGTCACTATATTCAACCAACATCTTATCTTCTTCCTGGGCAGAGCTGCTGCTGGCTGACTTTTTTCACTGTTCCCATTGCATCGCTCCTCAGGGGTGGTCCTTCTCTCCTTGATGGCCTCCCACTGCTCTCTGTAGCTAAGGAATTGTCATATTTCCATGGTTTAACTGAGTGTCCTAAGAGCCATCCTTTGGCTAAAGGCATTTGTCTACTGTCCCTCTCACATGCGCTTTCATTTAAAGGCCACTCTGGGCAAGGGAAGGGAAACCTCAAGTTTTCTTTCTTCCAGATGTTCCCCCAAGGCCAAACAAGCCACCCAAGGATGAAGGAGTCATTTTGGCACAAATAAGCTGAGTGGGTGTTGCTTAGAGGGGTTTTGTCTCTTTCAAGTGGAGAGAGGGGCTGTGGTCATGGAGAATGTGGAGAACATGAAGGAATCAGTCTCCTAGTCTGGCTGTGTAGGAAAGACATCCTGTGCTGTTCTTGTGAGCCAGTGAGGGCTTCCTAAAGATAAGGAAAGCCCCGTATCTCTCTTGAGGAAGACACCAAGGTTGTCACCATGGTGATGCGATGAAGGAGAGAAAGTTAAAAGATACAGATTCTAGCTGGCTCACAGAATGACGTGGCTCCTTGTTCACCTATTGAGAACTTTCTTTCTTTCTTATGACCAATGGGCAGTGAACGTGTCTGTTAAGTAGATGTAAATATCTTGAAAAACTATAAAAGCAACATGTTGCTATAATAAATTGCTCTTATACACCTTTCTGATGGAGCCTTGGTGCTTTGTGCTGTCTCGTGCTCTATAAGGACATGGCTGTGCATGCCCAAATCTGCCTTGCATGGCATGGCAGCAACCTGCATCACATCCATCTGCCTAAATCTCAGCAATAGAAATGCACCTTTTAAACGCTGTTGATAAACCCTCCCCTTTTCTAATCCCACATTTCAATGGCCCACTGACTTCCCTTGCTTTCCTAAAGCATCCTCCATTTATCTCTGGGGCCTGCCATGTCTCAGGGTGACCTGCTGGGCAGGGCTGCTGCAGTGACACCATTTCCCTGGGAGATGGCTGAGCCATGCACACTCCCAGAGATGTCCAGATGCCACTGAGCCACATGAGCCCATTATTTAGCTCGCCGTGAGGGATCCCACATCAGCTTCCCTCCTTGATGTAGCAAATCAGCTGCATTATTAAAATGATTAAAAATAGACTGAGACTGCCTGAGACTGCATCTATAATGGATCAATTACTTTTAATACATTTTTTGGCTCCCTACAGTGCTGCTTTGTCAGGTTGCTTTCACTTGGTGGGTGAGATCTTGAAATAATAGGCACATTCAGGAGATATAAATATAGCTGTTTGTTGCCTTAAACTGGGTCTGCAAACAAATCATAGTCACAGCTTCAGGTATTTGGAAATTAAATCTTCCTCTCTGTCCCTTCCCTTTTGGACTGGAGTCAAACACTGGACTTAGCATCTTGGCAGCTGCTTTATTTTACTTTATCTAAAGCTATAGGCACTAGTTCTACTGCACAAAATTCAAACCCTCATAGGCTGTTGATTTAAGAAGCCCTTGATGCTAGTCTGGATTTGATTCCAGTAAGAAATAATGTGGAGTCCCCACTGAAAGGCTGCAGTGCAGTGAAATAAAAATAAATGCACTGCATTGTGTAGCTTAACGGGGTGCTAATTTCTTGGGAGCGCATAAATAGGAGGCACAGAGCACATCTGTTTGCTGGCGTTGGGTTGGGAAAGTGCAGGGGAAATTTGGAGCTCTGTCACAGGGACAGGCTGAACTTTGTTCCCATGCCTCACAGAACTGCACAAAGTCTCCTCTGTAGAATTGCCAGTTAATTAAAAATGATATTTACGGTACCCTGGAGATGCATGCTCATAATTCTGCTTTTAGCATTTCTACAAAGTCTGGCACAGCAAGAGAGCTGGGGCCCTGGCCATGCAAGCACTCATGCTACCCCTGTGGCTGGAGTCCTCACAGAGGGGCTTTGGGCTGCCAAGGCATTTCCATCCCACTGTGTTTGCTGATGGGTTTTATCAGCCATCAGTGAACGTGGGACACCCCTCCACCTGAGGCTGAGCTTCCTGGGTGTGCTGGAAGCAGCAGTGGATCCCCCTGCCTGTGGCAGGTACCCTGCTCTCCGTCACAAGTGCCACTCACAGCGAGATGCACAGAGGCACAGAGCAACCCCACGCATCCAGAAATACCAAAATAACAATCTGTGCTCAAACCACTGAACTCCCATCACCTTGCCTCCTTCCTCCTCTAGCTCACATCCACACTGCTCACAGAAATTATCCTCAGGCACTTCCAGGGTATTTCCCTGGCACTCTTTGTACAGGCAAGCATTTAGAAACACTTGCAGAGTTTCCTGCTATGTGGTGCATGGGATTTTGGGGAGCAGTTTGGTGGCTCAAGGAGAAGCAACGTCCTGAAACTCTAAACATGCACAGGATACAATAATGCTGAAAGGTGATGGAGGACAGGGGCAGCAGGGAGATCTTCAGAGATTTTAACCCCCTCTGTATAGAACACCGCTCTGCAGAATCAGTGACAGAGAGAGGTTTCTGTAGAGGCAGACTGGAGAGGAAACCTGTGCCTCTGCTGACCACAGACAGGGATTAGGGAAGATGTTTTTTCAACCTGCTCCCAGCTGACCACTCTCAGAGGCCCTGGAGCCTCTTCTTGTCCTTCTAGCCTGACCTTCAAGAGACTTAATGCAGTGAAACAACCTCTCATTTCACTCGGACAGAGGATGTCCCAGAGGGCTTCATCCCACAGAGAAGAAATCCCCATCTCATGCTATCCCACTCCCTTCCCTGTTGTCAGAAATTTCATCTTCAGAAAACTCCTACAGAAATCCATAATGAAGCTTTAGCCCACCATCCCAGCCCTCCACGTCCCCTGGCACCACCCTGGTGCCAGCAGCTCACCTTTGGCAGGGGCGTGCAGACCCTGAGCTCGGCCGGCACCCGCGGCGGGGCTCTGCAGAGCCGCGGCAGCTTGTGCCTCATCCGCGCGTATTTTTTCATATCCTTTTTTTGGTAGAGATAAAGCTCCTCTTATGGTGTGTATCCAGCTTCAGGCAGCATGTACTGATAGCTGTTAATTTGTCCTAAAGGCCAGACACTGGAGTGTGCTGCAGTGAGTTGTTAGAAGCTTGCTAAGAACAAGTTTCTGTAGTTGAATATTTAGCTGTTGTTATATGCATAAAGGTTCTATGCTGATACCACTGAAAACAATAATAAAAATCTCATTAGCATTTTATTACCAAGCCCTTCCCTCTATTCCTTTTTACACACTGCCAGTCAGTTCAAAAAAGGATGGCGTCTGCTGATGGAAAAAAAAGATGATGAAAGCTAGAGAAACTCCTTGACACACTCCTTTTGGCTTTATGTATTTCACTTTGAATTAGGATGCCAAACCAGGAGAATGACACTGCAGACTTCTGAGGAATTAAAAAAACATGAATCAAACCTCAGCATGATTTTATTTGCTAAAAAAAAAAAAAAAAAAAAAAAAAAAAAAAAAAAAAAAGGAAAAAAAAATCCTCCCACTATGGAACCCAAAGAATAAAATGCTGTTTTGGCTGTTTCTTGTTGGCTTCTAGTTTTTTTTAATACTTCATTGTACTTTAATGCTCCTCCCCAGGACAATAAAATGTAAAAAATCTTTTTTATGACTAGGTCTGTTGAGGCCAGATGATCTCTTGGTTGAAGGAGTCAAAGCTTTAGGAAGGGTCCGGGGAATGTGAGACTCTCAGAGGGATACCCTTCTCTGTCACCTGACATCCAGTTCCCCCCAAGTTCATTTCACCCTCAGTGATCTCCCTGCAGAGGGGATGTCTTGGTTTCTGTGCACAAACCCCACCAACAACCAACTGCAAGTAAGGCTGGAAACTGTGGCAGAAAGCACTAATGCATTGCCAGTGCTCCCACACAACCAAAAGATTTCCCAAGTTGTTCCAGAGGGCAGGCTGGAAGAAAAACCAGGTAAGGGAGAAACACCTGACTGGGGGAAATGACTTTCCAATCCCAAATCTGGAGTGTGGCTCACCTCTGAAGGTGCAATCAGCTCACACAAATTGGGCACTGGGGACATTGCAGCACCTCAATCAGTGCCACTGATGTCTTACATACAAGTGGGCTGACCCCAGGGCCAAGTGGCTGACCAAAGAGGAATGGAGTTCTCCCTCACTGTCCCAGAAATTAAAGCCTGGCTTAGCATGATGTAAAAATAGCTTGAAGAGGCCATGGTCTCATCTATCACGGTGCTTTCCCTCAGCCATGAAACAAAGATGACAAATCTGTCACTGATTGCGCTCCATTACATTCTTGCAAGATTTCCTGTGGCCTGCAGAGTCTTTGCTCTAGTTTTCAAAGGATTTTAGGTAAAACAGCCAACAGCTCTGACAGCAGCAGCCTGGCGCTCTGGGGTCTGATCCATTCCTAGCTCTGCCCTTTGGATGTACAAAGGTGTAGGAGATGGAGAAATCACTACTTTTCTTCATCATGAGGGCATTTATCAGGAAAATACCTGTTGAAAGTATCTGGTACTTATTGCAACGCTGTGATGGCCCCAGTGAGGGGAGAGAATAATACATCTGACTCCATGGATATCAGAAGGCTAACTAATTACTTTATTATATGTCACAGACATTTCTTTTATGAAAAATCCTCTCTAAGGATTTTTCCTGCTGGAGCTGAGAAGTTTCAGCAACAAGATGTAAACCATGATTGTCTGCTGCTGTGGAATGCAACAGGTGGATCTGTGATTGGTCTGGTGTGGATGTTTTGGTTCAGTGACCAGTCACAGCAGAGCTAGCTCTCGCAGTTTGTCAAGGCCACTCGTGTGTTATCATTCTTTCTATTCTATTCTTAGCTTAGCAAGCTTCTGAAAAGCTCTCCTGCTTTTTCTTTTTAGTATAGTTTCAATAGCTGTATATATCATAAAATAATAAATCAAGCCTTCTGATAATGGAGTCAACCATCTCGTCTCTTCCTTCACCCAAAAACCCTTGTGACCACCGTCACAATTATATTATTCTATACTATATTACATCTAAACTGAATCTGCCAAGCACTCAACTGCCCTCATCTCATGACTGTGAGCTGACAGTCCTGACACACACACACACTTGGCCCTGATAGGCCAAGGAAACAAAACACCATCACTCTGGGTAAACAATCTCCATATTGCATTCTACTTTGGCACAAACACAGGCACAGCAAATGATAAGAATTGTTTTTCCTTTCTCTGAGTTCAGAGAATGTGAAACCCAGAAATATTCTTGGGAAGAATTGTGCCTTGCTTTTCTCTGTGAAGAGAAATGTGGGGCTACAGGGACCTGACCTCAGCAGGATCCTTACTGCCAAAACAAGCTCTGGTGCCTACAACAGTGGGACCCAGACCCTGTGGATCAGTGGGTGCCTGGCTGGGGATGTGGTGCTGGGAGAGCAGAGCAGAGATGAACCCAGAGACACCAAAACAGTCCTAGGAAACCAAAGGGACTGCAATGGCTGCCTGCATGGGTGAACTTGCAGTAGTAACACAAGTCAGCTCCCACCTCTGAAGAGCATCTGTGAAGCAGGACTGTCTGAAAACCACCCACAGACAGAGCTGGAAAGAAGAACAGTTGCAGAGAATTCATTGTTTATGGTACAGGAGCCTCACAATCCTTAACAAACTTGCTTCCTGTGAATGAAAAAGACAAAAAATTTCCTGCCTGCCACTTCTTTCTCCTTCTCCCTCCTTCAAACAGCCTTTTGGATCTCAGCAGGTTGCATGTCACATGTTTCTCAGCAGCTTTCTGCCTGCCTTTCCCATTTCCCACGTGAAGCAGCACTCAGCCATCCCCAAAGGCTCCTGCCAAGGCTTTCTGCCCCAGAGCCCCATGCCCAGAGCCCTGCTGCTCACTCTGCCTCTGTCTCTCTCAAATTCAGCCTGAGCCTGAGAAAAGCCCGAGCTCTCCTCAGTGAGTTCAAGAGGGGACACACAGAAAACGCTTCCAGGGATGCTGGAGATGAAGCTAATGGTCGCTGCGGGGAGTGACAGGTTTGCTCTTATGGGATGCTCTGACAGAGCCATCAGGAGGCACTTAAAACCCTGAGATCTCTGGGAGACAACCCCTGTCCTTCCTCTGTGTTTAAGCTGCTCTGAATTGCCTAGTTAATGCAAGAGAAAAAAAAAAGAGAAGGTAATGGGCCTCTTTAGAGGGGTTTTAGGCACTTAGTGGGAAGCAGGAAGCCAGGGCCTGTATAATTAAATTGCTAATCTCTCACCAGATCTGGCAGGCTACATACTCTTGTTAAAAACAGGTTTAAACCCCACAGCAATTTTTGTTTCAACTCTGGGTACAAGCCAGCTGCTTAATTCCTTCAGCCCCAAAATGCTTCTAAGCCTGCCCTTCATTAGAGCACTGTGCTCTAGCAAAGCCCAGACACCAGACAGCTTCAAGATGACCCTCCTCCTCCTTAAAAACAATATTAATAGTAAGGTGAAGGTGGTTATGTTCTTTGATGAGGCACAGTCCCTCCTGATGCTTCTCTCTAAGCAATGTTCATTCATTACTTTTCTCTTTTCATATCTAAGAAGGGTCCGTGGACCCCATCAATGGAGTCCATATCACATTAGGCAGCCTGTTGATCCCAGAAGTGCATTCTCTGGGTGTGAGGTGCCACATGAACACCCACAGAAGGGTTTTCTGGGTGTCTCTATACCTTTGCACTCTTTATATACCATAAAATAAGTACAAATATACCATAAAATAAGTCCCAAATGTCGTTCTGGCCTAGTCTGAAGAAATGGAGAATGTTTGGGTGGCTCTGGGACAATGTTGGAGCTGTAACATCTTCCTCACTGATGCATCCCTTCTCTTCCAGCAATCATATCAAACAAGCAGACAGACAGACAGCTCTGGCAGACTGCTTCTGTACTGCTGAGGAAAACAGGCAGGTGCAGAGGCACCAGATGGGCTCATTCATCACCTTAAGGAAAGCCACCAAAACAAAAAGGGAGTATCCCCATCCTTTCCACCATCCTGGCCATGTACTTCAGTAATTCCCTACATCCATGCCTGCAGGTCAGGGGGCAGAGGGACCCCTGAGGAGCACAGAGTCACTCACAGCCACCCCCCAGCTCAGCTCCCTTGAGCAGCTTGGCCCTGGTGAGCCCTCATTAGGTGGAAGCAAGCAGCAGTGGCATGAGGGGAAGGGGAAAAATGATCCGGGAGGGAAAATCAGCCTGGAAATCAGCTGTTCATCACTGTCCATGGGGGATGTCCCCAACAGTTACAGAGGGCCATGTGGCCACTGTCACTGGTGGGCATGGCAGGGAAAGGGCTCTGATCAAAGGGCTCGGAGAGGGGGAGGTTGGCAGCATGGGGTGCTGAGAGACCTCTGAAGATTAAAAAGCACACAGCACAGAGATGTCACATGCACTAAAAGGCAAGAGGAAAACACTCAAAGAAGCAGCCTAATGGCTGGGACCACATGCCTGGGGATCCCTGCTGCTCTGGGATTGTATGGAAAAGGCTGCCACACCACTTGAGCAGTCAGCTGAAGTGTGTGAAAATACCACTTAACATCTGTGGAGGAGGGCTGGGGTGGTGGTGAAACCGCTTCTCCTTTCTGGAAGGTGCATGGGACCCTCCAAGGATAGGATTTGGGCTGGATTTCACCAGCACATCTACTGAACTGATCCTGGACCTGGATGGTGGAAAGCTCAAGGAGCATTTAACCCCAAGGGAAGATCTGTTTGTTCTTTGAAACATCTTTCTGATGTTTGCAGGCATTAAAATATATGTTCCACTTCATTTCAAAATGATATCTTGGTGTGCTCTGACTCAAGCATCAAGGACATGCAAATTTTATTTATGCCATTGCAGCAGTCACCTGTCACTGGTAAAACCATCACTGAATATTTCTGCTTTTCCCTCAAGGAAGGAGGTGCACTGCAAGAGCAGAAGTTATCATGGCTTAACAGATTGCTAGTCACCAGCTTGAAGATGTTTTCATGCTTCCAGCACATTATAATATAAAGCATATTAATTTAAGTAGCTAATCTATGATAATTCAGTCACTTGCAAGCATTTGCATAGCCTTGGTTTCTGTGATCACTCTCACTGTGTGAGGGAGTGGGGAGACATTCACACACAAGGAACACTTCTCTTTGCAGATCACCTAGAAAAATATTTTTATGATGTTTTAAATACATCTATTTTTATGATGTTTTTAAATACATCTATATTGAACAAAAAGAAGGTTCATAATTTTAGGATGACTGGTTAATTTTGACATACTTGTGGTGGGGTGGTTTCTATGACCAATGACAGAATTTTTTTCCTAAAACAAGAGAGAAATCAGTGCTCAGCAAATGGAGGAGGACAGCAGCAGAAATCCCGAATAAGGCTCTCCCACTTCCCCAGGACAGTCTGCCACTTGCTTCTCACCTGTTGTAATTCATCAACTTTTCTTGTTCTGCCTCCCTTTTCCATGTGCTTTCTCCCCAGTCTGGAAAAGCTTTTGGTTTTCCTTCTAGTGTGAAAAATGAATAGGGATGGGGAAAGGCAGCATGCAGGATTGCTGAAGAAAGGTGAAAATTCACCTTCTGAGAAGAACACCTGAGCACAGCTGAATGAGAAGCACACCCAGACTTTGATGTGGTTGCCAATCCTTGGTTATTTTGACTCTCTCATTTACATTTGGACTGATCATGATGAATGTGGAGAATCTACATTTCTCTAGGGCCTCTCTGGGAGCTGGGACTAAGCACATCATGGACTGAGGTCTGAGTGCATTGCAGTAGCTTCTGATCCATACAACCTTTAAGAAAAAAAAAACCAAAACCAAGATCTGGGGCTTCTCCTAAAAGATTTGCAGACTTTTTTTTTTTTGGTCTGTGAATCCCAGAGAAGCAGCATTTGTGTGTCCAGAAATGTGTGTCCTAAAGACAGTGTATTTGAACGGGTCTGTTATTACTCTTGCCTCATACATTTCCTCCACAGAGGCAGCTGAGTACAGCTCTGCCCATCCCATTCCCTGTCAGTCCTGGCACTGGGCACAGTCCAGTGCCTGCTGTGTGCCATACCAAAGGTATCTGTACTTCAGTTTTGGGCAAGGGGAATGTCTCCTCGCTGACTGGTGCAGCAACCCACACTGAGCTTTAATCACAGGCTCCCTGCACAGGTAGGGAGCAATTTCTTCTACAGTGGGATTCAATGGATAAGGAGTGTTCAGGCTGGGAAAGATGACAAAGGGGAGCTATGATCAAAGTGTATAAAATCATGAAGGGGAAAGAGATGGTGAATAGAGAAGGATTATTTATTTTTTTAGTTATTTTATATGATTACACCAGGCCAAAGAACTATGCACTGACATGATGAGGCTGCAGATTCAGAACAACAGAAATCTCTTATTTGAATTGCTTGTGATAAAAGTAGGGCCCACAGAAAATTCCATAAAGGGTTGTTAATCCTGGTGAAGTCAGGCAGTGGCTGAACTGGTGACTCCTGGGCAGTGGGAGGATGTACAGTGGAAGCAACTCTCCAGCCTTGCCTTGTTTTACACTTCTCCCAAGAGTTTGTGCTGTTTGTGCTGTTGCTGTTTGTTTGGGGCAGATGGACCTTGCTTTGAGCCAGCAAAGCTGTGGTGTAATCTCACAGGTCCTGTTATCTCACAGGAGGGGTCCTCCCAGGTGTGATTCAGCTCAGGATTGTGCTGCAGCTTTGCCTCCCCTCCCTCCCTCACCCTGCCGGGGTGGCAGAGCAGCACAGGGACATCAGAGTCTGTTAAATCACATGTGTTAAACACCTGAAGTTGCTGAGGTAAAATGTCCCCATTTCTGGGAATGATTTGCAAAAAGCAACAGCAAGTGAGGTGTCTAAACCCCACTGCTTTTAAGAAGGCTTAGGTGTGCCTAATCTGCTTAGATGTTTTTAATAATCTCTGCAGGCATCACCATGAAACCTCTGTGAAAATCAGGTCTAGATTGATTTCTTCCCTTTTATCTTCTGACGTTCAGGTAATACGTGAAAAATGCCTTGTGACCCATTGATAGAAGCTCTAGTTCCTCCACAATTTGCAATCCTTATTAATGAGGCTTTTCAAGTGTTAGATTGCCTGGAAAAGATATATTTTATCTGTTTGCAAGAAGTATTTCAGCAAGTTCTCTTCCCACGGGTTACAGACAGGGAACACATTTGGTGCAGCAAGACCCACTGGTGCTGCCTCCATCCATCTCTGACCTTTCAGGCTGATTTTTTATGCCTCTTACCTGCCCTGCCTTGCACAAGCAAGTTGAGAAAAGGGAAGCTTTCAAGCTTGGCTGGGCAGATTGCACATAACCATGCCAGGCTCCAAACAGAACCAAAGTGCTGGGGACATAAATCAGGTCTGTAACATGAGGCTGCTGGAGGAGAACTCTTATTTTATGTACTCGACCTGTAGGCAGGGTTCATTTCAGCATGACCCTGGTGTAACTTGCTTTATCAGCTGTACAGACAAGCTCACCAGCTGCACATTATGTTCACACTCCAAAGCCATTGGAGAAAGCAAGCAAAGCCCCAGAGCAGGCCTGTGGGAACAGAATAAAAAAAATCCCTTTTTAAATTATTTGCTTTCGCTGCTATAAAACAGAAAGGATTTATCTGGGATAGATATAAAATAAAACAATTCATTTCAAAATAAAGAAGTAAAATGGCTTTCAAAGTAAAGAAATAAAATCAAGCTGAAGTGTAAGATGGAGTGTTTTTTATGTTTTAAATTTTTCACGTTGAAATGCTAAAGTGAACCTTCTCTGGTTTGTCAAGAAAAATGGGGTTCCCCTTTTTATAGCAGAAAGCATTAGCTGAATTCAGCCTAAGTCTGTGAATAGTTTCAGTCAGCCTGAACAGCATTTATTAGCAAATAAACTATCCACCTGAAAAATGTTATCTAGTTCTACCCCAAGTGTTCTTCCCTTTGCTTAAAAATGCCCTATTTATAGACAAAGCTATTGTTGAGTGTAGATTTAAGCTGTTGTGTTCATTGTCTGGCACAGTATCTCCTTGGGAAAGCAAACCAATTAAGCTATTCCATTTTGCAGCCTCAATGCCTGTTTGTGCAGTTGCTCTGTCTTATGAGGAACCACAGTCTTACAGCATTTGACAGATATGACTGCAATTCTTGTAAGCAAATATTCTGTTCTCAGTAGCTTTGAGGTATAAAATGGTCACAAAACAGCTTAGGAAGGCAGGAATAGCCAAGATCAATGGAGCATCATGTAGGCAGGTCTCTGCCAGCCCTCTGTACCAAAAGCTCCCCCCCAAAAAACCTGCCAGGCAGTAAAATAAAAGTAAAATAAAATTGTTCCTAACCCCTCTTAGTAAGAGGTAGCTTCTGGGCTGAAGCATGGGGAGCTATGTCCTTTTCAAAACTGTCATTATACAGCCAAACAAACAAACAAAAAAAAAAAAAAAAACAACAAACCAAAAAAAAACCAAAAAGGGAAATCCATCCAATGGAGATAAGAAAAAAGGCATTAAAAGGTGCAGCTTGAAAAGGGATGGATACTTTTCATTATTTTGAGGATTGTCTAGATGCCAATTGCTTGTTTTGGCATTTGATGTTTTCTGTCTTTTGGTGAAATAGGTACAGCAGAGATAAAATGAATCCCACCTGCCTTGCCAAGGTGTCTCAGCCTTCTGTTAGAGGAGACAAAAACCTGTGCAATGTGTTGTTTGCACTGAGGCTGGTGGAAGCAGGGCTGGAGGGGCACTTCTCACTGTGACAGTGACTGAGCTCTGCTGCAGGCTGCCCAGAGAAGTTGTGGAGTCTCCATCCTTGCAGATACTCAAAACCCACCTGGACATGGCAAGCTGCTGTATGGAGGTGACCCTGCTCTGATCAGGTGGTTGGATAGGATGATCTCCAAAGGTCTTCTCCAACCTCAAATGATTTTGTGATGTGAGCACGTGTCCTGGCTCATTCTGGTGCTGTGCTCTGTGACCCTGCTACCTCCAGTGCAGGTTGTGTAACAAATCCCTGCTCACAGAGCTGCTCTTACCTTCAAAGGGCTGACACCTTTCCTTTAACAACCAACAGGCTCAATCTATTGATTTATTTTATATGTATTATGCAAAGCAGGCAAAAATTCACTGGCCAGTTTCACAGAGTCACAGCTTTTCCTCTTCTCAGCTAGGTAGATGGGCCAGGTTCAGCCAGCTTCACCCAGGTTCATTCAGGTTCACCCAGCTTCACCCAGGTTCATCCAGGTTCACCCAGGTTCACAGCTGCCTTGTGCCCCTGGGAGACCAAAATTGGCCTTCTTACCTGCATCTGGCTGCTACTAACTCAGAGAGGCCAAAGCCTGGTGACCTGCATCCAGCCCTGGGGCTCACAACATGAAAAGGATGTGGATGTGTTAGAGTGGGTCTGGAGGAGAGCAGCAAAGAGGGCTGGAGCACCTCTCCTATGTGAGAGAGTTGGGGCTGTTCAGCTTGGAGAAGAAAAGGCTCCAGGGAGACCTTGCTGTGGCTTCTCAGTACCAAAAAGGGGTTTGTAAGAAACATGGGGACAAACATTTTAGCAGGGCCTGTTGAGACAGGACAAGAGGTGATGGTTGTAAATGAAAAGAGGGTTGAGTCAGATTAGGCATAAAATAGAAGTTTTTTGCATTGAGGGGGGTTAAATCTGGCATAGGTTTTCCAGAGTGGAGGTGGATGCCTCATCCCTGGAAACATTCACAGTCTGGTTGGGCAGGGCTCTGAATAATCTGATCCAATGGGAAATGTCCCTGCTCATTGCAGGGGGGTTAAACTAGATGAGGTTTACAGGTCCCTTCCAACTCAATCCACTCTATGATTCTATGAGCTAAACAACAGAAACTTCTCATTTTTTTACCAGTCTTCTCCATGTCAGGGCCATTTCTCAGCCATCAGCTCGGGGACCAGGTTAAAATGTCAGGTACAAGAGCATAGCTTTCTAAATATTACATTTGCATATAAATGATTTGGTTAGCTGTGGTGGGGAAAGGGCTGCTGGACACTGAATCCTTGGCTCTCAAGAGCTGGTCCAGCCCTGCCTATACTGGTCTTGGGGGAGATACCACTATTTATAACCTGCAAATTATTTATGGAGCTCGCATTTTCTCATCTGTCTGAGATCCACAACACTCCTGTGTTGGCTCTGAAGCCACGTGAGGTTTGTAGTGATGGAGAAGCACACACAGACATGGTGGGGCTACAGCCAGACCCAAGAGTGTGAGCTGGCACTGGCTGCTACTTGCAAAAGCCATTTCTCTCCAAACTGGCGACTTAACAACAGCACAGCCTTGTGTTTGTCAGGTGCAGGAGTGATGCACAGAATGGTCTTTGAAGTGCCTCAGCAGCTGCAACAGCTCCCTGCTAAATTAAAGAAAAATGCTTAAAGCTCCTGTGTGCTGCTCAAATGCACACGCAGCAATGAATATCACAGAGCTGGAACTGCCCCCACTGATTCCATGTGTTCACTGAAAAGCCTTGGGAGGCACAAGCCACACTTTGCAGTGGCAGCACAAAGAAACTCTTCTCTGGGAGTAGAGTTTTCTTTACTGTGCAGAGGAAACAAAGCTGATAAAT
>NW_005054409.1:1132086-1179050 GCF_000277835.1 Geospiza fortis
CTTAGAGCAGAACAAGAGAGTCAGAGAGCCCCCTCCTCCCCATGCCCAGGTGGATTAATTCTTGCCTCATGTGAGCACATGGTTGAGCTTGTATCCTCAGACAACTCCAACTTTATTTTTCCTGTCATGATAGGAATAGCAGCAAGGCTAATTAAACTCTGAACTGTTGCTGATACTAATCATTCCTTCCCTATAAAGTGAGGCATTATCTCACATTTTAGCACAGGAGCTTTGGTCCCCTATAAAAAACTGCCCCACTCCTTTGCCTGTGTGCTCAAGGCATTTCATGCAGAAAATGCAATTAATTTCCTTGCAAGAACACCCAAACAGTGTGCTAAAAGCTAACCCACAGCACAAAAAGATCCTTCGATGCCTGTGAGAAATGTGCAAGCAGCACAGCCCTGCTGCACAGGAATTTGGGGAAACAGCACGACCTAGTGTTCCCTGTGCTTCTCACTGATGGTTCCTGGTCATAGCCTTGCAAGTACCACCTCTACAAAGCTCCCATGAACACAGGGCTTCTTCTTTAACTCCAGTTTCTTTTCTTCTCCCCAGTGAGGTTTTTCCTCCCCCCAGAGGTTTTTATGTCGCTGCCTTTGGCACATCTTTGTGTGAAGGGGGATGATCTGACACAGTCCTGTGGAGCAAGAAGCTGTTCAAAAGCAGCATGGGCTTGGGAAGGAGGCTGCTTCACAGCCACCCTGCAAAGGATTTTGATAGATTTCCCACTCTGGGCACTTATCAGGTTTCCATGAACACCACCAAATGCAGGAGGTGTAGGCAATGTTGGCACTCTGTGTCCTCTCTGCATGACCTGGGGGGTAGTTCACAGGGGTCCCAGGATGAGGGAAGAGATAAGGATCTGACTCCATGTTTCAGAAGGCTTGATTTATTATTTTATGATATATATTATATTAAAACTATACTAAAAGAATAGAAGAAAGGATTTCATCAGAAGGCTAGCAAGGAAAGGAATGGAATCATAATAAAATCTTGTTACTGACCAGAGAGTCTGAACCAGCTGACTGTGATTGGCCATTAATTAAAAACAACCACATGAGACCAATCACAGATGCACCTGCTGCATTCCACAGCAGCAGATAACCACTGTTTACATTTTGTTCCTGAGGCCTCTCAGCTTCTCAGGAGAAAAGATCCTAAGGAAAGGATTTTTCATAAAATATGTCTGTGACATGACCCACAACAAAAGGCTCTACCACAGTTCCCTAACATGAACAGCCAAGAGTCTGGGTCTGCTCTGCTCTGCCATCACCAACAGGGCCAGAAAAATTTTTGGTAGCTCAGTCAGCATCTTCTGATTACTGTGTTTCAGACAGACCTTTTGACAGATATCTGCTTTTGACCAGCCCTGTTATTCATCCACTCTCAAAGATCTGTCCTTCTAAGACACATCTCTGCACTGTAAAATCCTGCCACTGTCTGTGGGAGGCTTAGGAGTATGTGCTTGGAAAGAAAGGCCCTGGAATTGCAAAGCAGCCCTGGCCTGTGCAATGCTGCCCTGAGGAGCAGAGTGTTTTCCTGACCTCAGGCTTGATTGCCTTGTCTCCTGGAGGCTGGGGATGCCTGAGAGAGTTTTGTTGCAGCAGTGTAATTGCAAAGGCTAGTGCTATTCAGATAATGCAGCAACAGAGGATATTTCTTCCACATGCTCAATAAAGGTCTTGATCAGGTGCACTATTGACCAAAGTCAAACCTGCACAAAATTGCATACACAGGGAGCTGTGAAAGACCATCTGTGACCTTCTCTGTCAGAGAAGGGGCAAATTACAGCTTCTCTGGGCAAATTACAACTTTGTGTGTCGACACTGGCAGACCTGGAAAGGAAAGGCAGATTGGTTTGGCCATGGCTGTGGTCAGATGACCCCTGAGTCTGATGTTTGCTGAATGAACAAGCAGTGATGGAGCTGATCTTCGGGCAGGGCTTCCACATGCTCCATGCAGGACCACAGGTTTGGCAAAGCTCATCCCTGCTGCATCCAGAGTTACTCAGCAGGGTGTGGGAGCCATGTGTGGGGCAGCCAGGTTATCCAGTGATCCAGATTGCAATGCAAGATGTTTTCCATTACCATCTGTATGGCAGATTATCTTTGTCAAGAGGGCAGTTTGCCTTATCTCTCTCTTTGAGTGACTACAATCACACCTCCCTCGGGAGGGGACCTCTGCTGATAACAGACTATTGAATGTCACTGCATGGCTGATAAGAACTACAGCATCCCATTGTGAGATGCTCCGCCCAGGGGGAGGAGCCAAGCATTGCTACCTGGATATAATCCAGAGGTTTTTGAGACACCAGCATGGCTTTCTCCACTGGATTCCCCAGAGGAACAGCAGCTGCCTCTTCTTCCACGGGATCTTCAGAGGAAGAATACATCTTTCTCTACAGGACCCCCTTGCTCCAACAGAACCACACCTGACAATTCAGGAGGGCTGCAGCTACATTTCCATTTGGACTGCCACCAACACCCCACAGGGTGTCAGGTTGGGTTCTGACTCTGTCAGTGTTGTTCATGTGTACTGCATTATTTATCTTTTTTTTTTCCTTCCCTATTGAAGAACTGTTATTTCCTGTTCCCATATTTTTGCCTGAGAGCCCCTTAATTTAAAATTTCTAGCAATTCAGAGGGGTGGGGAGGGTTTACATTCTCCATTTCAGGGGAGGCTCCTGCCTTCCTTAGCAGACTCCTGTCTTTCCAAACCAAGGCATCCAGCCTCGGGCTGCCAGCTGTGATCCTCCAGAGAGGGGTGTCAGCCCATCTTCACCTTGGCAAGAGCTTTCTCTCTGTTGTATCAACGCAAAAGCAAATAACCAACCTCAAAACAAGCCATGGCTTGCCTAGCCTTGGATGCAGGCTGGAAGCAGCACTGCCCTGCCAGCTCCAGCGGCACAGAGCTCTGCATGTTGACAGAGATGTGAGTCAGCCACAGAACTGGCTGATCGGATGGCCTGGCAGCAGATAAAAGGGACGACTCCTTATCTATCGCCCACACCATCTGGGAAACTCACTCCTTGCCTTCCCAACTCTAATTATTTTTACTGCTTGATCTCAAGAGGTGTTTCTGGCACAACCCATAACTGAGTGAGCCTGACGCTCCTCTCTCTGTCACTAGCAGTTTGCTTTTCAGCCACTTTATTACCATCTTCACCTGTGCATCAGATAATGGCTCATGTGATCCCGCAGCATTAGTCCCGCTTGTGTTGTCACAAGCTTTTGGACATTCCAATTTTCAGGGGATTATATGCAAAGCAGACAAACATCAGCCGTGCCTTTCATGCTTTCCCCAAGTCTTTCTTTTCCCTGGGGACAGCTCTTTTATCTCAGGGAGCCTTACAGAGAAATCAGCAATTCAATTGCTCTATTTTTTTGGCCTTTAATTCCAGATACTTATGCCTGTTTGATCACGTCATGCAGCAGCTCACAGGAAAAGAATGAAATTGCTCCTGGTTGCAGATGCTAGTTGCTTGCTAAAGCAGACTGCATTATTTTGTATATTCTGACCTTATATTGTGCAGTCTTTTAACCTGTCAGTCTTGAGGTCTGTTTCTGTGAAACACAGACTTTAAGTTGTTTTAGGTGTGAGCTAATCAGGCTTAGCTTTAAGCTCATTTTGAGATCCTGCTGATGAACTTCAGTGAAAGGAAAGGGTAAGTCCAGGATGCAGCTCAAGTGTGGCTCCAAGCACCTGCCCTGCAGGAGAGGTTCCTGGAACAGACCTTTCCTCACACAGCCCACGCAGGAGCAAGGCTGCAGCACTGTCGTGTTGTAGGGCAGATTAGCTGATCCTAATGATCCCTCCTGAACAGATAATCTATAGATTTACAGTAAATCAACACAGTGTGTTAGACACTTACAAGCCAGCTCAAACTTGCCTGCAGCCCAAGCTGCTAACCAGCATGGATCTCAGCCATTATCCTGTAATCCCATCCTTCTGGGATGGACACCTGCAAATATTGTCACCCCTGTCCACTGCATCCCAGACACTGCTGAGGTGAGGAGGTGCCTTCCAACCCTCCTGAGTGGGTCTTGCTGTGCAGAGTAAAGGCTGAGGTGTGGCTGAATGAGTCCTCCCAGACCACAGAGCAGAGGCAGAGGGGAGCACCTCTCTGGGTTTGGACCTTGTCACCTGCCCTCAGCCACCTGAGGGGAGCCAGACCTCACCAAAACCCTGTGCTGAATCAGGGTCTTGATGGCAAAAAGCAGAACAAGTTTGTTAATTACTGCACTTGTAAATGCTTGACTGAACTGAAAATTGTAAGGCAAGTAATTTATTTTATGCACAGATTGTATCTATTTTAATAAGTCCAAAAATAGAGCTTTAACATGGTGGCTTAAAGCTCTGACATTGCACAGGGTTTTTTTAATGTGAAATTTTCCAGGGTTTTTGATGAAGCTGGGTTTTCCTAGAGTGAAAGGATTGTGTTTTGTGCACTGAAGGGACCCATGGGCTCTGAGTCCCACCTGACTGGCCAGCCAGGGGCTTGGGTTGCTTTCCATGGCTCCTCTAATTCAGGCTCTAATCCTGCCTTGCTAGGGAAAGGGACTGCCTCAGGGTGCAGAGGGACCTTCAGGGTCTGAGACAATTCCAGCTCCATCACGAATTTTTATTCTGTGTGATACATCCCCACCTCAATCCCCTGTCCAAACTATGAGATGGTAAACCACAAGTTTTATTTTTTATCCCCAGGTGCCTTGGAGATCGCCTTTGAGACTGTGCTGTGCCATTTGGCTGAACCAGTGATGCTCTGTCAGTCTGCAGGGGTTTTCCCAGTTCTTCCTGGTGTAGGAGACTTAATGTTGCCACCTTGCACTTCCCACAAGGGGCCACAGAGGTGTATTTAATGTGAGGGACAAAAACCATTGCTGCCCAGAGTTACTGGAGAAGATGAAGATGAGCACTTGGGGGATTGGTTCAGCTTCTCCTGGGGGAGGATCCCCCAGGTTTGATCTCCAGGAGCTGAAATGACCCTTCTGTTATGAAAGCCACGGTCACTGGCAAAGGGGCTGACACAGTGAGGGATGCTGTGAGCACACAGGCTCCTCTCTCTGTGGATTTCCCAGTGGGCATTCCCCACACTTACAGCTTCGTTAATATAATCAAGGCCAGGACTTATTTAGTGCTCATCCAGTCACAGCCATTGCAAGGGGACTGATTATAGGCTGCTCTCCTGGGCACTATTTCAGTCTGGGACCTGCTGGAGGAGTATAAATAGCATGGCAGCTGCACCAAGGAGGTATTCCTATGTGACAGAGAAGCTAAGCCCCATGTCAAGGCCTTGCTAATTGCTCAAATTATTGCTGCTGTTAACAGGGCAGCAAATTATGTCAGGGAGCATTTTAGTAGTCATATTACTCCATCTACAAATGATAAACACTCCTGAATTAAGGCTGACAAACAGTAATAAAAAGGAGCTGAATTAATAAAATCTGAACACTGAGAATAAACATCAAATTTAAAGCAAACAACAGCTGAAATATTGACTTTGGCATAATAAAGTGATACTGAGAGAAAGAGGAAAATGTTATGGAGAGAAGATTAAGAGCACAATGATGGCTCAGGGCAAGTTTTACCAAGCACTTTGCAAATGCTGCTCAGACACGTCTGTGTGCAGCCAAGTTTTGGTCTGCACTGATGCAGCTGCAAATGCCCTCTCCTGTCAGACGCCATTGGAACTAGAGAAATGATCCCAAGAACCAAGAACCCAAGGCTTCAGTGCTGAAAGTATCCTTTCTTCTGATGCTACTGGAGCATTAAATATCACCACTCCATCTGCTTCTCCTCTCTGGGTGGAATTCTTCCCCATTGTGATGTCAATGGGCACAGCAGACCAGGGATGTGCACTCTGAGCAATACAGACATTCTCCTTTGGAGAAGAAGGATGATGGCCCCATCTCATTATCAAGCAACTAAAACTGAGAGATAGGGACAGCTGTGCCTGAGGAGATCAGAGGTGTTAGTAGGAATAGGATCTGTAAACCCTGAGCCCTTCTTTCTCATGGGCAAGCCCCCTTTTCCTCTGAGTCCAAGCAATGCTGTATTTAGACCACTGTACCCACCACACACACACAAAGGACCTGGCTAATCTCTCATTTACAGCAGTGAAATGTAGGACTAAGCTACCCAAATCACTGACTTCACTGTTTTAGGTCCAATCCATGTGGAGACCCAGCTCCACCTTTGCAGCTGCCTGTCCCCTTAGAGCTGGAAGCTCTAACTCTTCTTGTCTCATGCCAGGGAGTCTGACCTGAGAGAGGAGCCTTCTCCTCAGATTTCCCATCATTATAGCTGCCATAAGGAATTCAATTTACCAGAAACTGTTTTTTTTTTAATAACACTGTGCCCTATTTTCTTCCTTACACCATCAATAACTCTCAGCATACAAGATACCAGCACCTTCTTCCTCCCCCCAAGCACAGAAATGTGTAGATGTCACATGACTTTGAGCCAACTGATAAAACACCTTGGATTCCTGGGGCTGAGGAACCTCTGCTTTTTTTGTCACAAAATTAATTATTTGAAGTCTTTTTAAGAGAGGTTTTCTTGGTGGATTTTTTTGGTTGTGGTTTGTTGGGGTTTTTTTGAGAGGGATTGATTGCAGGGACTTCTGGGCTTGATTTACTCAAAATTTAGACTTGCCCTACCTAAAATATAGCTTAGTGCCATGGTCTGTGTGCTCTCCTCCTCCACTGGGTGATGTCATCCCATGAAACAAGTGGCAATTAATACATTCTCAAGAGTATTTATGAATAAATATCTGTGGTTGACCACAGTGGGAGGAGGAGTTTGTAGGCATCCTTGGTGTGTGCATTAGGTTTTCCTGCAGGGGGATGGACACTGCTACAACAGTAAGAGCAGTGTAAGACCTCACCTTTCATCACCCCCTCCTGATTTCTCAGTTCTCTACTGAAAGGGGATTTTTGGTCTCTCTGGAGGGCATTAGAGTGTGTAATCTCATTAGCAGTAGCAGGCTGCATTTCCATCTTCCTATGTGACAACCCAAAAGCTTTTAGAAAACAGCTGCTTGTAAGGACAGCTCCTATGAATGCAAGGAAAATGACAATGGTATCCATTTCTTGGTTGTATTCTCAGCTCTCTGCTAGTTTTCCATTAACTCTTTTTTAACTGGAATGCTAAAATGCTCCCCATGTCTCTCTGCTTCCTAAACCAGTGCAGTCAAAGCTGACACAATCCCTGCAGCAGAGACTTTGCAATAATTAACAGCAGAGCCTTGCCGAGCATGCAACAGTCCAGTGCTTGCAGTAACCTCCCTTTAATGTGTTTAATCTGCTTAGGGAGGTGTAGGTTACATCACCTCAAACCAGCCTTGAAAGCTCCTGATCAGCCACATCAATACCAGGAGTGTTGATTTGGTGTCCCAGCCCCACTAAGCTCTGGAGTAGCAAATTAACACAGCACAGCTGCTGCTTTCACAGGCTTCACATCCTGAGTAACTGAGACAGATTTGGAATCCCTGATGGGTTATGAGCAGAAGATGACTCTTCATTCCCAGGGTAGGAGAGGCTGATATTATCAACATCACTGTTATCACTGAAACTTCACTTTTGCCTCTGATTTTAAACAAATCCAAGCACTGGTGTTGATGCTTGCAGTAATTTTAAGAGGCTTAATAGCAATGAGATTGAAAGATTGCTGAGACTTCCTGGGACAACAGCTTGTGGGTTCATGACAAGTATGCATAAGAAATATCTGGGTTTAATATCTTTATTTCATTATAGCAACTTCATTCTCAGTGGGCATGAAGAACAAAAGGGAGCAAAGTCCTGGAAAGTCAAGGCAGTGATGCTGCATGGATCTTGCACAGCCAACCCTCAGGATAGCCAAGATGCATTTGGGAGCTCTTATCACCCATTAAAGTAAGGGAGATGTTATGTGACTGAAAATGGCATTGCATTGTTCTGTAGAATACTTCAATGTCCTGCAGGAAAGAAAGGCTACAAAAAGGTGAGAAAATCTCTGCAGAGTGTTGCCCAACTTGTAAATCTGTCCAAGCAGCAAATACTTCATTTAAAGCCACGCTTTAGAAAGGATTTTCAATTCAAAATAATTATTTTGGGCTATAACAAAACTGGGGAGAATTGGCTCCTGGAAGGCTATTTCTGTTTGAAAGAGAGATTGATATGAGACATACAGCCTTGGGCTTTGGGGCCTTTCTGTCTCACTCAGGCACTGCATTACTGAAATGTGAAATGATTAGCCATAAGCAGGTCATCCAGATCTCCTAAAATAAGAGTCTGAGTTCCCCCAATAGCCAACAGAAAGAGGGAGAACCTTCCAGAGACCACTACAGGTAGCATTCTTCATCTAAACTCCCATGTCCTGACTTACGCACCTTCTACAATTAGAGACACAGGCTGTGAGGTTGGCAGACTGGGATCCTAGGGCTTCTTGGAGGGGATGTTCCAGCTGATTCTATTCCATGAGGAATGTCCCTCATGGTAGCTCAGATCCCCTTCTTGTCCTCTGCTCCAGTGAGCTTTGTGTTGACAGTCCTCACTCATTGCAAACATTTCTCTCGTTTTTCACCTCAATGCTAAAATGTGAAATGGTGTTCAAGCTTTGTGTTTGCACCAGGGGCACCCTGTGGTTCTCCTGGGTCTGACAGGGAGTTGGGTCCTTTTACTCTTCATGCACAGGGAACTTGGTTCATTGTGCTCCATTGTGCAGACTGAGATGAGAGATTGAGAGAAAAAAATCCTCAAATTCCTTTCTGAGCACAGCATCACAGGATGGTTTGGATTGGAAGGCATCTTGAAAATAATTAGGTTCCAACACCCCTGCCATGGACAGAGATCTTCCACTAGAAGGTTTTCTAGGGTAGAAATATGTGAATTTAAATTTGGGGGTTGTTGCGTTTTTTCAGGAAACAAAACTTGAGAAACTTCTGGACCTTCTCACAGGAGCTTGGAGAAGGAGGTGTCCCTGTGCCAGCACTGAAAGTCCTGCCTGGGACAGGGGCTTGAGGACAGTGTCTTACACAGTGACCAGTCACCCTGACACAGTCCTTCCCACTGCTGCCCTGGGGAGTCTCCTGCAAAAACTTTTATTAAAACAAACCTATTTGCACAATTTTTGGACAGTGTCTCATTTCTGGCAGCACTTCCCACTGTGGCTCTTCCCTGGCTAGCCTCAGCCTGCTTTGACAATATCCACAGGGAACCTGCAAGGAAAAGCCTCGTGGCAGCAATTGGCACCTTCTAGTCCAAGTCAGCGAGAGGCTGCACTGCTCTGTGATATCCCTGCACAGTCTGACCCAGCACTGCAGCCCCCAGACTCTGTGTGGGGCAGGACACTGCCACCACTGCCACCAGGGAACAAGAGGAAAGGGGCAAAGTCAGGTGCCCAGACTCAAATCAAAGAGTAATTGAGTTGATAAAATAATACGAGTTGATAAAATAATAAATGAGCTGAAAAATTCCCACCTGAACCAAATGGCAGGCTCTGAGCATCTAAGCTCAGCAGGGAAACCAAACTGCTCTGCTGGCACCGAGTGTCCTGCTGAGTGTCCTGAGGGTGGGCACTGAAGTCTTCCAGGCTACTGGGCATGAACTGACCCTGTGAGGTTGTTTTGGGGTTACAGAAGAGCTGGACCCCCAAAGGAAATGATGTGATGAGCTGACATGGCACGGGGAGAAGCTGGGAGGCAAAAGGCAAATTTCAGTATCCCTGCAGAGCAGCTGGGGAAGGCAGGAGTTTTCCAGCACAGTCTCCTGACCATGGAAGTTTTCACAGAGGCTGAAGAGAGGTTAATTGTAAATAAGTCATGATGCCTTTTACAGAGGTGCCACTCCCAAGGAGCAGTCTCTTGTTTTTGGGTGAAATGCCGAGTAAGCAGCTGTCATTGAGGTTTTACCAAGTCCTTTGAAAATGGGGTTTCTCCCTCATTTCCCTCAGCTTACTGCCATCTAGTGAAACTTGCTGGGAAGGCGATTAATCCCCTTCCATCCTCCCACCCTCCTTGTCCCCCGAAACCCATCAAAAGGAGGAGGAAGAGGAAGAGGAGGAGGAGGAGGAGGAGGCAGCAGTTGTTCCAGGCACATCAGTGTGCAGCAGGTGAGGACAGACAGACAGGAAGACACTTTGTACTTGATGATCCCATTTCTGAAGGGTTTACTGACTGCAGAGAAGATTTTAGATCAAAGAGAGGTTTACCCAGCTGCCCTGCATGACTTTTGCTCATGTACTAATCCCTGTGGATCCCCCTGAAATAGGGAAAACCATGGACCCTTTACCTCAGCTGGAGAGGAGAGAGCAGTGGTGAAGGGGAGTTGCCAAAGGGGTTTGTTTCCTTAAGACAGGTTAGTGAGAAGGGCTGGGCTCCCTTTTCCTGTTCCTAATCTCTAGAATACAATTATGGATGCCAGTGTGATCAGAAGGTGGGGATGTGGATGAGGGATGTGGGCAGGTAGAAGCACGAGGCGTGTGCTGAGCCAGCCCCAAAACATGGAATTGAAGTTTAGGAACAAGAGTCCAGGGAAGGGAGCAGGGAAAAGTCTCCTGGCCTTACCAGGGGAACCTCAGCTTGTCCAACACAGAATGAGATGTTTTCTATCCAGAACTCCCATTCAGAAAGTTTCTATTATAAAGAAGAGCTTAGTGAACTGCATTTCAACATAGCCAACATGTTTCTTTCTGATATATAAAAAGCTTTGACATTTCCCATGCCAAATAAAACAGAGCTAATTGCTAAAGGAGTATGGCCTTTCTAACCAGCACTTGCACTGAATTTAATGCACCTGAAAATTAAGCTACAAGTGGCCAATTCTCCTCATCCTGTGTGCTCCATGAAGAGCCCTGGGGCACCTCAGATCCCACCCTGCCTTCCAGCAAGGAAACAACCAGGGGTTAATCTGTTTGAAAAATGTGCAGACAGTAACAATGCTCCACAAACATAGATCAGTTTTGTGTCCTGCATGTTGTGCAACAGTCCTGACTGCAGCTGTTATGGGATACATTATCCCAAAGCAGAGGGACAGATGAATTTCACAATGATGGAGCAGCCAAGGAGGAGCAGCCTGCCCCTTAAATATCAAGATAAAGATGAAGATACTGAGGACCTTTCAGGAGATGTTTACATGGCTAGATCATGTCAGACATGATTAAGAGTCAGATAAAAACTGCATAGGGGGTCAAGGAGGGGATGTAGCCTTCACTCAGCTCTCAGATTAGAAGAAATGCCCACGTCTGAAGGTCTTAATATTGAAGGCTTGGAGGACAAATTTTTCACTCAGTCAGGTCAAAAGAAGGAGTGACTGTTGAGGTGTGGGGGTTGAAAGACTTGCTGTGGATGTCTTACCAGCTGAGGAATGTTGGACTGGAGGTCTCTCAAGATTTATTTGCTAATTTTGGGTTGGTTTTTTTAAGCAAAGCCAGCAATGCTAAGTGGGCTGTCTTCATACATGAATACAGAGATGAATGTGATGAGTGTGTGACAATCAAGTACTTTCAATGCCAAGTTTTTATGAAGCAAAGAAGGATAATATTTTTCTACATCTAACACCTATCAGAGCCATCATCAGATGGTGGGAGGGTTTTGCATGCTTACCCTACACTGACACACACAGAGCTGAGCCACAGCCCAGTGCCTGCACCATGGCTGAGACATAACTCAGTCTTTGGGTGATCTGACCCAGTGGAAGGCATCCCTGACCATGGAAGGAGGGCTGGAATTAGGGGAGGTTTAAGGTCACTTCCAACCCAAACCAATCCCATTCTAGGATGCTGTGACTGGGGTTTATTTGCACATTGCAGAATCTCTCAGGATTGAGTATTTCCCATAGTGTGGGTGCCAGCAGAGACTCTGGAAAAAGCAAATTAATTCTTCAGCCTTGGAGCTTTGTTTTAGTAGCAGCCCAAACATTTGCAGTGCCATTTTGTGTGAAGAGTAACTCAGTGTGTGCATACCAAACACTATCCATGTGTGTGTAGTGAAGTCTCCAGCACCAGGTCTTTAATTACAGCAGACTTTATTCCAGTGGTTGAAGATATTCCACCTAAAAGCACCAAAGGGAGCTGCAGGAGCCAGAGCTTCATCAAGATCAATAAACAGGGGAAGTATAATGTGATTATTGGTGGATTAAATTGGAGGCAGTAGGAATATCATGATGTATTTGAGATGTGGGACCTTTTGCCATGAGGAAGACAGAATATAAAAACCCAGTGTGGTAAAATTGCTTTTGAGACAGGAAGAATGTCTGCATTACTGGGATACCTTGAGGATATTTTTCATAGAATATTAAGGCTACAGTTTGGCAATTTTCATTATTTAGCCTGACCTGAAAGCAGCAGGTCATAGAATTTCACCTCATCATTCTCGCTTTCAAATCTATTTATTTTTTCCCATTAATTCAGTGGCAGAACTACAGATTTTCCTATTCACAAAAAAATATTTTGAAGTCTTCTTTTAGGAAATATTTTCTAGAAGCTTTCCAAGACATTTTATATTTCAGAAGCACTCAGTGTATGACCTTTTTGTAAAACTATCCTGGAAGTAAAATAACAACTGTTATTGATTAAACATCTCTGAAAAATAACCAAACTATTTGAAGCTTTGGATACAGTTGAATTAGTATATTTATCTCCAGAAAAAGGAAAAAAGATGATAGAAAGTTTTTCCATTTCATTTTGAATTGTGGTAAATAATTGGGAAATGTTTTCAATCAAATTAACAATTTTTGAACTAGAAGCTGAGATCTGACTGTGATTTACCACAACCCATGTGAGTGCCTGACACGTCCCTTGAAGCCAAATATTACTTCAGCTTTTCTTTAGAAGCAATATTTATTTTTTGTCTCACTACTTCCTCCACCAGATATTTTAATAACTTCATGGTGCTCCATTACATGAAAGATATTATAATATTTGGAATCACCATCTTTATATAAATTGAAGGCTGTTATATCTTCCAATCTGCCAAAAGTTTTCAAAACACTCCCTTTTAAGTCCAGGCCAGAATGTTTCTTTTGACCTGACTAGGCTTTTATGTCATATACTTTAAGCTGATGTCACCAGTGTACTTAATTGTGCCTAGAGCAAAATATTTTTTCTGAAATACATTTATTAACAAATAGTGGCTGACTTTACTATTTTCCCTCTTGCAGTTTCACCTCTGGATTTCTTGTGTTGGTGGTATTTTTGTGTTGGTGTTAAGCTCTAAAAGCAACATACATAATGAGTTCACAGCTTTTGTATTATTTGGAGCTATTCTGGAAGGCTTTTTATCTTTCTAATTCTCTGAAGAAATTTCTCTGCCTTGTCTCAACCTCTTTTTGGCAAGCCACAGCATTTTTGACAGAAGGAGCTGACCCCACTGACCCTTGCAGGTCTGCTGGGGGCTTGGGGCAGGAGGGAAAGACAGAATTTCATAGATCATGATGAGCCAAATGGCTTCATCAGTGCCGTAGTCATCTCCCATCATTTGCTTCTGGAAACACTGCTGTGGGGTGCAGAACCTGACATCTTGTGTTGCAGCTGATCTCCATCAGCCTCTGCTCCTCTCCCTCCCCTGGGAGTGGATCTGTGTCTCTGCTAACCTTGGAAAAGCCGACTCAGCACAACTTGTCCACGTTCATTTCACTGAGAATCAGGCAAGCCCAAACACAGATAACAGCCCCTTTATGTTGACTCGTGTTTTCCCACCTTGTAAACACCCACTGAATTTATATTCCCATCATTCCTGCTATAATACTGTTCCCTAAGCCATAAAAAGAATAATTCTAAGCTTCTTGACAGCTAATATTTCTGTTGAGCCATATTAATGCATTGCAAGTCTGACCTCGGTACTGATGCATCACAGCCTGATCCTGCTCAGTGCTGAGTTCCCTCTGTGCCTTTTGATGTGCCCTGATGCTGGTGGAAGGTGAAGGAGCTCAGCAATCTGTACAATTGTACTCCAGAGCAGGAGTAAAGGCACAAAACAGAGCTAAGATTCTCGCTGTCACTCTAATGTAAAGGTGAGACACATATTTGCAGGAGGTAAACTCTGCTGGGGAGGATTCCTGTAAGAAATGGTATCCCCTTGGGATAGATAGCAGCCAGAAAATAAAAAGCTTTACATCTCCATGCTGCTGTGGGCAAAAACAGCACTTGTGTGTGAGTTGTGTGAGGTGTGTATTTCTGACTAGACACCAATGTTCATATGCACAGCACGTTTGTTTGAGCAAAGTTTAGCTTTGGGTATCTTTAGCTGTCCAATTAATTTTTATGTTAATCATTGGATCTGGAAGAGTAATGTTTTCAATTCCTTTGTGTCATTCACCCTACATGGAAGTTATGAAGACACTTGGAATCACAGTCTGCTTAAAGAGCAACAGACATCTATCAAAAACCCTACAGTCATGAGCTGTAAGCACACATGAACCTCCACACAGGCTGCACCACATCCATTTCTTCCAGACATACCTGAAACTATAATTTATACAAAAAACCCCATCCCAGTCTGGGTTCACCTCAGTGCTCCTTGGATCAGAAAGATCAAAAATCCTTCAGCAATAAAACCAGAGAGCTCTCTTGGCTGAGCTGATGTATGTAATAGACCCCGATTCTTGTTTCACTAATTTCCATGTAAAATGTTTCTAAGTGGTTCTTGTGTTGTGTACTGGTCTGCAGTCCATGATTCTGGAGAAGCCAAAATGAAAACATCCTGAAATTATTTCCCCTTCCTCCTAAAGGACCTTAACACAACCAGAGCTGTTTGAAGTAGCTTTTTTTTCTGGTTACTGCAGCTCTGACTGACAAAATTCTTAAGATAATGAGAAGCTCATCCAAATGGGATTTCCAGCTGTGTTGTATTCTGGGAAGGCTGGCTCTGCTCTGCACTCTGCAAAGCTTAACCACAAGGCTGGGGAGGCTGCTGGGTGCACCCCAAATTCTGCAGGGGGAAGATTGTGATAATGAAGATTAAACCCTGCATGTTCTGCAATAAACTCCTGGGTTGTTTTCCTCGTCAGCTCACATTTGAGGTAGCACCCAAATTGGGTCCCTGGGCAATTATTCGAAGCTGAAAGCTGGAGCCAAAGATTGACATATTTGGGTACTTCGGTGGAATTAATGGATTAACTCCCAGTCAAAACCACTTTAGCATTCTCCCTTCATAGTCTGCAAAGTTAAATTACTCTGGGCAGTGAGATAGAGCTACCAGCTTTTAAAAAACCAGAAACTCAGCTATAATTTTTTCAAGCCGCCAAAATGGAAGGATAACGTTTTTGCTCACAGAGCATTTCACAGTGGCATCTCTGTAAACCATGCAGGAGCTGCAAGGAGTTGGGGAACACAATGTGTGTGCCAGGAGCACAACCCACCACTGTTTGCAGGGAGGAAAGGTTCAGAATGGGGGGAGTTGGGACAGATCCAACAGCTGGGAATGGCAGTCAGACAGCATCAGACTGGGAACATGGCACTCATTTCTGACTGGGAGGGATGCTGGCTGTGGGAATGGATCCTCCATGGTCATAGCATGGGCTTGCCAGCACTTGAGGCTGAAGAATTTTATTTTTATCTTTAACAGAGACTGCTGAATCTTCTCCTAGAGAAAAGAGCTTGATATTTTCTCAAAAAGATGATGGGGATGGGGATGGTTGTTCCTGAGCTACACAGGGACTTAGATCAAAGTCTTCACTGGCCTTAATCTGACCTTGGTGAGCAAGAAACACTGGGGAAATACACTCTCCTCTTTGCCCATTAACCCCAAGCACAGCAATGCCTACTGCCTGCTGCTGGCAAACTGCAGGGCCACAGCTTGATATTCAAAACAGACCTTGCAGCCTTAAAGATCTGTGACTCCATGGTGGGAAGGAGAAGCGAAGGGAAAGGCTGGCTGAAACATCTGCTCTTGCACCTGTGGCAGCTTCATGGGTTTCATATCAGCAGTGGCACTCAGGCATGGTGTTCTGGACATTACCACATGCAGGTGACCAAAAGCAAGTCAGAGCAAGAAGGGAGTGAGCTGTAGTCTCTCTCATTTTGTCACCCCCTCACACACAGAAATGAAGGTTCATGCTTGCATCCTATGGGTGTCTTAGGCCAGAAACTTCTCATCAGCATCAGAAACCATTTGACTGGCAAATGCTGGCACACGTGGTTTAGGTGGAAAAAATGGTGCCCACTATCAGAATGAATTTCTGAGCATCTGACTTATGCAAAAGACTTTCTTTTAATGTCTGTCAAGCACTTTTGAATGCATGTGGGCCAATGACTGCCCTTGTTCTGCTAAGTCTGGAGACTTCTGCTTGGACTTTTTTCCTTTTCCCTGGAATGCCCTGATCACAGTAGCTACATTTGTCTGCAGCACTCTCTGCTGTCACTGCTTGCTCTCTGGGACCTTCAGCTGAGATGTAGGGTTTACATCATTATTATGGCAGGTAAAACTTTCAGTGCTGCAACATCAGCTGCTGCACATCACTGTAAGTTAAGTGCTTGGTTAAACACATCCAGGCCTCTGAGTTTTGTTCCTCTAGGAATTGTGCAAGGCTTTGCTGTCCTGAAAAAGCACTGAGCAGTTTGGTATTTACCTTGTACCTTAAGCCATATGTGACCCATGCTAGACCATGTGATCCTCAGACCTCTCCCTCTCCCAGGGCCAGGAAGAGGTGTCCCATTTATTCCTCACATTATAGGAACAAGGATGTCAGTGCTGATTAGTGTCCTGTACATCCTGGATATGAAAATTAGGTGGGGTTTTTTAACACAAAGATAACTCCATTATAGTGACTTATTTGCATGTGTGCTGAAGCACTTTTGCATCATTCTCCCAGCTAGAAACAGTCATATGTGCAAAGATGATACCCAGAACTCAGATCTTGAAGGTTTTTGTTGTAAAAAAGTGCATAAGGGTATCCCTGTCCACATTATACCATGGTAAAACCAGCAGAAAAACACAAGAGGCTTTTGGTTTGGTAGTTATATCTGGAAATGCATCTCATAGAAAGAAAGAGACAGAATGAGGAAGGTGAGGAGCAGGGAGAGGAGATATGGCTGAAACTCTTCATTGGGCACACTGTGGAGACACTGTGTCCTGCACTCAACTGGAAAGCTCATTTCAAGTTTTCCAGGCACCATGTTAGAAAATTAAGCTGTCAGATCTGCTTACAGGCAACATGCTAACCTCTGAAACACATTTTCTCTGTTCACTGGCACAGTGCATTTTAGCAAATCTTCTTTCTGTTATTCCCTCGACATTACTGTCATTCCTAGAATAAAAAACCTCTTCCCTGCATGAGCTGTGGAGAGCTGAGTCTCAAGGTGCTCTCAGTTGATAGATAGTGAGAGTGTTGTAGGTTTGAAAGATACCAAGGACCTACATCTGAGTTTCACACCAGATCTCAGTCTCAAGTTGAGCAGAAATGTGTTTAAAAAGGAGCACTTGTGACAGTCAGCCGAACTTCTGCCCTCCTGCCTGGCGTGCCTGTCTCTCCATGGACTATACGAGCAGCCTGGGGCAGGCTGCAGTTCTCAGGCAGGTGTTTCAGATTGTAGAAGCTGTGATCAGTTCAGAATGCAGCTTTCTGATGCTCTTTGTGAGCTGAGCACAGAAATTTGTCCCCCTCTCCACACCCTGGGGCATGGCTGTAGACACAGCAGGGCAGAAACCACTGTCATGGGTTGTGTCTCTCCCTTTGCTACAGCAGAGCCAGTTCTGCATTTGTATGAGGCAGGAAAAGGTCTAACTTTTGTCACTGTACCACACCAAAATACATTTAGTTCATTCTATCATTCTGCAGGTATGCTTTTGTTTCATTTCAACAACTTACACTAAAAATCTGTCTATTTTATCATTCCAAAGAAATTAAAATTACTGGGCCAATGTCCTCCTTCTTACCAGCAATGAAATTAGACATCCCAAGCTGTAATGAGCAAAGGGTTGGCAATGAAGAACATAAAAGACATTTTGCCTGAAAGGATTTTGGTGCTAAATGGAATAACTCAAGGAGCAGACTGGATTGCAGGTAAATAAACTGAAGGATTTGTTATCAGATTACTCTTTCTGCTAAATTTTTCCAAGATCTAACAAATGCTTGTGAATGTGTTGAATATCTAAGAGCTTTGAAGAAGTTGAGCATGAATAATTCTGCAAGTCACTTGCGTTTTGCTATTCTCCTTTTCAAAAGGGGAAAATGAGAAGAACATTGCAGCAAATCAGGGATGTCAGCATTTTGAGGGAAGGACTTCCCCTGGTGTGAAATAGCTGAGTCTCCTCTGGCTGCAGTGGGATCTGGGATGGGAGTGAGGCAGCTTAGAAACAAGTGACCGGCTGAAGTTTGGCAGCACAAATTTTGGGAATAACTGGGTGAAAGTGATGAATGGCTGCAGGGAAGGGCAGTCCATGGTGCCCTGGCCATGGGCAACACCCACCTGGCAGAAGGTGAATGGGGATCTCTCCCTGAGGTCTGGCACCACCAAGGACATGTGGGAGGTGCTGGATAGAGCTCAGATCTGCTCAGTGGGGGCTTCCCTGCCTGCCCTGCACACACCAAGCTCAGGTAAAAATCCAGTTATGGGGTGATGCTTTCTCTGCTAAAGGACAAAGCTGTGAGGGAGAGTTCATCTAATTTGTTCTTTCAGTATAAATGCTTATCCCTAAATAATATTTCAAATGAATGGCACTGAGTGCCACTGAGAATTTTGGACTCCTCTTACTCCTGATGGGAGTTTTTAGCTGGCCAAAGGAAGCACAAACTCAAAGAGGCAGGGGAGGGGACCTGCTGGACCACTTTGCTGTAAAGATATGATTTCTTCCAGGAGAATGTTTGAAGACCTTACACTAGGAATGTGCAGATAGGCTTATGAACAACGGGTGGACTTGGGGAAAAGATAATTTTTGCACAAAACTTGTAGAGCATTATTACTTTTAAAGGCTGTGAGCTTGGTTTTCTGGGTATTCCTACTAGGAAAATAATCTTGAAAGGAAATGATGCTTTTTATCAACTTCTTTGGCTCAAATGCCACAGCTGCTGAAATGTATCTTGCAGAGAAGTGTGTAATGAACTGGGGGACTGCTGGCTGATTTTAATGCCTGTGGGCACATGACTACCCTTGCACTCCAGGCTTTTATTCTTATCTGTCACCCTTTGCAGAGCTCTCTCTGCAAGAAGTACGTACAGTGTGTTGGTGATATGTGAGCAGCTACTAAAAGGAAAAAAAAAAGCTAAAAATTTATTTTGGGGAGCAAGCATTAGATTTTACCCACCCACTGACTCAGCCAGAGATGACTTTGCTTACAGCTCCTACTGTCCATGCACATGATCCAAGGCTTTCTGCATTTCTGCATCTCTAAATATTCCCAAGATGTGAGTGACTTGTTGGCTGGGAGATGGGTCAGTCCTTGGGATTGCCTCACAAAGAACTTTGTTTCCACAAAGTGTGTGCACTGCAGTAGCCTTGCGCCTGGAATAACCCAGCCAAATCTGAGTGAGCAATTGGTTAAAATTTACATTTTGCACCACAAAGGACATCCTGTAGGATACCCCTGTTTTGTGCTCAGTCATTGGTGTAATTATAATCATTATGTGGAACACACAAAGGGGTTATTAAATAGCTGTACTCTTTAAGTATGTACTAATTATATAAAGCACAGTACAAGGACAGCACAGAATGTCTCCTAATAAGAGTAGCCTACATCTCTGGCATCCATCTAAATTAAAAATCTTCTCAAAATAATAACCCTAAGTAACTATGCACTTCAGAGGCAGCTGCAAAAGAGTTAGAGCTAACTCAATCAACTAAATTATGTGTAGATGGCTCCATTTTTATTAGTGGTCTCCAATATATACAAATTTCAGTAGTACAGCAGCCACAACAAATGGATTACTACATTATCTATTATAATCACTTTCCCTTCTGTCCAAACATTCCTTTGACCCTAAAGACTAGCTTATAAACTAAAAAAAAAAAAAAAAAACACAAAAAGGATCAACTGCAGCAACAGAAAAGCAATGAGGAAAAAAAAAGTCCCTGCTTAAAATTCCATCTCTTGGTTGGTTTTGCTGAAGATAAAAGATGCACTCTGCTGAGATACTTGAAAGCACTGTGGAGGGGAAAGCAAAAGGCCATTTTTACCAGGCACTCTTTGGTAAAAGCACTCCAGGCAATTATGATGCCCGTAAATGCAACCTAGTCCAAATACTGCTTGGATAAAAAAATACATGGGAAACAGAAATCTGCCATCAGCTTCTCACCTCAAACACAGGCTGCCATGGCTCCTAACAGGAGAAAAGGGTCAGGAGGAAAGAAACTCTCACTGAGTCAACAGCAGGGATGGGACAGCAGCTGCTGCTTTGGGATAGACCTGCCAGGTGAGGTTATCTGCAGCCAGGGATGGGGAGCTGTGAGACCCAGGGCCCAGGAGGTGACTCCATTCCACAGTGGAGGGGTTGGATGTGCTCTCAAGAGACATTTGCTGCAATGAGAGGCAGAATATAATTGAAGAGGATGAATGCATGATGGGTCTAAAATTTTTTTTAATTGAGATGAGAGAAGAAGAAAGATGTCTGCCAAACTGAGTAATGAAATTTAGCCTAATTTCAATAAACAGTTTCCTGAATCAGAGGCTGGTCCATTGCCTTGAGTAGATAAAGGCTTTCAAGACAAGACAAACCACTCTGAAGCAGTGAGAAGGACCCATGCTCAGCCATGGTAAAAGGACAGCATTTCTTTTCATATTTTATGTCTGAAAGGCCAAATTTAACCCCAGAATACCCCAGTGTGTATCTCCCACCATGCAGAGGATGCATAGGCACAGCCATGGTTTTTGACATGTAGTTATTCAGTGCTTCCAAGAGAAACTCATTTTGCATGTCCCAGGGAGGGGATGTGATGTAGAAAAGCAGCCACAGTTCAGTTCCCTGGGCACACATGTGCTTGTAATGGAAGATGACATAATCATTCCTGAATAAAGAAATGTCTTATGGCTCATTCTGCACCTAATGAGGGGATTTCAGGATCTCTGCCTGGAAGAACACCTTTGCATACCCTGAAGTACATTCATTGCTGCTGCCTCCACACCTGGCACTGCCAGCTAAGGTCAAGGGCTTGAAGCTGCCAGTGAAAGCAGCCTGGGAAAAGCCAGTGCAGGAAGTAGGCTCCAGTTCTTGGTAGACCCGATATGTTGCATTTGCAAGTGCTTTGGTCTTGTTTATTTTCATAACATGTCACTCCCTTGGAGCTGCCCATTATCCAACACAACAGAAAAGTGCCAAGAGTAAAGCAAGGCAGAAGCTTCTGTTTAGTTCAGGAAGACAGAGGGGCAGCAGAGGAAAGAGTACTGGCCATGTTTCATACAAAGGATATGTATGGAAGGATGAGAGAGAAAGAAAACCAAAGACACAGAAAATCTGTTGGGAATAAAGCCAGTTTTTCTATGCACCAATTGAGCATCTAGGACTGTGCATCTTGCAGTTTTACTGCAGAAACCCCAGGGTAGATGCACTCTGCTGAACTTCAGATAAAATAATGGGGTGGTCCTGGGAGAAGACCTCTCCTGCTCTGGAATGCTTCCTTTCTCTCCAGGAAAATGTGGTGGGAAGGCCTCACTAGGGTTGGTGGAGGGTGGGTATGTGCAAGGACACCTCTGGACATGCTCCTGGGAGAGGAGCAGGGAAGGTGTGACACCTCCTGACAGAGGTGAAAACAGCCTGCCTGTCTTAGGACAGAACGGTGTAAGACAGGAAGGAAGATTCTTTCACCTCTGTAATATTTCTATTCAAATATTCCCTGGTCAATTTTCTGAAGGGAAGTTTGGAGACACTTATATATCAAATGTCAGGGTGTAAACTCCATTTTCTTCATTGTCTCTTGGCTAGCTGCAGGTGATCACACATTGGGGACCATTCAAGGCCCCCTAGTAGCTCTCATGAACCAGGATTTTTGATAGCCTGGACCCAAATTCCAAAAAATACATTAGGAACACATAGGTGGGATATGTGATGTGCAGATATTGCTCTGAAAGTATTGGTTTTGTGCAGTTTCCCACTCTGTCTGCTCATAATTTCTGTTCTGATTTTTCCCAGTCTCCCCACACACAGAATGACAGATTCTCAGTACCCAAAGCAGCAACACCTTCCTCTCAAAACAACATCTTTCAGATCTGAATCTTAGTTACAAGACCATTTATTCTGAAGCTTGACCTATAAATAATATTATATAGAGATGAGGGTTTCTCCTCCAAAGCTGGGGTGAATGACTGGGGCTGAATTAGCAAAACCCTGCAGAGGGGGCCCTTAGTGCTGATCTCCACCTGTAAAATACACATTATAACTCTTATTGTGTGGTACATCATAGGGCTGTTGTGATGCTTAATTAGAAAGTCTTTCAGCAGCATCAGTCCATAAATGTTAAAGGAGGTTGTACTTCTTCTTCTCCCATGGTTACCATCAATTGTTTTATTGATCTAGTCCATTACAGACTCAGGAAGAGAATTGTTTATTGCAGAGAGAACTTTGAGTAGAAATATTTCTTTCCTCCTCACTACACTCAGAACTTGCTTCCACAGATGTTTTTAATCATCAAAAATGTTGACTTCAGCCTACAAAAAGCATCAGGAAAATACTGGATATCATTCCCCACTAACTAAAAGCCTTTTTCTGATCTTTCCATAACAACTCACATGTTCAGTTTATTGGCATCTATTGGGACTTTCATATGAAGGAACTTCAGCAGAAAAAATATCTCTGCTCTTCACTTATGGCTGGATGAAAAAGTAGTTGATATCAAACAGAGGCTCCCCACTGTTCCACAATGTTTTAAATCAGATTATTAATGTACTGCAAGCTGATGGTACATAAAAATCTCAAATGATTTGTCTGAGCGTTTGCATGTGAAGAGACTGCAAAATTTGTCCTCAGCATTTAAATGCTTTTAGAAAAACTGAATTGATGTCAGAGGAGAGAAATGATTAATAGCAAAAGATAATTTAGCTACGAGCACTGTTAAATTTTATTCCTCATTATATGAACATGTAGTCATGCTAAAAATCCGAAACATATTGTAGTAGCTCCATTCAGAAGCAGCATTTTTAAGATGTCAAAGAACCCCGTCAGTCCAATTATTACTCATAGAATCCCGAGAAATCCTATGTACTTGCATTATATTTTTAATTAGTTCACAAGTTAGGCAACAGTCGATAACATAACATTTCAGGGAAAGCTCAGCAATAAACAGGTGCTTTGTTACTGCACTCCCTTCTTTTTCAATTACAGGGAGAATAATGTTTTTACAAGGAATCAAACAAAGGTTAATTTGCAATTAGAATTTTATGATGGGAAGAGGCTCTGTTGCTGTGTTCTGTGACTCACAGGTCCATCTCTGAGATGCAGAAAGGAAAGGGAGGTCAAAAAAATACTCTGCAGAGATGCTCAGATGCTTGTCCATTGGACAGCAGTTCCCAGCTCAAATTATATTGAATTAATGAGGACAGTGAAATGAAAATTTACCCACACAGAGATTAGAAGGAAAAGGAAATAGGAGTTTTTCTATTCTTTGTAGGAATGGCAGACTGGGAGATCAGGGGAGGTGCCAAAAGTTGCAGCCAAAACAGGCAGATAACTCCTATCCCTTGGCTCCTAGCTTGGTGCCTCACTATAAGGTAAATTCTGATTTTATGTTTGTTCTTCTCTGGTGCCACATGAATCATTGCAGTTTGGTGGGGATTGAATTCACAGGATGGGATTAAATCTAGAGAAGTTAAATCTACAGAAACAGCCCATGGCCCCTTGCTGTGGAGGGATGAAGAACTCAAGAAATTCAAGGAGGAGTGGATGAGAGCCTGTATCCAGGTGTCTGCTGGAGGCACCTCTTGCCTGAGTGGCATCTGAATTGCTCTGCACATTTTTGGGGTACTGAAGCTCTGCTCTGGTAGCTTCAGTTAAACAACACAGCAATAATGGCTAATGCACAGCCATTCCCAAAAATGGGGTGTGTGCAGGGGAAAGGGGGAGATTCTGCTTAGAAGGGAAAAGCCTAAAATAAATTGAGGTGTAATAAAGCTCCAGGAGCTGTTTGCAGTGGGGTTCTGTGGTCTGCAGTGCCCTTGGCTGACTTGATCCACCCTTCCCTGACCATTTAATGGCAGGACAAGGGCACCTTACTCACTGCCAGGACACCAATGAGAGGTGACCTCTAACCCTGCCTAGAAAGGAAAATAATCCTTGCTCCTCCTGGCAGACAGGACACACCTCCTGCTGCTGCTAAAGTCATGCCTGGAGATTGGCCCAGTGGGTGAATTTAATGTGCAGGATGCTGCCATGGCTAAGGAAGGTGAGGCTCTTGTCTTTTCTCCAGGAGCAGGAATCTGTGACAGAAATGAGCTGAGTTTGAGACTTTAGGCTTATCCCTGTTCTGCTGCCCAGGGCCAGAACAAGGACTGAGACTTTAATTAGTCACCAATTTCCTCATCCTAAAATAATGACTGATCTGTAAGACTTCCTTGCTATTCAGCTATATTTTTTCAACTGAGATTTATTTATAAAGGCAAGGTGTACATTTACCTTCAGTGCAGCACAGGCAAATTTGGACATTGATTTTGTATTTTTTTCCTAGCTAACTCATGAAATGGATGAACAACAATGATTTGCAGATTTTGGCAGAGTCACTGCCAGGTATGGCCACACAGTGGCAAGCAAAGGAATTGAGCAGGATGAGGATAAACTATCTCAGCAATGAGAAGGTTCTGCCATGAAAAAATAGTGTGCAAGTGTTCCAGATACCTTGGCTTAATTGTTTATGAATATTTCTACATATCCTAAGTCATTGATATTCACCATAAATCAGAAAAAAATAGTACATGAAAAATAAAATTTCAGGTTTGTGTATGTTATCTGATTTTTAAGCCTTTGGGTTTTTAATAATCCTTTGGGTCTTACCCTTAAGCTGCTTGTAGCAATCATAAAGCTAAATTGTGCTTTAAAATGAAATCTGGCAACTCCCAGTAAAACTTGATTTCAGGAGCTAAGGATCTAAAAGCCATTCTGATAACATCAGATTAATTCTAAAACTATTCTAAAACTGTTGGAGTTGACACCTGCAGTCTGATAAACTGGTGCTTTCCAAGTCCTAAGCAGAAGGTGGGAGGAAAAAATGGAAGAAACAGTCTGTAGCCAGCCTGGAGCTTACATCCATCTACATCTACATCCATCTACATCTTCCTGACATCCTTGTTCAACTGGGCAAGGAAAGAGGAGATTTAGGGTGACTTAATTGTGGCCTTCCAGTATGTAAAGGGAGCCTACAAGAAAAATGGAGAGAGGCTTTTTACAAGAGCCTGGAGTGACAGGACAAGGAGAATGGATTCAGACTGGAAAAGGGTAAGCTTAGATTGGGTGTTAGAGAGAAGTTCTTTACTGGGAGAGTGGTGAGGCACTGGAACAGGCATCCCAGAGAAGCTGTGCTCACCCCACCCAGATGTGCTCACCCCATCTTGGAAGTGCTCAAGGCCAGTTTGGATGGAGCTTGACCACCCTGGTCTAGTGAAAGGCGTCCCTGCCCATGGCAGGGGGCTGGAATGAGATGATCTTTAATGTCCCTTTCAACCCAGGACATTCTGTATTCTTTGAAGAGTACACAAGCAATGCAAGATGCTTTATTATCCATGCATATTTATAATTTTCCCTCCTGAATCCCAGCTGTGTCACTGTCATATTTTCTGGAAAAATCCCTAAGCCAGGATTTCTTCTCCTGGGAAGCTGAGAAGCCTCAGAGAAAAAATGAAAACAATAATTAGCTGATTGCTTCTCCTGTGTTTTACTGCTTTGGAATGTGGTTGGAGATTGTTTATCCAACATGTGAATTGTTTTTACTTAATGACCAATCACAGTCAGGCTGTGTCAGACTCTAGGGTGTCACAGGTTTTTCTTCAATATCTTGTTAAGCCTTCTGTAAATATCCTTTCTCTATTCTTTAGTATAGTTTTAGTATAGCATTCTTTAATATAATATAGATCATACAATAATAAATTAGCCTTCTAAGAACATGGAGTCACATTCATCATTTCCTTCCTGCCGCAGGGGACCCCAAGAAAATACCACACAGCTGTGGGTTTTTCCTAGACATTTAAAGGAGGTAGGAAAATGACATCTGCCTGGATGTGTACTTCAGGAGCTGAGCAGGTATGATCAACCTTGTGGCATGGCAAACCACCTGGGCCTTGTCAGTGACTGGGCATGTTGGGAACTTGTGTGCACTTTTGAGGTAACACTCCATGGTGCAGTAGGGTTAGGCTAAGGCACCATCCAACACTCCCAAGAAATGCACTCCTTCCCAGAAGATGCTCCCAGAAAAGGAACCACAACAGTTTCAGCTGAAGTGGGGCAACTTCTCTTTGGCTGCTTTGCATTCAGATGCTCCCTTGCTGTTTAGCTTGTGCTCTCACTTTGTGGGTTTCAAACTTCATGAAGAAATTTGGAGAAGTAGCCCTGGAGGAGCCTAAAGCAAATCATGGAGTGTCCCAAACTCCAGGCCCTCCTCAGCAGAAGGCAGGATCATCCCTTGCCATGATCAATGGCCTGGTGCTGGGGCCAGGCATAGTGTGCTCTGGAGGGGTCATCACCACACAACACCTTAAATCAACCTGTCTTCCCTCACATTTAAAACTTCCCTCGATTAATGGTGCTGAAAACCTGATAAATGAGAATCAGCCAAGTTGTGCATACAGATATCTGGGCAGATTAAATAATTAATCATCCTGTAATTAATAAAGACAGATACTGGCTTTTTCTGAACTTTCCCTCCTCCTCTTCTCACACAGACTTTCAAAAGGTTTTTGACAAAGATAACTACAGACACCAGGCACTAATCCTGCTTTCTGGGGGAGGGGCCCCGCTGCTTTATTAACGTGGCAAAATCTGTGCATACATTTGAGCAGTAATGAGATCTCCAGGGCAAAGCACGACATCTGCTCCAGAACTTCTAAAATACAGGTTAATTTACACCAACCAAACCTCTTTGAAGGCAGGAGGTTTGATTTTCACTTGTAGACTTAATGTAGTAGTGTCTGACAAGCATCCAGCCCTCAAAGGCCTTGCCATTACTTAGCTCCCAGTAAACGAGTCTATCAAAGCACTTTATGAATAATACAACCAAATAATCTGTTGGCACAGGAGCAGCTGAGTCCTTGGGCACCATCATGTGAGTGGTCACTTGCCCCAGAAGTGCCATGGCTACAGGGACAGACCAAATGCTCTCAACCTCACCATTATTTCTGCTGTAGAAATCAAGAAATTCAAGCCTCCAAGGATAAGACAAATGGATCTAACTGAAAAGGTAAAACTAAAGTTAGAGTTTGTTTTTTCAGAGGAGACCAAGCTACTTATTTCTCTTACTTTTTTCGTCAAACACTGCATTTCTTGTTTCTTCTGTTGTTTGTTTTTTTTGTTTGTTTGTTTTGTTTTGTTCTGTCTGTTTGGTTTGGGGTTTTTTGTTTGTTTGTTTGTTCTGTTTTCTGTTTGTTTTTTGGGGTTTTGTTTTGTTTTGGATTTTTAAAGAGATAAAAACAATAGCCAAGGTATTACAACAAAATTATCAATGTAGTTAATTTTTAAAAAATACATCTGGAAGGCAGGGATCATTTGTGGAACTGGGCCATTTTTTCAAGAGCTGTACAGAAATTCTTCCAAGTGATGGTCCCTCCACCCCTTTGCACCTTCTTGTCAGTGCATATTCATTTGCGACCCTTCAGTTCAGGTCCTCATGGAATTAGAAATTTTCCTTAGGACAAACACAGTATTTTTCTTAGGAGAAAGCCAATATGCTAGGTGTCTAACATGAGTTCCAACACTGGTGCCCAACAGAACCTTTCACTTTTGTTAAACCAATTTATCTAAAGTAGTTTATCCTTTGGAAGGTTTACTGAGAGCTCAATAACACCATATTAGCATTTGTATGAGGAGATTTTGTACAGGACTCAGTTCTTCAAGCTGAAGTTAAGTTCATAATGAGCTCTCAGGGACAACAGCTGAGGCTGAGCAAATTTAGACTGCAAATAAGAATATCACCTTTTTCCTTGTTTCATTTTTTTGGTTATTGTTTATGTTGTTAAGAAGAATGTTTGCTATTATCTACAACAACCTACTAAGGGAATATAGCATCATATTGACCAGCTGCAGATTTCCAAGCAACTTTTTCAAAAATATATGCCACTTGCTTTTCAAAATTTATGGACTTGATACAGAAATCACTGGATTATTTTCTGATGCAGAAGGCTACTAATGTTTTCTGGCCCTTGAAATCAGTGAACTCACAAACTTGAATAAGATAAAGCAATTGAAAAACAAAGGCCACTAGGACAGAGAACGAGTCAGGTGCAGATGTGTCTTAGACAAATCAATTTCTTTTCCCTTGTCTGAAAGGCCCTTCCGACAAATTATTTAATGAGATTATCCTAAATCTTTTACACAGAAGTCAGCCTTAAATCTGATTTTAGAGATTACCTGCTGCAATAATCCAGACATAATTCCTAAAATGCACTCAGGAATGCTGGGTCCAGTACAGGACACATTTAGGCTACAGAAGAGCTGCAAATACCCCGAGAAGCCCTGGGAGCTTGGGAAAAGGTACTGCCTGTTTTGCACACTTGCCAAACACAAATCAAATATATTAAAAATAAAAAAAAAAGAGAGCAAAATTAATGGAGCTTTATGGACATTATCAGGAATGCAGCAGGAAGTAATCAAGTACAAGATCATGTTGCTTGTGTGACTGTTGCCATGACATTCAAAAAGCACTTAGTGTTATCATAGACTATGAATATTCTGTTGGCTGATTGATAGTCTGTGGCTTTTTTTCCTTGTAAGCAAATGCAATGACAATATTAAGCAATTACTGATAATGTCACCCAGCTGCTTTCCTGCTGCCTGGGTGACAGGAATTCTGAACTGCAGAAAAAACAAATTTATTAAAGGATGGAGCATCACCCTCTGCTCGCTGGCGTTGTGTTTGACCAGGCACAGCACAGCAGAAGGCTTCATTTTCAGCAAATGAAAGAAACACATCCTCAGTAAACTTTACTAGGGGAAGTTCCATGGGGCTTATTTAGCTCTGATTAGATCAATGAGACTCTCTAAACACAGCAATTAAAAATACAATTGGTAGCAATGTAGTCTGCTTTGAGCATCTACACGCCTGAGAAGTTCATACAGGAATAAACTTGTTAAAGTACATTTCCTGATTAGTAAATAATCAATATACAAGGTGCTTGCTAGCTTCACATGGAGCAATGATAAGGGCCAAATTTTCCTCAGCTAAGTGTTTCACCAGCCTGCTGCCAAGAGCCATTGCACAGGGCTTAATTTATGGGTTATTTACCAGATTGTGTCCATCTTTTCCCTTAATTATCCAGCAAGGACTATATGTCCCAGCATGCAATGTCTGACCGTGAGCCAAGCAGAATTTTGGGCTTGGATGAAGGACTAAATGTTGGCTCCTGCTGTTGCTGGGTGTGATGGGGTCACTGGAAGCATAGTGGGAAGATCTGCAGTGAAGCCTGGGATTTGGGCTTGTAGCCTTTGGCTGCAAACTTGACCTGGATCTGATGGCCAGGACTAAAATATCAGCACCTTATGAAACTGCTTTCAACACTGAGGGCTTGGCAGACACCTCCACTATTTCATTCTTGAAGCAGGGGGAGTTTTAGCTGCACTTCTGTGCCAAGGTTTTATTACTTGTCCCAGAAAAGAGAAATCAGGTCACACTTCAGAGATGCAGAGAGGTCATCTCCTCCCACCACTTGTGCTGCTCCCTCCTGAGCTTCTCAGGGTAAGAAGATCTGGTCCAAAGTGTGCAGAGTCTCAGTTTTATGGCTTGCAGGGGAGGTTAAAGGCTGGCTTCTTGTTGCTGTGAATCATTGCTACATGTGGAGTCAAAGCAAATATCTTTACACATGATAAAGATTCAACCCTAAATTCATAGGGATTATAGTCTCTCTAAACCCTATAAAATGTAACAGAGGTGAATATCCTGCTCATGGGCTTCTAAAGCATTTTATGTCGGGGCTTTTATTTTATTTTACATTAATTTTTATAGGGGGGTTAAAGTAAAACTGTAGCAATAATAGCATTTTCTCTTATATTTTACAACACTTTGCCAATAAAAATTGGCATTTTGGTATGTGCAGAGAGAAAAATACCAGAGGCTGACAAATTAGAAAAAAATGTGAGAGGTTTCACAACAAAAACAGGCAGTAGCTTACCAGCTGGGTAAATCTTCATGACATGTAAAAGGTAATTTCAAAAATAGTGTTTTGAATCCCAAAGTGCACATGAATCAAGAGCAAAATGTTATATTACAATAATAATAATAATAAAAACAAATATATTTAAAGGCAGATCTCATCTGAGAGATGAATTCAGGATGTGGATGAAGGGAGATGTAGGACACACAGATTGTGTCCACATTTTCACACCACCTTCTAATAAAGTATTGGACAATTTTTGGAAGACAACAGTGGGAATGATTATGGTATAGAAACCATGACCAGTGAAGAAAGGTTAAGTGATGCAGGTTTCTGTGGTCCAGAAAAGAAAGAGAAGCCTGAGGGGCTGTGAAACAGATTGTGATGGAAAGGTGTAAGATAGGGCAGGGATTAATTACAAGAGAAGGACAATCTGGTTTACTCTGCAGGAAGAAATGAAGTGGGCTTAGAAAAACTTCTTTAAGGGTAAGACCCTTAAGATGAGCACTGAGAGAGGAGCTGGTTACTCGAGAGTCAAATCTCCTCTTTGAAATATTGAGAATAGCTTGTGCATACTCCTACAGTGAACAGTGCAAATGTGCCTGTTTTCTGTCCAAGCCTGAGAGCCTTCCAAGCCTAATTTTTAAATAAATTTTACTATATACTGAGATAGTTTGGCATATGCTGTTTCCTGAGCAGTTTACAAACAGACAGAGCTTCAGAATATTCTTTTGAAAGGTGTGTAGGTGGGCAGGTGTTACAACTTCAGCGTAGAAAACTGGGGGAGAGAAAAACATAGGTTAAGTAATCTCCCTAAGGCTAAGGAAGCAGCAAGCATGTCAGACAAGGTTCAACTACAAGCATTTCTGCATCCAGCAATCCTCAGAAGCCCACACCCACCCTTTCCATCTCAGAGCATCTTTCAGGGCTCACTTTTCATCTGGCTCTATTTTCATACACTTGCCTGGCAGCTTCCTTGTTTTTTCCTCCTGAGCACTTCGCTGGTCCCCACATCAATAATTGCACAGCTTGAGTTTGTGGCTGCCTTGTGACAGGTGAACACAGCTCCTAAGCAGCCTCCAAACCCTTCTACTAAAGCTCTGCTGGGCTGCCTAAAGCAGAGGAGTGAACCAAGATTTTGTCCCAGTGAGCAAAAGTCTGCCACCAATGACAGCACCAAACCTCCAGGAACAAGAGCTGGGTCAGACTGGAGGGGATTTTTCCTTCTTGCCTGGAAGATGGTCAGCACATGGCAAGAGTGCAGGTATCAGTGCTAATTGATTGCCCAACCTGTCCCCTTAAACAAATCCCCAAGAAAAACCTCCTAGCCAGCTCAGAATGCCAGTTTTATAGGGGAATAAGCAAGATTTGGGATTTGATCAGCTTTCATATGGCATTGGGATAATGTGAGGGTGTGGGAATCCACAAATTAGAGGGTTTTGGGAAAGCTGCAAAACGCAGCCCTCAGAGAGAGCAGAACTGTGATTAGAGCAAAGCAGCAGCCATGAGATTGGTCAGCAGAAAAATTATTTAAAATGTAGAAAAGCAAGGACAAATAGAACAATGGTCTGTGTATTAACGCTTGTCTAGAATAACTCCCTAAGCTACAGAAAAGTTTATCTAATGAGATATTAGGAAGTTTGAAGCTTAATAATGGAGCTCTGTGCATTGTGTTTTAAGGCTGACAAGCAGAAATAAGCAAGCATTGTTTTAACCAAAGGTAGATGTGCTTATAGTGGTTAGAACTACTGTATTGTTATAGTGGATAGAACTACTGTCAATGTGCTTTTGCTCTGTGTGATTGGTCAAAAAATTTATAATGTAAGTTGTAACATTAAGTTCTTGGTCGGCTGCCTGGGATGTGAGCTGGTGGCATCTTCCCATTGTCATAACCATGTAATGAGAGTGATGCTGGAAAATAAAACAGCTCAAGGCACGTTCCTCAGCAGTCCCATCCCATTTGTGATTTGTACACAGACCCCCGGCCAGAGATATGAGGGCTGGTGTTCTGTGAGTTCTTGACAATGGAGGTTGCTTTCTCTGAGCACACCACAAACTCACTTAAAGATGAGAGCTCTGTCTGCCAAAGCGACAAATACAACAGTGGTATCACTTCAGATTGACAGCCATTGCCTTTTTACTTTATTCCCTTCATTGTTTTTCAATTCACTTAGAAGGCAGCCACGGCCTTGAGGGACTAGGAACAATCACATTTAGAATAGTACAGATGTAATTCAATGATTCTCCTTTTTTTCCTCACTGAGACTTGCTCATTCACTAAAATATCCTTCCACTTTCTTCTGTCTTTCTACATAAGGTATGGAATACCCTAACACTATGTTGGGTATTAATTAATCTCTCATAATCAGCTGGCTGGAGGACCCTGTTATCACCACAGGTTCTTTCAGAGTCAAGCCAGAAAATCTTTATGTCTTGTGCTGGGGGATTGATGCCAAAGCATGGCTGACTCCTGTGTGGAATTACCTCCTGTGTGTGCCACAGCCCCAGCACAGCCCTCCTGGGCAGCCCCAGCCCCGTGAGCCCCAGCAGCCACAGCTAATTTGTGCATATGCTGCCTTTGGATGGGTGCCACGCAATTGAGAGGATGCCCTGGAGGCATTGACATTCCTCATCTCACAGGGAGGGCTGTGGGGAAAGGCAGCAGAAGTTTATGGGGTGTTATCCATGGGAGTGTGTTATTTCAACAGCATTTGTACAAATCTCTGAGTCTCGGGTTTCTGTGGATGAAATGGCTCCCGAAGTATTAAAAGTCTTTTTTCCCAGCCCCACAACAAAAGAAGAAGAAGTTAAGATGCCTGGGCTCTGTTTTTCAAGGTTTTTTATTTTATATGACATTCTTTCTCTGACCTGCTGAGATCTGTCCAGCAAGTCAGGTTGTGGCACACTGACCACCTTGGGGCAGTGTTAGTTTTTTATACCAAAAACTAGGTGTACTTTATTTACAATAATTTTCCAATACCTATCACCTATGTTAGACAGTCTGTCTCTACTGTAAACCAATCCAGAAGTGTCAGCATCACAGCAGAAGATGGAAGACAAGAAGATGAAGAAGACAAAGAAGAAGAAGATGATGAAGAAGAAGAAGAAGAAGAAGAAGAAGAAGAAGAAGAAGAAGAAGAAGAAGAAAAAGAAGAAGAAGAAGAAAGAACAAAGAAAAAGAAGAAGAAGAAGACAAAGAAGAAGGAGGAGGAGGAGGACAGGACATGCCCAGATTCTTCCATCTTGCCTCTTGAACCCCCACTTTAAATCCCCAAAAGTCTACTTTTTCACCCTGTGACAAATTAACTATCACTCTACTCAAACTCTTGTGGCTTGTAACTCTTCACCCAAAGTTGGTAATTGTTTCTATGGGCTAAAATCAAAGGCACAGGTGTTCTTGACTCTGTGCCAGGGTCTCTGAGCCTCCTGCCAGGGTCTCAACTCATCTGGGGCAGCCAGAGAAATGTCCTCGGTCCTGACAGTGACGAGGATTCAGGGCTGGGCAGGGAGCCAGCACAAAGAGGGTTCTGAGTTTTTTCATGTGGAAAACTCTGAAAGTCCCTATTTGCTGGAAGAAGGTGGTGATGAGGCAGCATGGGGAACTGATGGTGCTGGACTAGAAAATGCTGATTTCACTTCTGACCTGTTCTGTCTGGGACCTGGAGACCTGGGGTTAACCCACACTCTTCAGGGTGTTTGTAACCTCTACTCTCAGAAAAAGGTCCATCAGCTAGATCCCTGTGGAGCCCTGACAACAAAAAGAGTATCAAAGTCTTCATCCCTCCTGAGGAAGAGCTGGGACACTGAACAGCAAGGATGTTGTGTTCTTCAGGGCCTTGGTATCAAACCCAAGGACCTAAAAGTTCCAAAGGACCAGAGTCAAGATCTTGCCATGACAAAGATGGCAAGATCGATCTCCTTTCTGTAGGAATCTATAAAGTTAGAGGGGTTCAGGTTTGTGGGAAAACAGCCCCTGGCCCTGGGGAATCCATCAACTGAGTGCTCTGAGCTCCTGCTGCAGCCTGGACTTAGGCTGAGAGAAATGCTCATGCTTTGACCAAGACATCTTGGAAGCAAGCAGGCTGGAAAAGCTTTGACAGGGAAATTTTAAGCCAAATTTCCACCCTGTGCTGCTCTTAGAGACTCAGTGAGTCCCATTACTGTCTGGCGGAAGGATCTTGGCTCCATGGTCCATCCCAAGCTGTGTCCACATGGTCCATCTCTAGGACTACCTAGGAAGGGTAAAAATCTTTGCTTTTTCAAGTCTGGCATGGACAGGACTGTGTCTATCCTCTTTATCAACATATTATAGGGAGGAAAGCACTTGGTGTCACTCCTCCCTGCCTCGCTCATGCATTTAAAAAGCCACAAAATATATAGAATAAATTAATTTACAATACTGCACTTCCAGCTGCACTGATTTTGGGAGAGTTACATTCTCTCCCACCATTAGTGCATTTATCCCCCACTGCTAAAATGTGTACACTGAGGCTTCAGCACTGCTGGCTAATTTAGGAGTGCTGCCATCATCATAAAAGGAAGAAAATCGATTCAAATCAAAACCCCACAAACAATCTATGACCTTATTCAAATTTAAAAAAAACCCCAACCCCAGCCTCTAACAGCTGTGGTAGGATGCCAGAGAAGCTGGGAAGCCACACAAGATGCACAGCATTGATTACTGTGTAATAATGATTTCCCTTCAGCACACAGACCCCACTGTATCCTTCATTCAGAATTCCAGAGCACATCTCTGAGCATCCTAGGGGCTGGGAAGTAAAATACACACCAGATCTCACTGGGGGTTGTAGGTTAAGTATTGCACTTATGTTTTATGGAGCAGAAGAGTAGATAAATTCTGTCAAATTAATGTAAACCCTCAGCAATAATTTTTTGCTTCTAAGAGTCTTTAAATGCTTTTTTAGGGTTTGGAAATATTTCTGTGTTTTTCATTTTGTGAATTGGCATGATTCACTCCTTGGTCCTGACATTCAGTTTGTTTTTGTTTGTTGAATTTATCAGTTATTTGCTGGAAATTAGAGTTTTAAATAATTCCTTGTTCTTGGTCCTTATTCTGCAATTTTTGGAGCATCATACAGGCAAAGGAGTGGCCACACTCTTGGCTGAATACAAACTGGCACAGGTCCTTCAAGGAACAGCTCCCTCAAGGGTGGTGGTATAACACAAGTTTGCATCACTGACTCTCTGCCCTGCATTTCATTCCCTTTGGGTTTCATTTTTTGACACTAATTCTTTTACAACATACGTAATAGGCAACGTAGCTTTATTTCATCTCCCTGTTTGTTCTGTGGGTGATATCTCCCAGGGAAGATTAATGACTTAAGCTGATTTAATGGTGTGCATACTTTCCACAGGGAAAAAAAAAAAAGAAAATAAAAAAAGAAAAGAAAAGAAAAAGAACTCCCTTCTCTTTTTCTGCCCGGATTGAAAAATGTTATCTTCTCTTGAGTTTTTGGGTTTTTTTCCTCCATTGATATTTGCTGTTTTCCAGTCTTTGATAGCCTCCTAAACTATTTTACCATCTTTCTGTACATCTGTGATGTTCCCATATTAATGTGAGTCATTCCCACCAATAAGCCTGGGACTGGGCTGAGTGCATGAGAAGCTAGAATTTATCTCTACTGAGTTTCAGGAGTTTTGCCAGGACAGACTTTGACCCTACACTATTGTAGTCCCATTCACCTGCTTGTTCTGCCACCTTTCCCTTTTCTACTTGCTCTATCGAGGAGAAAAGCCAGCTCACTTGGCCAAAGAGGTTTTTTATGTCTGTGGGAGAGGTTTGAAATATGTGGCTGATGTTTCCCCTTGCCCTTGCTGAGGCACCAGAACACTGTTACCACCCATTTATAAACGATGTTCAAAAAATCCTCAAACCCAGACACACATGACAAAACTGTGGACTAAGCCAAAAATAGAAGAAAAGTACTTAGGACTTGTAAAGAGCTGGTTGGAGGTTAAAGAAATACCAAAAAACCCACTTTTTTTGTTAATTTTTTTCTTCTCAATCTACATGAGAGTCTACTTTAATAATAATGTGGTGTTTACTAACTAGAAAATTTTCACTCAACAAGAATGCAAAGATCATTAGTAAATGCACAAGAGTGATTTAAAATATGGTAACTACTGGCATATGCAGACACATATTTCTAAAAATGAGTTGCAAAACATCGTAAAAGTCACACCCATTTCACTAAGCTTTCTTTACTGCCCTGTCAAATGGGGGAAAGTAATCAGATTCAGCTTTCATGTGGACAAAGACATTTATTCCAGGCAAAGATGGCTTACAGAGAGATGCAAATGGGAGGGCACAAATTCCCTCCCCACCCTCAGCACATGGTTTTCCTCAGTTCTGTGTTTGGGTTTGTGCATTCAAAGCTGCCCAACATTTCCATACAGTCAGTTCAGCCCTGCTCACACCTACTCCCACAGCTGTCTGTTTTGTCAGCCTGGCTTACTCCAAAAAGGTGCAAGGAGAAATAATTAACTGCAGTCAATTTATGTGGAATTCTTGGAGGGAATGAATACCATTAGCTTAAGTAAAAAATATCCAGGTGACAGCAGTCATGTGCTTGCTGATATTATACACTGCACTGAGTGGATATCAGGGTGAAAAGTTAGAAAAGGCCAGGCATGAGTGGATGTTTCGTGATGCAATTTTTAATTGCATGATCAGATGCTCTCTTCATCCTAACCTCTGCACCCATATTTTCCTTCTTCCTTGTGTGGGGTGGAGCTGCCTTAAGGATGAGTCAGGGGAGGTGTCTGCTCTCTAAAGGGCTCCCTAGCATTTGTGGCAGACAGAAGGTGCACAAAGAATGAAGCAGGGGAGTGCTGCAGAAGGTGGAGAAGTCTTTGGGTGAAGATACATGGTGATGAGTGATTCATATATCCCAAACTTTTACTAATAAATCCTTGACCTCCGAGCTTTATTTTTGGGTTTCTGAGAGACACTCCTAGCACATGACTTGAAGAAAGCCTGAGCTCTACCAGAGGGACACAATGAACACAGAAAGTGCTGTATGATGTTGAGGATACAGAGAAGTCAGAAACGGCCCAAAACTGAAAGAGACCTTACATGATTCCTTCATGGCTCAATTCTACATCAGTTAAACAGAGACAAACCAGAATATGACTACAGGTTTTGATGAACTTTGATACTGTTGTAATTAATGTTTCAGAAAAAAAACCACAAAAAATGAATAATTTTGTTTTCAGGACAGTATTCAGTAAATAAGACCTAGGGTTATTTGGTAGGAAATGAGGAAAATACAAAACAAGGAATAGCTGCTCATTATCTGAGCACTGTCCATCTTATGCAGGAGACAAGAAGAAACCCATGCAAAAACCATTTGTGGGACTGCATTGTTAGAGTCCCTTGCTCCAGTATTTCCCAACTTTTCATCTTTATGGTATTCCCTCTTTAAAAAGCAGCTTTACAGGTGTCATTTTACCATCCACATCCAGCTGGGACAGGGGTTTGGGCTGAAGGGGTTTCCATGCCATGGGCACAAGTGCTCCACCTCATGTCTGCCCCTCTACCCCAGCCTCCAGAACTTATCTGTTTAGTCCTGGTTGCCTCTTCTCCAACTCCTTTCTGCAGCCCTAATCCTCTGTCCACATGCTCCCCTCCTCCTAGGCTATTTATTCCAGCTAGGATTGTGTGTCCCCTGCACTTGAGCCTTTTTTTCCACACTGCTGCAGGTGTCACTGGGATCCCAGGGATGCAGAGCAGGCTTCCCGTCCCACACATTGGGAGTCTCCAGTTTTACAGAGACAGGAGCAGATCCTGGCTTAAAGCTCAGAAAAGCAGGTTCCAGCCTAGATGTTTCTCAGCCATCCCTACCAGGGTGCCATCAGCAGCAGCAGAAAGTGCCACCCAAATTCCTGTGAGGGTGTGAGCCTTGAGGCCCTGTTGCCATGGGGTTATCTGATGTTATGAAGACACATTTAATCTCTCATCTCACTTGATCTCTCTCTAAAGACCACAATACATTAGGGGAGGGGTTGTGCCAGCCCTAATAAAGCTAAATATTGCCTTATTTGTGCCTTTGGCCTGATCATGGAATATTTGCTGAAAAGATTAGTCTTATAAGTAATTAGTCTTTCTGGAAAAGAATGTCAGTGGTACCAGATAATACTCTAACTCCCTCTATCCAAAACAATTTAATCTCTTCTAAATGAAATCCATTTTTCTAAAGAAAAATTACTTCCACAGTATTATTGGGAACCTGGCCATGGAGAGATTCTACTTTAGATGAAGCAGTAATAATTTCACCTAACTTCATATTTCAACTCCTAAGCTACTACAATTAATTGAGCGTGTAATTAAGGAAGGGCTTTCTTACCAATATGCTCATGCCTATAATTAAAATCTCACACAAATGTGTGTGTGTGCAAGAATAGGGCAGGGCAGAGAAGAGACCAAAGTGTCTGACAGGTTTACATCAAAGGACCTGAGCTCCTGCAGCTCTGAGCCAGAGGGAGGGGAGGAAGGGAAGACAGGACTGGCTGATAACTCACTTGATATATTGGTTTTGACCTCCTGTCTTCAAAGCCCCAAGTGGTTTGAGTGCTGTCTACCCAGGAGATGTCTCTACCTTTAATGTTCCTTCAGCACAGCCAAGCTCTGCAAGTGTTTGTGCCACCAAGAGCAGGAGAGTGATGGTATCTGTCTCTTTTCAGAGGGACTGGATGGGTTTGGGTTTGGCTGCTGCTTTGGGCTGTGCCTCAGCAGTGCAGTGGCCCAGGGGACCCTGTGTCATGTCCTGAGAGCCACCACTCTCCTCTGGTGTTTGTTGCATGGGAGAGCCATGAACAAGATTTTGTAGGAAAAAAAAAGGGTGGTGCATTTTTACTGCTGATATTTATACTGCATTTACTACTAAATCAGCCTTAAATAGCTGTTCAGCCTGTTGTGTGGGACCCAAGTCAATGGCTCTGCCTCAGGACAGCTGCATTTGGGGAGATTTTCCTGCTCTGAACATGAGGAGATGCTGGGTGCTGGGAAGCTGCAACACAGCACTGCCACAACAGCTGAGTTCCTGCACAAAAGGAACAAGGGCTTTCCCTAAAAAACCCCAAGCAAATCACCAAAATGGGGACCTGGAGCTTGAAGAGAAGAAGGGATTGAGTCTCTTAGCTGGTCTGCCATGTGTTGTGGTACCCTGTGACTGTATAAGGGAGTGGGAAATCTCTCCCTCATTGGATAATCAAGCCAAGGACCAAGACACCAAGGAAAACCAAGTGTGGATGAATGTTGCATGAAAGAAGCCACCCTGAAGAGGGAAGCTGCTCTCTCATTTGTTAATATCTGCTGCGGTCAGGGAAACAGGACTTTGTATGTTTATTGATATTGTAATATGCTTATAAATCACATCAAAAAGACACCTGCATCTGTCCTCTGCTCTCCTCTGAACTGGAGCAACCTGAAGGGCTGGGGATTTGGGGATTGCTGGTTGAATTCCAACAGGGTCAGAGTTTTGGTCTCACAGATTTGGTGGGGTTTATACTGCAATGTAGATAAAGGAGGCAGGCAGGGAATGCTAAGGTACATCGGGTGTGTGTTCTCAGGAAGAAAGCCCACATGCCCAGCTGCACACATATTTTACATTTATTTAAATCCAGTAAAATACTATAAGAAATAGTTGACCATTACTGAAGTCTATGCTGGGCTGTTAGAGCTATGCTGGCATGCACTGGTTATGCATCAGACATTTTTTACCTGAAATGTGCATCATGCAAGTGCTTTATTTCCTTCCATATAGTCCCAAACACTAAACACATGCACTCCCTACCATCACTGCCTTCAGAATGACCTAATACACCAGGCAGACGTGCAGGAGAGCTGTTATCCTCCATACATAACTACCAGGCTGGCATTTTAGGGCAACCATCATTTTTTGCTTCATAATCATCTCACTAATATCGTTCTCATTTTTTCAGCTTTCCCATATTTGCAGCAGTTAAGACTTTGTGACCTTCCCCAGGGAATGCAACCTGTGATTCACAGCTAAAGAGTGGGTGTCTCTGTCTGAGCTCTGCTTTTGAAAGGGGTGGCAAATTGCCTCGACAATAGCTGCCATTAAGTAAAATAATGAAATGACTGGGAAAATGAGTGTTCACCAGTGTATTTTCTCTGCACTTCCTAAAAATGCCCATGATGCACACACTGAGCTAGCAAGCTTTGTGCTCTTAGTGCCACTATCATCAGTTTTCTTCCCTCCAGTCTGTGCCTTGCCATACTGCATTTTAAACATTATTATTATTATTATTATTATTATTATTATTATTATTATTATTATTATTTTGTTGTTGTTGTTGTTGTTGTTGTTGTTGTTGTTGTTGTTGATGATGATGATGATGATGATGATGATGATATGATTGCTATCATTAATTTCATTTTGGCACCTCTGTGGTCTTTGCACTAGTGTGCTTTTCTGTGAGGTTCCATGGAAGCCAAGAGGTCTTTTGGCACTTTCAGTCAACCTCAGCCACATGAAGGCTTAGGGAATGTCAGACCTTCCCGGGCACCTCTGCTACAGCCTGGTTTTGCCCAGGCTGAGCAAGACATGGACAATTGAGGCCATTGCAGGATGGTTTCAGCTCGATGGTGTCTGAGCACTGGGAGATGAGCAGGGCACATGGGAGCAGTTCCTATTTGCATCCCCTGAAAGGATCCAGTGGTATTTGATACACCATGGGACAGCTTTGGTCACCAGGGCATGCTGTGATCATTCCAGGCTCCATCACAACAGTGTGCCAAGCCTAAGTGCACCTCCCAGTGATGTGCCCCTGATGCTGAGCTGGTGGTGGCACAGAGGGGATCAAACTCTGAAAGACAAAGCAATCCCAGCATTGTGATTATCCTGCTTCATCTCAGGCTGTCTGATAGTCATGGTAGAGCCCAGCAAGAGCTGAACCCACTCAGCCTGGTGTGCAGCCAAGGGTAAGTCCTAGGACAGTGTAGCCTGGACTCAGCTGGGCGCCTGAGGATGCTGAGAATGGGCAGCACCTCTCAGGTTTTGGATCCTGCATGAGATACCAGAATCTGAACTGCAGTCCTTCCTCCTTAAAAACTGAGGCAAAATGCTCCTATTTCCTCCTAACCTTTAGTAGGGAGCATTTGGGGACAGGGATTGTGTTCTCATGAGCCAGCACTAAGCATCCAAGTCCCTGTGCTGGGTTTTGGTGCTCTGCAATGCAATTCCCATTAGCAGAGCAGTGTCCAGCCCAGGGTACACAGAGTTTCCCCTCCATGGACAGTGAATAACCCACCCCTGGTGTGACTGGGCACCAGTGCAGGGCTCAATCAGGCATGGAGCTCACTGCTCTGCTGCAAAGCACAGCCGGGGAGGAAAAATAACCTTTCAGTTTTATGTTCAGTGATATATCGCCTTTAAATCTGAATGGGTTTAGGAAATGTTACAGAACAGAAACTGCTCTGCTTTTCCAGAGGCATAATGTTATGGTACAGTTGTTCCAAAGCCAAACTCCGCTCTGAGTTATGCCCCTACATCCTCTCTCCAAGGTATTTATTAAATTATGATTAACAGTAGCCGACATAGAACTTCATTATTTCTTGAATTACCTTTCTTTTAAACTATCTACAAGCTCAGAGAATTACATATGGCCTCATTAACCTCTGTGTCAAACTGATAACAAGGCAGGGAAGGAGGTACCCCTTCAGCTACTTGAGCAGGGGCCCTGTGGAAGGGCTGCTGGGGGAGCACCAGCACTCCCCAGCTCATCTATGAGCTCCCTGTGTCTGTGGGAACCTGAAATATTGTGTTTGGGTTTGTGTTTGTGTGCTCACCGCCCATGTGAGGTCACTCCATCAGGGAGATCAGAAGCCTCAAAATAAATAAATAAAAATAGAAATACATGCCTTTGGAAATCTCACTCTGTAAGTGTCATTAGCAGTGGTGTGTGTCTATCATGGTGGGATACTCAAAATGAGAGTGAAAAACACAATTGCATCAAAGCAAGGATCTTAGACTCCATAGGAGTAACATGAAGGTTTTTGGAGGGATGGGGGCAGCTTTAGTCTTTTGGTTTTTGGTATTCTTAAAAACATCAGGACTGGTTTCACAACATACACAAAAGAATTATTCTGCCTCTTGGCTTCTACAAGAGTGCTGTAAAGTGATTTTAATATTCATAGCTGCTGTCCAGACAGTGCAGGATTCTACCTGAACTTCTGCAGGATAGCTTGAGAGATTAAAGTTTTGAATCTGTTTAAATGTTTTGCTGCATGCAGCTGCACAAAAACCCTGCTTATATAAACTTCTTTTCAGTGCCATTCAGGAAGGGTGAAAAACTACAGGTGTAACCCAGACTCCAGACTTTGCTTTCCCAGGGGTAATTTCCCCTCCTGACTTCCTCTCAACAATCTCAAAGGCCAGCTGTCACAGCCTTTGCTATTTAGGATTCTCAGGGTATAGTGTACTTTCCAAAGTTTCTTTGCTTTGAGCCACTGTGAACTTCTCAAAGTAAGGCACAAGGACAACTTAACCATTCTTTCTGAGAGATCCAGTGGTCAAAAACTAAGTGGCTTTGAAAGCAGAGCCAACAGGGCTTAACAAACCAACAGTAACACCATGGGAGTTTGCTAATCCCCAAAATCTACAATAAACAGATAAAGTTAATAAGATTCAATAAGCAAGAACAGCCCCATTAATGCTTAAAGACCACTATCTAAATACTACACACTTTATTTACTGAGTTCCCTTGCTGAATTTGCTGTACACAGGAACACTCAAAATTCATTATCTTTGGATGCAAAGCTTGGTAAATTCGACAGTAATTAATCTCCATTTACCCTCCGCGTGTGTTTCTGAACAGACGAAAAGTTCATTGAAAAAGTTCTTTCAGCCTTTCTGAAAGAGAAGCAGTGCTTTGATAAACAAAAAAGCACCAAACGCAGGCTTCTGAAAGGAAAATAGAGCAGTAGCCAGTTCTGCGTGGTTCGAGCCAGGTGCTCATTGCAAATTCAGTAGCATGCACTGGCAAGTGTCAGCAGCGGAGAAACCAAAATTACTGAAATTCTTATGCCAGGGTAATTTGCTGAAGGCGATGCACTGAGGGTTAAGGCAAATTGTGCATGTGTTGAGGATTATAAAACAAATTAAAATGGAGGCTAACAAAAGGACTGCAATATTTATGCATTTCTTCATTCTTTTCACTTTGTGGTACTCAATCAACTTCACAGTCTCTTAAGGTGGCATGGGGACATTGCTATTGTGTACATTCATTCGCTCTGAAAACAGGGGCTCAGACATCCTAGGCTACAGAATTTAACTGGTTCTGGTAATATTTATAAGTACCTCTATTAACCTACCAAATATTTACAACACAGCCAATACTTCTAATCAAGTGAAATTTAATCATCAACACAAAAAATGCCGTAACTTTGCTGTTCAGTGCATTCTACTTATCTGCTTCAATTTTGATATGCCAGCCCGTTTTACCATGTATCCCTTCCCTTCTCCTAGAATTCCTGCATCTGTGCACCCTGGTTATACAAAAGCAGAAATGTTTTAACCACCCACGGCTTGCTGCGGTGGAGCCCATTACAGGGTGTAATGTGCTTAGTGTTTAATACCCAATTTACCAAATATTTTAAAGAGTTTCTAAAGTACCCACTGTATGATCAGCCAGCATGGCCCAGCGACCAAACGGGTTATTACCTTGTGATAAAAGAAATAAGAAACAAGTCCCCTGTGAAACAGGCTCCTGGTTGTACATTCCCAGCCCTCTGCTGGCAAGACCTGCCGTGGAGCTGGTTGGAGAAGTGAGGACATGGTGTCCATGTCTCTGTTCAGTGCCTCAGCTCCAGCTCTCCGGCACAATAAAATGGATTTCTTTAGCCAAGATGTGCCCACCTGTCCCTCTGTCAGTGGAGTGACAACCTCTGTGAACAAGAGGGACCAAAGAGCTGACAGCAATTTTATTTTCAAGTGCCACCATGAGATTCACCCAGCCCACCTGCAGGGATTTAGAGCTCATTTTAATTCCAGGGACCCTTGCATTTGGCTATCAGAGGCAGATGTAGGCTGTCCTCACCTGCTGGTGCCAGACTGTGAGAAGTACCTGCAGAGTCAGCTCCTGCCCCTACTTACCTGTGGTAACAATGAAAATTCTTTGGTTTTGGTTTTCTGTCTGGATTTGAGCAGGCTAAACACTAAACAGAGCTGCTTGGGACTCTAAGGATAAAATGGAGCCTTTATTTGCATTTCACTGTGGCAGGGAGATGTTTTCACACAGGTTCAACTCTTGGAGCTTCCAGATGCTCCAGGCTCTTTCCAGGCAGCTCTGCCAGAAATGACCAGAAGCCCACTGTCCTTCATGTCACTGTACAAACCAAAGGACAAAAAAACCCCTTCTAACTAGTCCCCAACAGTTTCAGCCTTGGTGTAAAACAAGTGACAACAGATGGGATCAGACAGACGGGGGAATAGAGGAGGAAAATGAGGCAGTATCAGGGAGTGGAACAGGCAGGGGTCTCAGCACGTTGGCAGCCTCACTGTTGTCAAGTTTTTTTGTGTAGTCATCACATATTAAGCTTGTATTTGGGATTTAATAGATTTTACACTTGATTTTCTGGCAGGGAGCAGGGAACCACTGCCAGCCATGAAGCATCTTGGAAATGAGATAAATTTTCAAATCTGTTGAAGTGATCTGTGCATTGTTGTTTCTCTGAAAGGTAAAGATGTAAGGGCCAAATCCTGACCTTTATTTCACAGAGTCTGTTTGAATATCTCCATCAGCTGCCATGGAGCTACCCTGGATTAACAGCAATGTAACACCAACGTCAGGATCTGGATCTTCCAGAGAATCCCACTGATCTTACATCATTGCAATAGCTGATTTAAAATCACATTTCTTTGCCTTGAGAAGCTTTTCCCACACACAAAGGAGGTCAGAATCTCTCCCTTTCTCTAATATTAAGGCAGATTGTGATCCAAATGGTCATGTCTATACTCCCAAGCATACTCTTCTATAGGATCAATAAATTACTTGACAGTGGCAATTTAGATTACACTTTATGGATGGTGTTAGTGGGATTTACACTCCAGCTACGAAGCAGATCAGATGAACAAACAGAATACCCAGTCCTGGACCACTTCCCTTACTCTGTCATTTTTATAGCTTCACACATGCTGCAGGTGCTGATACTACACAGGTCTGACTGTAATCCACACATCAGCCTGGGAGCTCTCCAGTCCTGGGAGAGACTGCCTTCAGCAGTCCTTTCAAGCCTGGTTAGAGGAGCAGAATGGAAACATCAGCTAAAGCCATGAAAGTCACATTTTCTAATAATGGAAATGAGATGGAAATGTTGGGCAGCTGCTAGAGGTTTCCTCTATTAATCTGATTTTTTAAAAAATAGTACTGGGAAATGCCTTGCAAAGCCTAACATTAATGTATGTATTCCTCAGTAATGAGAGATATGAATGGCTGGGTCTATAATCCCTTATAAATCTTTCATTCTAAAAACTGCCCATAGCATTGTTCTTGGTAATGGAGAGCTATATGAAGTTGGCAGGTTCTTTTTTAAATTATCAACTTACTGTTCAAGACAAAAAAACCTGAATTAAAGTGGAAAAAAAAATTACTCCCCTGGAGAATTGCAGTGCAGACATTTTCTGGCAAATTATTTTTATTTAAATCACTTTTCTTGGTTTTAATATTGAAAAGACTTTAAATCATTGAAGAGCCTTTAATTTAGGATAGTGAATGGCAGGGATGTAATTGAGGAAACCAGACTAGCTGATCTGCTTCAGCACAGGGGCTGGACCAGACAATTTCTCAAAATTTTTTCAAGTCTGGCATTTATAGAAAGCAACTCTTGTCTGACTGCCCCTTCAAAACTGTTTGCATCTAAGACGTACAAAGACACCCTGTTGCCAGCAAGAATTGCCACTGAATTCCAATTCTTCCAGTCTTGAGATACAATACAACAGAGTTGGATTGAATGTGGTGATGGAGTGAAATCAGAAGGATTTACCCAAGGCAGTTACCACATGGGATGGAGGCAGTGACTAAATAAAATGCAATCAGGATTCAGTCTATCCCCCCAGGACCACAAAGAAATAATGGCATGGGGAGAAATTTTACCAACTAAACCATCACTGTTTTTCCTCTGTCTTTTCCCTGCTGGAATTCAAGTTTCTTTAATACTGAGGATTCCTGTCAAACCTTTAAAGAGAGTTGAGAGTGTGACAAGGCAGCAGACAAGCGCAGCAATCCCTTAGCTCTGCACGCTCACTCTCTGTCTGTTCTGGGTCTACAAGAAGAGGTCTGGCACCCTGGCAGGGTGTTTGGGCACAAAATCACCCACTTTGCCTGCCTGTGCCCCTCTTGCTGCTGCCAACACCTGGCTGGGGTACCCCGGTGTCCCCATCCATCCCTGTGCCGCAGGGAAGGTCCGCTGCTCCCGGCTGGCTCCCCGGGGAGCCCGCACAGACACACAGACACAATGAGAGCCTCCAACTGGAAATTCAAACAAAAATATGGCTGTCTACTCCAAAAGGCAAACTCATTTACAAAGGTCATCTCTGTCGAGGAAGAGTGATGCGTTACTCCCCTCTCGGAGGCAACTGCTGTCGCTGCTCTGCCGAGTTACATTCACCAGCATAGTTTTGAAAAATAAGAAAGAAAGAAAAAAAAAAAAAGAGACAGGAAAGAACAGAGACAAAAGCCCGGCAAGCCCCCTATTCACAGAGCTCGCCCCGCAACTCCCCTTCCCCTCGCCGGG
>NW_005054409.1:1179067-1181484 GCF_000277835.1 Geospiza fortis
TTTCCCTACCTTCGTTCTCATCGGAGACAGAAGCCCTTCCATGTTGGTCCGATCCTCATGCCAATCCTGGTGCCCCAACTTAGTACCTCGTGCCCGTCTCAAGCATCCCACACGAAGCAGAGCATGTCAGGGACACCCTCGAGGGGAGCTCAGCCCGCTGCCAGCCTGCCCAGCCGCGATCCTCAGCCGCGGGGAGGGAGCCCCGCTCCCGGAGACACCTTCCTGCCTGTCCCTCCTCCTCTCTGGCTCTCTGTGCATAATCTGCCCGCAGCTATGTTTGTACCATCGCGCCTGACAAACGATCCCTGCCTTACGTAATGCATCCAGCCCAGGACGGGCGATCCCAGCCCCTTCCCGCAGGGATGGAGGGTGCGGGACCCTTCCCGCAGCGATGCGAGGAACGTGCGGGACCCTGCCCTGCCTATTGTGCCGCTGATGCTGCTCCGCTCTCCCTGCGAGCGAGGGAAGCACCGAGGAAAAACTTCGTCACCGAGGCAGATCGTGGATTCCCCGGTACTGACTTAAAAGGGTGTAATCCTCATGGCAAGCCTCAGCCTTGCAGGAGGTTTTCCCTGCTCGGGAAACGCCAACAGTTGGAGCATTTTCTGCTGGGCGCGTTTGCTGCCAGAGTGACCAAACCCACGCTGAAAGGGAGTTCCTGTCAATTGTCAGCCGGGAATTCAGGGAGAGAAAGGAAGAAAAGCGCACTAAACAAAAGGAATATGCTCCTGCAAAGTTGGTCAGCAAAAGGTACTCCCTGAATGCATTTCTATTAGCATTTTAATTCAGATCAGAGGGCGTCTTTGTGGAGAATTCCCTGATTGCCCCTGCTTTATGCATTTTGGTTTCCATCGTGAAGTGATGCTAGGAGTGAAGCTCTTCCACAGAAAAATCCAACTGAAAAACGAGCTTCACACCTACAAACACACCAGTGCTCAGTCCACAGCCCCAGACCAGACCAGACCAGTCCAAGTAAAACCCTTTTGAAATGCCATCAAATGAGCACAGCTGCCCCACACTGCTCCGAAGGTCAGCTCCCCCGGGGGCCACCCCACTTCCTAACACAAACACAAGAAGGATTCCCTTCCTCTCCCAGGGGATAACCTTCCACCTACCAGTACCCAATTGCTGTCTAAAAGCAAAATTAAAAGCCCTGTTACACCACCAGAACTCAGTGTTAGAAAAATCACTGTCAGGCTGGCTGGAGCACATTACAGGTGGAAATTTCTAATGCCCTTTAACACCAACTCTTGCTACGTGCTGCAAGCTACACACTTAGGGACTGTTGCTGTCTGATTCATGCACTGAGCTGGATCTGGTTAACTCCTGAAAATACCACATGTTCTCTGGAAGATGATGGGGATTCACCTCAACTAGCTTCCACCAACTAAAACCCGGCTTTCTGGTCTAAGCCAGCCACTGAGGCTCCTGCAAAACCAAAAAGAGAGACCAGTTCTTTCTCAAAGAGATTGGCTGCTCACAGCAGGGACCATCTCTGACCCTTCATGCTCAGCCCAGGCTCCTGGAGGCTACACTGAGAAGGAGAAGGTGCAATGGAAAATGTTCATGGTTGGTTCATGGTCCCCAGGGTGCAAAGCCTGGCATGAGCCCAGAGACAGACAAAACTCCTGCCCTTCAAGCCCCAGCAGAAGTGCTCCCAGACAGTGACATACATGAGGGTGTTCAACCCCACACATCCCTTTTCTTCTCTATCTCTTCCAGTTCTTTCAACCATGCAGATATTGCAGTTTAAGGCCATTTTTCTTATCATTCTTTATGGAGTAAAAACAGGGAGGGGAGGTGCCCCCTACAGTGATTAATATTAATTTCAAACAGAATTAACTGTTCTCAGCCAAAGTCAGGTTCTTATCAAACCTGAACAAATCTGATCATATCATACTTAAGGCAGAAATAAATTTTCCAGAGCTAAAGAGACTGTAGAATGCTGGCAGGCTCATCCATTTCTTGCTGGCTGTATATAAATGTGTTTTGCTATTGGTATTTCCAAGACTTTAATAAGACTTTGAATAAATGGCACCAGGAATTCCAGGCTCCTGTAAGACAAGGCTGTTGTGATATTTCTGCTGTACAGTATTGTGCCAGGTTCTGATGAAAGGTTTACAAGTCTGTGCATCTGTGAATTATCATCTTGTCCAAATTGTCAGGGGAATTTGACTGTCCATAGCCTCAAGAGGAACATAAAGGGAGAGGAGCTTTTGGGTATTTTGGAGATGTCAGGTCAGGTGTTCCAGGTTTAATGCAATATGATAATATGGATGATGCACCCATGGCAGTGTATGAGCACCCAATTCTCTTAAAACTCAGCTCTGCTTTGAACCCAGCTACACCACAGTGCCTCATGAGCTTCCCTGTGTTATCTCTGTTTACAGGCAAAAAAAAAAAAAAAAAAAAAAGCA
>NW_005054409.1:1181615-1201543 GCF_000277835.1 Geospiza fortis
GCAGTATGAGCAGTAATGGGAAAGACTATGGTGCTGTTTGAGCAGCACCAGTGGCTGTGAGCCAGCAGTGTCTCCTCATCCAGGCAGTGCAAGCTGTGACCCCCAGCTGCATCCCAAAGATGCTCTGGGTCCCTGGTTATCAGTTATCAGCTCCTGCATGGCACTGCCATGAGCCACAGCTGAAGAGGCGTGTGTGACAGCAAGGTCTGTTCACATCCACCTTCACCAGTGAGGCCAGGGGACCCCAGTGGTTCTGGCTGAGTGCAGTTTTGTCTTGGCTCCTTGGAAAGCCTGGAAATCTCCTGTAAGAGCTGGAGCGTCACTGGGTGGATGGGTATTGTGCATCACATCATCCTCCTCTCAAACTCCAGGCACCAGGTGGGACTAGAGCTGTACCGGCACCTAGGCAGATGCTCTGCTTTAGCCTGTGCAGCCACCAGCCTGCCCTCCTTGTGCTACAGGAGCAGGATGAGCACTTGGTGCGCTCCAGACTGCTTGCAACCCCTCCTTCACGTTCAGAGCAGCAATTTTACAACTAAAACTGTAGGAGCCAGCCAAGGAAGTTCAACTAAAATTGTGGGAGCCAAGGAAGTTTATTTTCACTTCAAAATGAGAGCTTTGGTTGCTGTAGCTGGGGGAGCAGTGCCCCAGCAGTGTGTGCCATGGTCTGACACCTCGTTCCTCTGCTGGGCTGCCACTCACAGCAATGCTGGAATTACTGCAGACTCGTTCTGCAGCCTCTGCTCCTGCCATTTCACATCAAAGACACTGCACAGGCAAAAGGAGCATGTGAACACTTGCATCCTCATTCCATTTCTGGAGAGGGGAGCAGCATTTGACTCAGATCCTGGGCAGCTACACCCAGCGTATCTCAGGCTCTCCATCTGTAGAAGGGACCCACTTGTCTGGTTTGCACAGGTGTTGCAGAGGTTCATCCTGTCATGGATTCAAACCATCATATCCTGGAATATATGGGAATATAGTCTCCCTTAACTAGTCATGGGAGTGAGAAACTTGCAATCCCCTCTTATATTGTCATAATTTAAATGTCTGCTGGACTCTAGACAGCAGACCAAGGCAGATGTGGAACCTGCTATGTCCTACCTGGCTCCAGCCTTGGAACTCCATCTCTTTCTAGGCTCTGCTGACTACCTTGACAAACTTCCATGGACCAGAAAGAAAGAAGAGATTCTCCTGATATTTAGCCAGATAGATGTAAATGGCTGTATTTAGATGCCTGTATCCGGAGCTTAATCTTGCCCTAGGAAAAATGGCCCCAAAAATCTTTATGGCCCCAAAAATCCTTATGTTCACTGTCAGACTACTGGCTGAGGGTCCTTGAAAGAGCTGAACTCTGTGGTATGTATTTGAGCTCTCAGTTTTCTTCTTGTTCACCCTTTGTGGGTGCATCCAGGCTGGGATAAAATTCTGTAAGCTGAGCACTCCTAACCTTTGGGGTGGGGATGCCAGCCCAGAGCCAAGTTGTGCTGCCTGTTCCAGCCCTGAAAAATGGGAGAGAATTTGGATTTGGACCCAGTCTCCGCTGCTGTGTGATGCAGAGAGCTGCCAGCTCCTCCTGCCTCCTGCCCCCAGCCCTGCCTGTGACAGGGACAATGGCAGCACAGCCTGCCCTGCCCGTGTGCCCCCGGCCGACCTCGGCACCGGTCACTTCATTCATCCAACAAAAGGTGGCATCGCGGCGTTGCCATGGCAACGCCCCGCCGGCTGAGTGGCTGCAGCATCCTACAGGGGAGGGGAAAACATCCCAGGCACACACCATGGCTGTGCTGAAACGTATCTTATATTTAGAACAGGCGGTGCGGGGAATACTAATGAATATTTAACACCCGGAGTGCCTTTCATGCTTGGTTTTTTTTTATTTTTTTTTTATTTTTTGTTGCATACTCTCATAAGCACAACATTTGCTTCTAAATGGTTTGAATATTATTGCTGCTGCTGTGCTTCTCTCATCACTGCTTCTCCAGGTTTCCTTTGCTTCTCATGAAAGCAAAGTTTTGGATGGGTTACCTAAAAAAGGGAAAGATTTGCTCATGCTCTGGAAGAACCAGTTCCTTTTAGGGCGTTTTTTTTGTCCCCACTCATTAAAAATACCTGCTTTCAACAATTCATTCCCTGTGCTGCAGAAAATAAATCAATTAATCAATCAATCTAACTTTCATTCATTCATTCAGGAAAAAATACACACCTGAAAATGTCCTGAAATTCCTTTCTTCTGGCCTTTTCCCCTAAATGGTCAGGAGTGAAAAAAAAGGGTCTAACCACCAAAAATCCCAAACTGTCAATAATTTAATGTGCTTTATTTTATGACACATATTTTAAAAAGCAAATTTGCTGAGTCCCACCTGCTACTGCCCATGCTGTGCAGGCAGATTTGGCACCTTCTGGTGATGAAAAGCTGATTTTTTTTTTTGAGGATGGCAAAGAGAAGTGAGAACAGCGCTGGCTGGGGTGGCATGGGGAAGAGGTGCCCACCCATGTGGGTGCAGCTCCCAGCCCTGCCAGCCTGGGTTCTCCCATCTCCAGAGGTGCCAGGAGGATGCAGCCTGGCATGGCCTGTGGGTTGTGCTGGTGGCTGGGTGCATCCTCCCTGGGATGGAACTTCCTCTTCAGTCTCCTCTTTAGCTATAGATTAAGATATAAACAAGGTTAAAAAATGTGATGTATCACATCTCATTCTGAAGCAATCTCCTGGCACATATAAAGCTTTGTTCTCAGAAAGGCCAGGACTGTGGCAAGGATTTTAAGAGTCAAATGTGCCCTTTTTAGTAGCCAGTAGCAAGGCACTGGGCTCCCTTTTGAGCTTAACAGCCCTCCAAAAGCTGTTGGGATCCCAAGAGCTTATCTGTGTGCTTCCTGCTTGGTACCAGGCCAAGGCACCAAGGATAGAGGCAGAATTCAGCTGGCAGCTTTGTCAGTGATGCAAAGGGAGGAGCAGTGCTGTACTGGGTGTGTTGCTTTGGCAGCACTGAGAAACTGGAGCTGGGTTTATTTGTTGCTGGTTGTAGGGCGTATTTTCCAAATGGAGAAAGGTTTTCCCCTTGAAGATTGCCAGTGCAGTCCTTTGAGATCTGCTGTGTGTGTTCTCAGGGAGAGGGACCTGCCTCTGAGGAGGTTAAGAAGGGACACACCCCTGCTCTCTGCAAGCTGTTCCATGATGCAGCATTTGCATGAGTAAGTGCTTTCAAAATGATTTGCCCCTTACCTTTACATGGCACCAATTCCAGCAAGGGCTAGAAACTCGAGCTGTTTTACTGGAGTTTGTCTTTAAGGCTCTAGTGACCTGCTTTTTTCCACAAAAGCAAAAGCAGTAGGATGAATATTAAAATCTTGAGGTATTAATAAGGCTAACATAGCTGCCTTCCAAATCTGAATGGCAGACATAAAAAAAGTCATATCTGAGGACCATAGGTCATTGTACAAGTCTGAGAAGACTGGGTTACAGCAAAGCCAGTTCAGCATCCTGCCCTGCTTGGCAGGACCATCAGGGTCTGTCCATCCTCCTCCAATAACTGGAAGGCATTTATCTCTATGACACATCAGTGATCTCAGCCATTGTTATCATGATTCCTGCTAAGCCAGTGTGGCAGTTTGGGAAGGTAAAGCTGCCTCTCTCACATAAATGAACCACCTCAGCAGAGATGGGGACTGCTGTGTTTGAAGGAGCAGATTCCCAGGATCAGGCTCTGGCATGGTGGCTTGGGCAAGGCTCTGTCTACCTCCTTTGTCCTTGCTTTCATCCTGGCTCACTGGGAGGATCTAGAAATGATTTGAAGATCTACAGATGAAAAATGGGAGTTGTAGATGGGGGTCACACACTCAAATTGAGAATTACTATGCAAAATCTCTGCCCCAGCAGAGAAAATGGCCTCTGGCACTCCTGGCTCCCAGCAGGTACAGCCACGAGGCTGAGCATCCTTCCCAGTCTTCTGACAAAACATGTGCTAGAAATATGAAGGGGCTTCCCTCCCTAAATAGCAACTGAGCTATATTTTCCTTTTGCTGCTTGGTGTATTTGCTGTTCTGGACGTTAACAGTCAAAGCACACACAAAGGCTTTCAGTAGAGCATTAGGTCTGTGTATGCAGTTTCAACAGTCAGATGATTTATTCATCCACTTCAGTAACCATTCAAACAGGGCACGATGTAGAAAGCAACAAACACTGAGTGTTTGTGTTTGGTTTGCAGGAAGAAATCAACAGAACAGGGTAAGAGAAGCTGTTTTTCCAATGTAAAGGGCTCCAGTCCCATCCCTGTCAATATCTCAGTCAAATAAAACACCATTTCCCAAAGCTACAACTCTGCTAAAGCACAGCTATTACGCTCTCAGTTAGAAACCTGATTATAGCCACCTCATGTCTGTAAGAACACCAGTCTGATGCAAAGTGACTCCCAGATACTCTGCAAATGCTCATAAATGCACTTGATGCTCTCTGGACACATCTCTGTGTGTGCTGGAAGAGAAGACCAGCTTTTACAGGGCAGAGAAAGAGAAAAATAGCCATTTTTCTGAAGTGTAATATTGTTACAAGTGTGCAAATCCTGGACTGTGGTATTTTGGCCTGGGGAAGAGGAGAAAAGGAGGGAATGAACAGAAGGGCTCAGCATGAGGCAAAAATTAAAGATGGAGCAAAGGTAAGAAAGAGGATGAGAAAGTAAAAAATAATAATAATAATTATAATAAATAATAATAATAATCTGGGGTTGCCCAAAAGGAGTCCTATAAAATATTATTTTGTGTAGAGATTTTATTAATCTTTAAAGGCTGGGTTAGTTTTGATGCAAATCAGAACCCCAAATGAAAAGAGCCACCAGAGACCATCTCTTCTCCAAAGTGTGAGTGCAGTTTTGGTCCCTCTGAGGGTGAAGGCTGGGGCAGAATTTTGCAGTCTCAGAAGGCATTTCTGCATGTAAAACACCCTGTAGGCAGGAGGATCCCCCGGGTCACAGAGTCTGAGGTAGATCCTGCACTGCCCTTATTTGATGGATGGCTTCACAGGACATAATCAGATGCCAGAGCACCCAAGGGAAACATGTGACACCATTTTTCTTCGTGATAATCCTACATTTTTTCATTTTTGGTATTTTTATATTTGTTTGTCCATCCCTAGTGAATCCCACTCTCTGGAACCAGAGAACTGCTTGAAACTCAGAGCCATCCCTATCCCTTAGATTTACCTCCTGGGATAGGAGCCAGATATTCCCTCCCTTTCATCTCAGCTGGGGCTCCCATCCCTGCCCCAAATAAAGGTGATGTTGGTAGCATGTTCCTTATGCTGTAGTGGATATTTCTAGCTGTGCCCATGGCTGCTGCAGCCCCTCCTTGGGTCACTGTCCTCTTTGTGCTCCAAGCCCCTCTGGTGATGCATTTGGCCACCCAGCTTTTGGCCACTGTATGTCCCAGCTGTGATTGTTTCTGACCAAGGCTTCACTGACACTGGAAAGAAGACAAGAGCTAAAAAATCAGAGGTCTGTTTGGAATCCATTCAGCTCGTTCAAACTCTTGGTCCCCCCAAACCCTTTCATGAAATTCCCAGATTCTGTTATTGGGGCAGGGGTAATGGGACATTTATGCATCTCCCAGGATGTCAATAAAGATATAAAATAAAGATGCCAGCACAGCATCCCTAGCAAGGCACAGGAGAGCTTCTAAATATAATGAATATATATCATCAGCCTGTTTTCAGCCTGATTTAAACAACAATCCCCACTTGCATAAAAACCTCATTTGAATTAATATCCAGTGCTGGATTTTATGGCACTATTAGATGCTGTTAAAACTCATGGAACCCAGTCTTTCTTTATCTGGAAACAACAAGAAAACTCACCAAGACATGTCAGAGGTGGGATTCATCTCAGTCAGCTTCAAATATCTGCAGTGTGACCGGCTTAGCTGGTCCATTATCTTTTTCTTATAGTAAGTGGCATGAACTGGCACTTCTAAGGCTCAGTTCCCTTGACCTGTGCTAGGAAAAGGTGACATGTGCCCTTACTGTCTAAGAAAAATGTAATTTTTTGTGTATTTCTTGTGCCACAGTCCTGGCAGAAATAAGGATGACAGCATCTCATTAAGGTTTCTGCTCATTATCCTAACACCCTGATTGCCCATCTGAAATACCTTGCATGCAATAAGAAAAGCAATCACTGTGATGATGGAGCTGAACTTTTTAAAATAATGGTAGGTGTGCTTCAATATGTGTCAAAACCTGAAATCTGCCCAAAACCTTTTTTTGGGACATTTGCAAAGGTCATTATCTTTGCAAAGTTCAATAAACTAAACAGTTAATTAACACTACACTCAAGTCTCAGCATCACCTGGATGTAATGACTGCTAGGCACCCAACTTTCCTCCAAATTTCCTGTAAAGTGTTTCCTCACCTGCATTTGTGATGATATGACCACTTCTTAGCTCTCCTTCCCTATTTATCTTACTTTGCTTATTAAAAACAATCTAAAAGGCATTGCCACTGTGCAAAAACACAGTTAAAGTTCTGGGGAAGAAGTCAATTTAGTCAAGGAAGGAATCCCTGGTATGGGGGGGCTTGTCTGCTGTTGATCCAAAGGCAGCTGATGCTTGTCTTCTGTGAGTCCTTACAGGAGTTATGCAAAGCATGCAACAGGTGAAAGCCACCCACAGCTTCCAGAGGGATGAAGTTCAGCCCTAGGAGTGGAGGATGGAGCTCTGATCACCCCAAGAGCTGTAGCCAGGGCTGTTACACACATTGATTTCCAATGCATCAGCACGATCGATGCGGCCGCGGCCGCTGTGCAGATATTGAGCTGGGACAGCTAAAAATAAACCCAGCCAATGATGGGGTTGTGGCCTGTGCAGGAGCAGTGGCCTGACTTGCACCTCAGGGCTCACATGAGTGGGACAAGAGCAGCCCCACACTTCATGCTCTGGGCAGACCCACAAATCCCTGCTGAAGTTTTTGGGCAATGGTGAGGGGCAGTGGGTGCAGCCTGGTGGTTTGTTGCCTTGTAGAGCACTACCGTGGGTCTCCATGGGAAAAAGGAACCCACCTTGGGGGTGCAAAGGAGGGACCCAGGTCTGCTCTGCTCTCTGCCTTGTAATCCCTTGAGGCTTTAGGGCAAATTCCATCTCAAACCCCAATGCACTTGGGTTTATCACTATGAAACTGAAGATAATCTATACCTCAGAGGAACATTGCATGGATAAGTCAATTAACTGTGAAATCACAGATGGAAGATGCAAAGAAATGCAAAGGATTCGTTTTGCAGATCAACCCTGCCAGGCACAAATACATTTTTAGATCCTTTCTTTTCCCCCTCACTAAAAATAACCAGCAAACTGCTCCTTATAATCCTGCTTAATGTGTTAATGGGGCATCCCCACCAGTACCAGGCACAGGAAAAGGGGAAAGGGGAGAGTGAGGCCACCTGGGCTCAACACACTTACCTGCGCAGCCCTTGGCCACTGCTTGGCCCTTGCCTGGCAAATGCTGCATGCCCAAGGGAGCAGCGGCCTCTCCTTTTCTGTGTCATAGACAAAGACCTAAACCTGTTGGTCTTTAGGGTGTGTTTGGCTGCCAGAGCTGACCCCTACTGAGTTGCCATAGTTTCACTTCAAGACATTTTTTCATTCCTGCAGGACCTCACATAGATTTGGAAATCTAATAAAGGATGCTTTTCTAATTTTAATGCAATTTAAAAACATCCTTAATATCTTGTACTTTGAAAAAAATGTACAGAATATATATATTTTTTTCTCTGAGTTAGTGTCCTATAGAGAATTAAGTGGTCTTCACTTTAAAAGGTCACTTAGAAACATCGCTGGATTTATTACCCTCTGGTGATAACCATCTGGGAGGTAAAACTGTCTCACCCAAGGAAAGCTCATAGTGCAGCCTCTAAGCACCAGTGTCAGACATGCAGTCTAGGATATCTGGGGATAATTTGTGTAGCAGCAGCAATTGAAGGGACTCCTGTTCTTCCTCATCCTGTCCAAACCCAAATCCATTCCCCAGTTCCCAAAATTTGTGTGCCCATTCATCTGGGAGATGTTGGATTAGAAACAGAACTCCAGGTAAAAGAAAAAAACATTCAAGGTAAGAAACAAGTGAATTAATGAGGTTTATATTATCTGTCCTGTGAACAGCAGTAAGTTACAGCAGAAAGAGCGAACACCCACGAGAAGGGGGAGACTTTGATCTGCTGCTAGAGAAAGTCTATCACAGGACTCCTGCTTCTGCTTGCAGTGTCATTTTCCAGATCATTGGTGAGAAGTAACTTACTGTATTTTGTTCTTTGCTTGGTTGTGTTTTTTGGTTAAAATCAGCTTTTCTTATGCAGGCAAAGTCCTTAGGCACACTTGGGCTAGCAAAATAATGCTTTTGCTGGTAATCTGTTTTGTTAAAAAACTTCAGTGAATTGCATTACACAAAGGCCTCTTTTGCCCTGGGCTGCCCAACCCTGGAGGGTTGGGCTGTAGATCAAACTTTTACCAATAAGCCTTCAAGAATGCAGAATAGGCTATTGTGTAGATCAACTGCTTTCTTGAGTTTCACATGGAAAAGAAAAATGTTTAACAGTCTTTATTGTAGCCTCAGGTATCTAAAGTTTCAGTATCACTACATCTAAAATACAGGGGCCAGATACTGCATTGGATAGACACTGAAAAAGCTCACAGTGGCTGTGTGCTGAGCGCATATTTCATAAATACAGCTGCAGTGAGAAAATAGGAAACTATTTCAAACTGAGTAGCATGCAGACTGGCTTCATACCTATCTGTCTGTCTTAGTTTGTTGGCCACATTTCCAGCTGATGTGAACAGCCCCCTCTAATCCAAGTGACATTAACTTAAAACCTGATGGTAACATTTCTAGAGCAAATGTACATTCTATCACTATTTCCTTGTCTCACACATTTTGTTACAATGACAGGAGTGTGACTGTGGTCCAGAGAAGAGAACATCCTCTTTTTTTCTACATTTCTTAGAGCTCTGTCTGGGATCTGCTGGATTTAGGGCAGTGGGACAAAGACCTTCTGGCCCCCAGGGTAGCACTCCTGTAGCTGGGCTGGCTGAGCTGGGTGTGTGGTGACTTCTCACTCTGCTTTAAGGGCAGCCTGTTCTGTTGAGCCATTGGCAACACTGCAGCCCAGAAAAACCTCCAAAAGGGAACTTGCTTTGCATACTGTAACTATTGGTAGGAAATGCAAACGTGGACACCTTTGCAAATCTAATCCTCCCTCCTCCCTCCTGAACACATTTCTTCCTGCTGCCTGGCAAACCTTCTTCCCTTTGCTCTCTTCCCCAGGGCTTCAAGGAGAAAAATGTCTGGGCCAAGTCTGTGTATGGCCACCACTTTATCAAATCTGAAGATTTAGCATGTTTGGCCTTTTCTGGACAGCAAAACCCTTGGTCCTGCCTTTACAGGGGTTGGGTTATGAAACAATTCCTTGAACTGAAAGGCGTAAACTCCAGCAGAAATCACAACACACAACATACAGAAACCTTTCAGGGGGATCTGCGTCTCCCACTGCAGTTGCTCTGCCTCCAGGATAGCTGCAAGGCTGACACTCATTTCCAGCCATTTCCAGCTTGGTTTTCTAAGCACTTTCTTATGGCATTGAACACTGTTTGGTTTCAGAGCAAAGAGCCTTTCACTGAAGCATCCCATCTTACCAAGGATTTTGCTCCCCCCTTCCTCTCCTGTTATGTTGATACTTCAGTCATGCCAGTAGTTGTTCTCTAAAATCATGGCTGCCTCATGTCATGAGGAGGGTTTCTTTACACAAAAAGGGCTTATGAGGACAGGAAAAAAGTGGCTGATCCACAGTCTAGTGTCTCAAAAGGTATTTGCCAGAAGCCAAATGATCAGATACATACATTAATCCTAATTGTGTATCAACTTCACTTGGAAAGCACCTATGGCCCAACTCTGCATATTTCAGCTCTTTTCTGTTCCCTTGTCTCCTGTGGATAGATAAGGATTGGCTGCAATTATGTATTAGAGCAAAAAAAAAAGCCCATGCCTCTAAAGAAATACATCATTAGTGGGGCAGAATTTTATTATTTAAAAGCAACACCTTTTTGCTCATAATTTTGACAATCACATTAAAAAAAATTAAAACCGTCATATTTTCCTACGTATGAGTATTGTTGAGACTGTCACACCTAATAAGAGCAAGGAAAGACAGATGAAAGCACCGGGCTCATTTCTGAGCAGCTGGGAACGGCACTGAGAAAAGCACAGCAATTGAGATTAAGACAGAGTCTTCACAGTGCAAGATAGCCCAGCTGCTTGGAAAATCAAATCTATTGAACACACAGATTTCATGCAACAAAACAATGCCTTGCTGATAAAGGAAAATAACAATGCTCATGCAGAGTTCTGCCGTCTTCGATTCAGTTTGGAGATAAATGGGCAGTCCTGTACTTTTCCTCTTTCGAGAAAGTCAGGGTTAGCTTTCCAGTTGTGACTATTCATTGCCTCTTTTTGCCAACTCTGAAAAACCAACTTGGAGGTTTTCATTTGATAATTACATACCCCACAATTTACTGGAAAGGGCACCTGCATGGGAAACTGGGATGTGCAGGTCTCATTCCTCACACTGGCTTTAAAAACCTCCTTCAGCTCTCCTTCTCCTTCTCCTCAGTCTTCCTATGGTGAGGAGACATCAGTGCCTTTGGGAAATGTTTTGACATCTCTAGAAGAAAAGTGTTATACCACTATCCTATAATTTCCTTACTCAGAGCTGATTCATGCTAAGAAGTCAGGAATAGTAGGGCCTACAAAGCTGATCAGAAAATGTTTTTCCTTCTGATGTAAGCTGTGTACATCATAAGATTCCACTATTTCCTCTGAAAATTACTATCTGAGCCCAAGTGTTTTAGCTTTTTGAGAGAACTGGGTATTTTCTCATGGGAAGTGATACTTGTTCATAATCTTTAAATCTTTAGCTGGAATCTGCTTTGCCATTGAAAAATGGTTTTATGTGATCCATTTTGACCAGCTATGGAACAGCAAGCTGCTCTGTTAGGATTTTAAATTTTCATTGCTATCCAAATGTAACATTGTACCTACTGTGAGGTTTTGGTCCAGGTAGAAAGTGTTGATTGTTCCCATCCATTCTCCGTTCTCCTTTTTTGCACTGTATAAACTGAACACAAAACCACTTTTCCAACACCAAGACCCAGCTCTCCTTCCTGGACTCAAGAAATACATCAAACACTGGACAGGACATCATAAAACCCAGCTCTTTCTTGCATTCAAGAAGCCATATTTTCAGTAACCTTTTAATAACCTTTGAATGTGTATGATATTAATTGAGAAAAGCAATACTTCTGAAGTTTTCACTGGATATAAAAGAAATATAATAGTCTTAATTCCCCTAAATGAAACCTTTTATTTATGCATGAAAAGATGGTTAATATGTTCCCTGCAATAGCCTTTTGTTATGTGTTTGGCATTGTAATAACTAACTAGTCATTCCTGTCTGGTTTTTAGTTCTGTTTTTTAATCAATGGCACAATACTTTACCTTTCACCAAATGCTCTGGTTTCCTTGAGAGCCTTTGTAATAAAATTCATCAAAGCATTTGTAAAGTCCACAGGAATCATTGTTGGCTAGTTTTCTTTCAAGTCATTATTGTATTGATGCTGAAGACTTCAGCCAGGCTGAGGGAAGGATATCACATTCCCCAAAATAGATTGTTTAACTTACAACTTGAGTCCCCTGCAAAAAGCTACCAAAGGTGCCACAGCTGGAGTTCCTCCCTGCTCCTGCTTAGACCAGCAGTAATATATATTACAACTTGTAGCCTTGAAATTACCCTCTTGGGATGAATTCCTAGCACCACAAGCCCTTTCTTGAGAGGATATAATTAACAATGTTTTCATTCTCCCTCCCTTCTTCCAGGCAAATCTGGACTCCAGCCCTTACATCTTTGCCTTGGTATCCTCCAGCCCTTGTGAAAACGATGCGAGTTTTGGCCTTAATAACAAGCCATGTAAAATCTACATAATTGACCCCTTTTCTGAAAATATTTCAAAGCTTTCTCTTTAGCCTTTGAATATGCATGTGCAGAAGGGATGCCCTCATTTCAGCAGACCCCTGTTGCATAGAACAGCCTTCTTGCTGCCATACAGAAAAAACAACCAGGGAGTTGTAAGAAATGGGGTTTTTCCTCCCAGATGCCCTACTTTTCCTTTCTGTGTGATTTTATGCAAAGGAGCTCAAACTCTTTACTTCTGTGCCAGGCATCTGTGGCATTACTGCACACAGTATAATCCATATTTATCCATGGGATGTCAGGGTTGTGGGGTCCAGTATTGAGGTCCACATGTCCAGGGTGATCATGAGTCTTGTATGAACAATCCAAAGTAATTTTGCAGCAGCACCCAGGGCAGAAACCTTTCTATGGCTGCCTGCCTGGACAGAGAGGTATCCAAAGCAAGTCTCAGAGGTGAGAGTTGGATCCTTACCCCAAAGAACTGGAATCTGTTCATCAAGAAATGGGAATTGTTGGGGCACTTCTGCCTTAGTTCAAGCAATAACGGCAACATGATAATTTCCCATTGTGTCTCACTTGACTGATTTCAGTGCTCCCAACTCCTAAATTGTGAGCCTGATTCAAAGTCCATTGAGTCCCTGGCACATCTCCATTTATCCTGAGGGGACCTGAGGGTGTGGATCTGAAACACGTGCTTGGTTTTGAGTTTGGCTTTGGTTTTATTTTTAATTACTTATAAGCATTATGGCCTCATTGTGAGCTCTTTTTTCGTGATCTAAACTTTATTTTTCCCTTTAACATTTCAGTATCATTCAAATGGCCACCTCTTCTGAACCATGACTTGTTCACCATTTGCTTACATTGCTCTGTTCATTGTCTTTCTTCCTCTACCAATCCATCTAAAACTTTTTTTAAAATTTTTCATTCAATTGCAAAGCCTGTAGTTATCTGCCAACAGGACTGAGAAAAAGGATGATGGAAACAGACCTTGATTTCAGATCTATGACTAAAACCTGCCTTGCCCAGCTCCAGAGGGGGACTGACACTTTCCCATCCTTTGGATTCAGTCAGTCGTTCCACTTGGTAAGAGAGAGCTCCCCCAAGTCAATATTACTCACGTGTTTATTCAAAATCAATACTGCTTATTACAGCTTCTGCAATTGTGTCTCACTGTCACCTGCTTAGCTCACAACCTTCCTGGCAGACTCCCAGCTTGCTGTGAAGTTGCAAGATTGAAGAAAAGTCAGGCAGACACAGAGACCTGCTGACATGGGATGTCACACAGGACAGATTGCCAAGAATTCCTTCATCTGCTTCTCCTTCCCTGCACTCAGACACACATGACCAGGTGAGAGACAGTCATGATCTTTGAAATCTCTGTGTTACTCTCAGTTTCTGCTTTCCCTCCTGAAAAACAGAAGGGCACAAAGATGAACAGAGGGCTGAAGCACCTTCCCTGTGAAGACAGGCTGAGCGAGGGTGGTGTTCAGCCCGGAGAAGAGAAGGCTCCTGGGGCACCTTAAGAGCACTTTCCAGTACCAAAAGGGACTAAAGATTGCTGGAGAGGGACTTTGGACAAGGGCATGTGGTGATAGGAAAAGGATTAAGGGCTTTAAGCTGAAAAAGGGTAGATTTAGATTGGATATTAGAAAAACTTTACGGTGAGGGTGGTGAGACATTGAAAACAGGCCGACCAGAGAAGTTGTGGATGCCCCATCCCTAGAAGTGTTCAAGGCCAGTTTGAGTGGAGCTTTGAGCAGCCTGGTGTACTGGAAGGTGCCCCTGCTTATGGCAGGGGTGTTGGACCAAGGTGATCTTTAAAGTCCCTTCCAATCCTTTGATTCTACAATTAAGTGACAACTGACACCTAGTTCAGGTCGCAGCAAGGATCAGCCAGTGCTCAGGCAAAACCATCATCCAAACAGTGTGCAGTGTTTTTATACCTTGCTGCTGCCCCTGCTGAAGCAGATGGCAGGCTCCCATTGACTTTAATGAGGCCATAAAAAGCCTGGGATGTTCATGCAATATGGAGCAGCTCCTGTTTCAGCCATGCACCGTCAGTGTCACTTTTCTTTTGTTTGCTCCATGGATTAAGAAAGCCTCCACTGACCCCATGGAATCTCCATCTCCTATGCAGAGAGCTGGAGAAGGGTGGAGGCCAAATTCACACCACAGCAGTGTCTTTTCTTGCATCTCTGCTATCCCTTGAGCTCCTTCTACCCAACCCCAGAAAGGACAGGCACTCAAGAGCCACAACTCACAGGTGACACAAATCATCCAGGAAAGCCAATTCCAGAGCAAGAGGGGCTGTGGGAAGATCTCAGGGCACTGGATTATACAGCAGTAAAAGGGCAGATGGTATTCAGTGCCCATTAGTGCAAAGAGACTTGTGGGGGAGAAAATAAACCTTCCTATATGTGTGCAGTGCTGCTTTTACAGCGCTGATAGCAGTCATGAGAGAGATGCTGGAGACAATGGAGAGTTTGCTGAAAGCTTTGGGTCATACTAAGTGCTGGTGAGAAAGACAAAATGAATGTTAGGAAATCTAAGGGAATGGATTGAGAATAAAACACAGACTTCATTATTCCACTGTAGAAAACTCTGTGCGCCCTTATTTTGAAGACTCTGTGCTGTTCTGATCACTTTGTCTTGAAAAAATAGAGAAGAGAGACAGACAAGAGGCAGAGATGATCAAAGGTTTAGCAGGACTTCCACAAAATGGAAGAAATAAAATAGAGAACTTTTGGGCTTGGAAGAGTGCTGAAGTGAAGCAAAAGGTTTGTAAAATCACAAACAAAGTGCAACAATGTGGAATAGAAGAGTAGTACTGGTTTGTTTCTCTTAAAGTAGGGACTACTGGGCATGCAGCAATGTCACTGATCATTTAAAATGAACCTCACACCACACTTTTCTTATGCTATGTCATTAAACTGAAACCTATTGCAAAAAAATACTCTGTAAGTGATTCAAAAGTAAATAGATAAAAAGAATTAAACAATTTTAGAGTGGTAAAGTCCTTCCATGGCTGATAAACACAAGGGTACACCTGCAACTTTTAGCTTAGGAAGAAAATTTACTCACTGCTGGGTGATCCACGCCCTTATTCCCCCCTGTAAGCACTCATGGTGGACCTTGGGCTTTCTGCCTCTGCCCCACAGTTGTGGGGTGCCTCATACAGGTGTTACTGACCCTGTTCTGTGAGGGCAGCACAACATAGCACAGCAGAGTTGTCTGTGATGGTAAAATAAAGTCTGGCACAGAAAGGCAGCCCTTGTGTCACAAGCAGAGCTGCTGATCCCCTCTATAAGATAGGGTCTTGGCTCATGGGTGGTCCGTGAAATAAATGTATTTTGTGGTTGTTTCCAGTGAAGACCCCCACCCCTTGTGCCTGCAAAAGGCAGGAACAGACACATTTATTTGTAACTTTTCAAGCTTTGAGACTCATTTTTCCATTGATTACCTTAAAAAACAGGGGCTATTTATACACATTACGGTCTATAACTGTCAGCCCTGTGACAAATCACCCACCCAGTGCCTTGTCAATGATGTGGAAAATAGTGGCCATATAAACAGATCAAATGAAGTGGAAGTTAGAGAGCACAATGGCATCAGGCTGTAGCCTTTGACCTTAAAAGGCCAGAGGTCAAATCTGTCTGCACTGAGGAGTTGAAACAACCTGGGGAGTTCACCCTGGTGCTCAGGGAGTGATGAACCAGCATCTTTCCTTGGGATAGGGGCAGAGGTGGTGGAGGTAAAGCTTGGAGTGCATGTGAAGTTCTGCATCAAGCAAAACTCTGATGGAAGCTCTAATTAGAGAAAACACCAGTGATGTCACCACAGCACCTGACCAGGAAGAAGGTAAATACTATTGGGAAATGTGAATTTCTGGGAGAAGTTATAGAGGACTAATCACAGAGGTTTGTGGAGAAAAGCTGCTCCTGTCTGAGGCATGTTTCAGTCAGAAGACACTGGGTAGCAGCACTCAGAACAGGAGCCAGGAGAGCCTCCTTTGCTGTTTGTTTTGCAGCAGTTTGGGTTTAAGCAGTTCCTGTGGTGCACACCACAATGAGCAGTCTTAGGCCAAGTCACCCTACTACTGCTTTACGTGTGTTTTTCTACACAAAGAATGAAACACCCTTGTATATTGGGTGAAAAATAGGTTATTTTCAGATCAACAAAAGCAATGGCTTTTCCATCCCACCTGGGGGGCCATCCTTCTTATTTATTTTTATTGACTCACTCTGCTTTTCCCATTTGAGTTACAATTTGACAATTGCCATTAACTGCACCTTTAACAGTTTCTCCTGGCTGCTGCCAACACACGAAAGTTAAATAGTGGGACAAGAAATTCAGTTAAATCCATTGCATTTTTAAACCCTGGCAGGCTTTCTTTTGTGCAAGCCTACCAGGCCTCAATCATAACATTTTCACCTTTTGCAATTGATGAAAATGTATTTGCTTGCATGCTGTGCAGGGCTTGCTGTACAGGAGGTGAGAAGGAGGGAAAGGCAGTAGAGACCTCTGTCGCCGACAACTTTTATGAAAAATCCTTTCTTTAAGGTTTTTCCTCCTGAGAAGCCTCAGGAACAAAATGTAAACAATGGTTATCCGCTGCTGTGGAATGCAGCAGGTGGATCTTTGATTGGCCCATGTTAGATGTTTGTAATTAATGGCCAATCGCAGCCCAGCTGTCTCGGAAAGAGAGCTGAGCCACAAACCTTTGTTATCATTCTTTGCGATTCTATTTTTAGCCAGCCTTCTGATGAAATCCTTTCTTCTATTTCTTTTAGTATAGTTTTAATGTGATATATATCATAAAATAATAAATCAAGCCTTCTGAAACATAGAGTCAGATCCTTGTCTCTTCCCTCATCCTAAGACCCCTGTGAACACTGTCACAGACCTCTCCCTCCTGTGCTGCTGCTTCCCTGGGACAGCACCAAGCCTCAGCTGTGGATGGAGCATCAGGGGTGCCAAGCATCTCTGGATTCCCCAGTCCTGAGCCACTGTCCTAAGGTGATGTTATGATGCTTGTATCCCCAGTTGTTGTTCTGTTTATGCTGGATATTATGTTCTGCGCCTTCAAGACTGGCTCTGAAGAGTGAAAGTTTTGTTTTGGTTTTGTTATCAGCCACTCCCCCACGGCTGGGGGGACGCACAGACAGGGCAGTACATGGTGCTGCTTTTGCTTTTTTGCTTTTGCTTTTTGCTTTGCTCTTGCTCTTACTTCTGCTGTGCTCCTACTTTGCTCTTGCTTCTACTCATTAGTTAGTTTAGCTAAACAGTTCAAATTTCTTCCTGGACTGTTTCTCCTTTCCTTTTTTGGAACCACTCGATCCTGCTCCGGACTGGGACCTGGGAACGCCGAGAGTTTGCGCCCTGTGGCCTAGCGGGGCCTACTCTGGGCAGCAGCTGCCCCAGAGCCAGAGGGACTGAGAACAGAGCGACCACCCCCCAGAGAGACTTTCTGAATTTGTCATCTTTTTCTGAGCAGTGAAAGAGTGGTGTCATCTGGTATTGTTCATTTTGTGTGCTGGGGGTGCTGTGCCTGTTAAATAAATGGGTTCTTTCCACTTCTCTCCAAGGAATCCTTCCCAAACCGGTTGTGGGGAGGAGCTGTGTGGGTTTGCTTTCTGGAGGGGCCCCCTTTGGAGATTCTGTCCCAAATTTGCCCTAAACCAGGACAACCACCCAAGGGATCTCAGAAAACCCTGCACTATGGGAGTAGCTAAAGGTTAAAAAATGCCATTTTTTTGGATTCCAGCCTCTTGTCCTTTGCCTGACAGCAGGCCACCTGCTCTGCTCCACACAGGGAATCATCATCAGCGGCAGCGATGCACTTTCGCTTTCAGGCTCTCATTCCCTGCAGCCACGGGAGCTCAGGCTCAGCAGCCAGGCACAGCTGCTGCCTCACCTGACTTGTCATCTCTGCTGACCAGGTAGGAAGTCCACAGCCTCTGATGGTGGCCCAGGGACACCCAGCAAACTGTTTTTGCAGTGGTGGTGGAGTTGATTTTGCTGCCAGCACAGAGTGGCATTGAGCCATGTGGATCATCCATAGATGCAGTGGGGCAGAAAGGAGCCCCTCACAGCACACAAGGGCCCCACAGTTCACTGGGGGAGGGACCTACCTTTGTATGGGACCCTGACAACCTTCCAGATCCTTGCCTCTGCCCCACAACTGCAGTGGGACAGCAGGGAAAATCCACAAACTTTCTCTTCCCCTAACTGCATCCAAAAGAAAGGGACTGTCGTCACCTGGCTCTGAAAAACCCCAAATCCTAACATGCTCAGAAAAGGCTTCAAACATCACAGACACAGCTTTCCCAAGTCCAGCCTGAAGGTGTGAGCTAGGCTTACCTGACTTAAAATAGTCATTAATGGAAGGGTTTTTCTCATCCAAACTCAGACATGTCAAAATCAGGTGTCTAATTTTAAGTTAGTCACCTCACACTATGTTTTCTTCTAGCCACAGGTGTCCAGAGGCCACTTATCTGATTTTAGATGGCAATTTTGGGACATGAACCACCTGTTGGAGACACCTACTACTTTTCATCAACTATAGGGAGACAGGAGAGGGAGTACCGCAGAATTAGATGTCTAATTTTAAAGTGTCCTGAATTAGGTCAGGAAGATCACCTCCTGCCCTTATTAGCAGGGCTGAACTGCTTGGGCCAATGCTCAGGGACATGAGCAGAACCAAAGTGGGTGGTATCTGGATGAAGGGAAGGACAAGAGTGCCCTGAGTGAGGTGAAGGAGAATCAAACCTAAATAAATCTTGGTGATGGAGACAGAGTGTATAATCAAATATATTATATATGATATATAATCAAATGGGGTGCACCAGTCCGAGGGTCTTTCCAATGAAAGCAACCACAAGATGACAGAGCACCAAGAGTGGATAATGAAGCAGAAGAGAAGCCACTAGGGATAATCTAAGTGCAGGGTCATGGTCTTATATTTCTTTCCACCTGTTCTTACCAGCTTTGCACCTATGTTGTTTTGTAAAGAAATTATTTTATCTATTTGCAGGTTAACAAATAGTGTTAAAGGCATTTTGGGGAAAATGGATAAAAAGAAAGGAATTCATTACTTTGAGGTAATATATTTGTATTCAAGGTCAGGATTAAGCATGATTAGCCTTGTCTTTACTATATAGTGTCTTGTTTATAAAACAGATATATATTTCAACCTCAGCACCTTGGTGACCAGCAGTGGTAGGTGTGGGAAGAGCAGTGATCACTGTCAGCCTGGCAATCTCTCCAGAGAGTGGGAAGAGAGTAGGGAACAAGCCTTAACATCCCCTGTCTCAAAAAGGGCTTGGCCACAGCCGTGTAGCAAGTGGCTGTATCATGAGCAGAGTGAAGAGGGGCTCACAGGACTACATTAATCTACTCTTTCCAATCAATTGCTTCAGTGAGATTATCACAAACATGATGGATTGGATCACTTAATCCAGTTAGACAGGAGCTCAGGAGGGTGGGTAAATAAGGGAGGCAGCAGTCGTGTGGCCTCCACTGACCCGGAGCAGCCGCCAGTCAAGCTCTCAGTGCCCTCCTTGACCTGCTCCTTGGGACTGACAGTGCTAACCAAACACATGCAAGTGACACAAGGGCTCTGCAAGTGCAGGCAAAGTGTTTGCCATCAGAAGGGAACAGGGTGGAAATGTCACAGGGGCTGTTTCTTCCTTGCCTTGTGCACCCTTAAGAGCGAACAAAAGGTTTGTCGTCCACAAAAACAGCAACAACAACAACAAAGAGGAAAAAAGATAAAGTCTGACAGTGCATTTAGATATTCCTGTGAGATTTCCAGTGTTTTGAATACTGAGTAAATGGCACACAAGGCTGGAAATGGCACCACTGGATTTTGGAGGGTGATGCAGCACAGCTGAGCTGTCTTTAATGAGGGTGCTCTGGCTGCACTAGATCTGCACA
>NW_005054409.1:1201578-1233771 GCF_000277835.1 Geospiza fortis
AATTTAACACCTGAATTAGAGAGATTTTGATCATTAATGCCTGCATGCAATGCTACACTCAGCATGATCCATCAGACAGGCATCTTCATTTTGTGTACACAAGCCCTGCAGCTAGAAAAGGCAGCATTTGGGTTGGTTTTTGAAAAGGCTGAAAGAATTCCACTATTTACCCTTGATAACAACAGCAAAAAGTCTGCTAAATTTTCTCCCCTTTCTAAGAAAGAAAAAAAAAGGATGCTCACAGTGACATAAAAGCTTGAGTGTTAACATAATATATGTGATTCATTATTGGCTGATCAATGATTAGATGTGGCATTCAACTCTAACCTCTTGCAAAGTTTTATTAGATGGGAGAATTAGTGCCTGGACTGGCAAACAGAGGAGGGTAGAGATCTAGAATCCCGTATATTTATACTGAGTAAGCAGACATCAAAGGATTCTCATGCAGGTTGTGGGTGAGGATTTTGTTTTGGGAGGGTGAGAGCAAATCTTCCTTCAAAAGCTCACAAATGCAGAGAAAAATTCTGCATTTCGTTGACACCAAGCATTGAACTGCTGCAGTCAGAAAATGCAACCAGAGCCAAAAAAGGGTAAGAAACAGCAGAAATTAGTAGCAGAAGTCCATTCTTCTTGAATAATCACCACATACATGGACATGTTAATACACAAATACACATTGAAATATATTTAGCTTACAGATGTTTTCAAAACTTTTAAAACAAATAACAGGTTTTTATAGTCTGGCAAACCCTGTATTTTGAGGTAATTAAGGCTGATTGCTTTCAGAGCAGTCTGTTAATAGGTTTTCCTTATTTATCAAGGGTCATTTAACATTTGCAGTATACAAAACATTCCTCCAAATCATCAAGCCATTTTCCATGAGCCAGCCTGATTAAATACATGACATGATGGGTCTTACACTGGATCTCTCTGTGGCTCACAGTGCTCTATTTACCCAGCAGCTTCCACCCCAAACAGAAATAGCATCTCATTACTGGTTCCTCGAGCTGCCTTTCCCTTAAAGCTGCCCACATGGGGATTTTTCCCTTCTGAGGTCTTCAAAGCTTGCTCAAGGCTGTTGTCTTACCTCTGTATAGAGATACTACAATTGCAGAGTCTTTGGGTAACATGAGCAAAAAACTCAGAATCAATTCCAATGGCATGAAACAAAACTTGGGATATCCCTGGGGTCCTCTCTCTCTAAATTTTGCCTCCAAGCCATCTCAGAGGAGCAATACCTCCCCTTCAGGATCTGAAGGAAGAGCAAGTAACCAACCCCTGGGTCCCTGCTGATCCCACCAAGGCTCATGGACTTCTCAGAGTACCCTTGGGAGATTTGCAAGAGCAGATTGCTGACCATTGGCAGAGCATAGGTTGATCTGAACAGGAAGAATTGCAAAATGTCCTGGTCTCTAGGGAGGTGAGGGGCAGAAGTGGGCTCAGATCCACTGGAGTGACGTGATCAGAGGGGGCTGCACCGTGCAGCTCTCCAGGAGCAGCCAGGCTGGAGGAAACAGGAAGCAGCTGTTTTGTGCAATTATTTCTTCACAATGGATGTATTGTAGGAGAGGGCAGGAAGATGTGTATTTCTGTGAAGAACCTCTCTTGTGAATAGGTAATCAGCAGTAATTTAAAACTCCAGACAGCTTCTTGTGGGGGGGAAATCCAAATCATACAGTGACAGAAATGTGAGCGAGACAATTTGCTTCCTCTCCCACAACCACAGCTTGTCTCTGACAGTCTGGCAATACTGGCTGAAAAGGCATGCATGACCTTCATTGGGTTTTGTCTGAAAACCACACAGAATTCTGGCTGTTTTCTGGAATCAACTCTCACCATTAGTACCTTAATTTACCAGATCTGCTCTGCTCTATATTTTGATTGCATTTCTCAAGCGGAGAGCAAAAGTGTCATAGGAAAACTAGGGAAAAACTTGGAAAATGCCTGACTGTCAGGGAGAGCAGTAGATGAGTAGAAGATACAGAAGAATGAGACTAAACTAAACAAATTTCAAACTATTTGGGAACTGCCAGCTTCCATTATTGTACTGCAAATCTTACAGCATTTGGTGTTTTTTTCCCAAAAGCCCCAGAGAATATAAGGCTCACTTTTATAGACATAAATGCCTTGCTGTTGCAAAGAAAACAATGAAAATAAGCAAAAATACCAACCTCAAACAAATAGAACATGGCAAACAAACAGACCTAACCCCCACCCAACTCATTTCCTATCTACAATGATCTTCCCTTATAATGTACATGTGGAATAGACAGCTTGACATACATGACAGCACAATTAAAATGGTAGCTTGGCTCTCTGTGGAAAGATGGCATTTATGGCAAACTAAACTTTTTCAGCATTTTTGCATATACATTTAAGAAAGTTTGAGAACATTTATTTAGTTTGGTTAAAATGCCAAAGTCTGAAAGCCAAACTAACTGATGAAAGATACTCAGCTTTTACAGTATGCAAAAACTAACCCAAAGAAACATAATCATGTTTTATTTAAGAGCACACACATACTCTCTGATGAATAATATGAGCTGAGTGAAAATCACTTACTCTTGCTACAACACCCTGAACTCAAGGACTTGGTGACGCAGTTGCCAATCCCTCGTTCTCAAGGACCATCTGCTCCTGAATCTCATCTCAAACGCTTGCAGACACATTTTTAGCATTTTTGAACATGTACATTTACTGGTGCTTCCCTCACACACCTCTTGGAAACCCACAGCCCCAGAATGGCTGTATTTCTCTCTTAAAGGACAGGTAGAAATATAAGTGTCAGTAAGTTTCAGAGTTAAAATCCCCCTGAGTTAAAGGGGTCAAACTGCCTCTTCCATGATGCTGCCTCTCTCTTTGGTGTGGGAACACGTGAGATCAAATCTCATCCAGTTTTCTTCATAAGGAGGCAGACATGGCATCTTTTAAAGAAAGATAATTCTTAGAGGACTGATGAGGTCACTAAAGAAACACTGACACAGTGCATTAACGAGGTCTGATCTGACCTCTGCCTGAGCCATTGAATATTGTGGGTTTGCTTTTAATACTGACTGTTCTTCAGGGAGCAGGAGGTCATGAGCTACATGTTTCATATGGTGTGTGAGTGGTTTGTGGATGACTGATGCCTGCTGATCTTTGGGGCTGCATGGATCACTTGCAGTCAGAGGCACCACGTGTGATTAAAAATAACTCTGGGCTCACTCAGGATTGCTGTGGGGCAAAAGGTTATTAAACCTGGCTGAGTTCATAACAAGATGATCCAGAGGCATGCACAAGATCTCTTAAAGCAACTGAGATTGTGGGGTAGGGTCTAAGATCATAAAGGGCATCTTAATATTGGTCAGATTACATCTGTGAGAATGCATCCACCTTGGACATAGGAAAGCAGTCATGCAATAGTCAGCCTTCTCCTTTTATTTCAGGAAAATCACTTCCAAACTCAGAACGTTCATGTCAAATGACTTAGTTTGTCCCAGTGCTGCATCTCGTAGAGTTCATCTTGCAAACCCTGTCCTTAACAATCTTTAATGAGTATAACTTTAAGACTCATACTCCTATAAAACCCTGACAAAAGTCCATTCATTTACAGTATGATCAGGGAAAAAAACATATTTGCAAACCAGATTACACCAAACCTCCTTCCACCAGCTAGTAAATTTTATTCAGGAATGCAAAAAGCCTAAGAAGTCTTTTGAAATCACACCACTTGAAGGACCACAATGACTATTGAAAACTGTGTGGTAGTGCTAAGATGTATACAACATCTGCAGGGGATGTAGAGAGATGTTCATCCAGGAGCTGAAACTTCACAGCAGCCTGAAGGTGTTTCCAACAAACCGTGTCACCCACAGTGACCTTGGTCTTTATGAGTTCATGTCTTACCCCCTTGGCTGACTACTGGCCAATGTCACAGCCAGAGCAGAGGATGAAGCCCATGGACTTTATCAATTGGGACAGCTGCTCAAAGTTGTTTCTCCTACACTTGTTTGACTCCCTGTTCATTTCTAGCCCATACTGGGGCTTTTTCTAAGTCCCTGAGTGACTTTATTCTCAGTGACATTTGTAGGACTGTTGATTAGTGATGCTCTGGTCTATCAACTCTCACCTGTGAGGCCACGAACTCAATTCATGAGGCCATGAATTCACCTCATGAGGTCCAACTCATGACAGATCCAGAGGAGGGGACTGCAGCCTCCCCAGCCAGCTTGAGGACCACAAGCACAACCCTTGCAGCTCTGCCAGACAGCACAAACATGGAGCTAATTCTCTCTGCCCAGACCAAGGAGTGTGTGTAAAGCCATGTGCTATTTCACATGGGGAATGCTCTTTTGGACTGAATCTTCTGGTTTGTCTCAGTTATGTGTGGTTCACCTCACAAAGTGGTCTTGAAGCACATGAGCTAGATTCCTTCCAGGTAAACCCCAACTGAAATATGATGCAGAAGCATTGCAGGAACACAGCTAATCTGCTCCAAACAATGATGGACTAGACAGTTTATGGGATGTGGTTGAAGCTTGCCTGGAGTAAATGCCTGGAAATTGGTGCAAAAGAGAGGTCCTTGGCACCAACTGTTTCACTTCCCAGACCTGCTGCTGTTGGGTCACACTGCTTCCCAAGGAAACTTGGCCAAAGGCTTCAAACACTGAGACTCTACCATAAAACTCATCTATTGGATGATGGGGGGACATTAGGAAATGGTCTGATTACAAGTCAATTTTCCCCTTGTACAGAGAAGAGGATCCCACCTCTTTCAAGTCAAAACACAGATGCAATAATATAAGTAAAGCCTTTGTACTAACTCAGCCTAAGTGGCATATCAGAGATATGAGAGGTGCTCATGAGCTTAGCAAGAGAGGGACCCCTAAGTCATATGCTGGAAAATGCTAAACCATTTGTTATTGCATCTTCTCTGCTCTTTTTTTAACTCACTTATCATGGAAGTGAAGGAGGTAGTGAACAATTGTCCTCTTTTTTTTCTTTTTCATTTTTTTTTCTTTTTTTTTTTGTTTTGTACAGCATTTGAAGTTGTCAAGGACCTTTCTAAGTTTTCAGAGGTCACATTAGAAAATCAGGTCTGGTTGAAGTGCTCTTGAGTGATGAACATGGTGGAAAATGCTGATTTCAGTAACTGAAGAAGAATGGGCTGGTAAATAAGGTTTGTGGTAAAAAATATGTGATAGACCAAAGTTCACTATGGAGCTGAGAGCTCTCCTGCCTCTGACACAGCTGACACAGCTCCATAGAGTCTTTTAGGGAACAGCACTGGAGAAACAGAACATGGACTATATACAGCTTATATCAGGTATTTTCTTACGTGAAATATACAGCAGGATGGAATTCCCTGTGTTTCAAACATATAATCAGCGCCCTTCAGCTTTGTGCCTCATCTTTTTGAAAACCAGACAGCATAGAATTAAACTTTCCAACCCTCATTCTTGACGAAAAAACTTTCAAATGTGGAATTCCAAAATGCAGATGAAAAATAGAAATTTAAAAAAACCCAAATCAACAAAACACAACCTTTCTGTTAATAAGGTTTTTAAGCCAATACCATCAGGGAAGGAAAATTACTCATGATTTTGACTGTGTGGATCTGTCACTCTATTATAACACAGAATTTAAATGAGCCTTTTCTCATGCACTGCTTCTTCTGTGTGTGAGTTGAAGTGCAGTTAACATACACGTGGTGTTGGACTTTGTGTGGCACTTGGTAAAAGCACAACGAACACAATTGAGACCTGTACAAAAATAAGAAAGGGAAAATTCAGGAGGAAGAATTCAATTTCACTTTGTGGTTCAGATCTGACCTGAGGTGTCAAACAGGCTGTGTGACAGAATCCACAACAATTCAACAGACTCTCTATAGGCAGAATGGGTCCACAGTGGAGAAAGATTGAAAAATTAATTCCATCCACCTGGTAAGAGGAGGCCAATGTCACTGAGTTAGGAGAAACAGAGGAGGGATCCTTTCTGAGGACTCTCTGTACACAGTCTGACCTGTGCACATCAGGACAAGAAACACAGACAGAGATGTATCAAGATCTTCCCTTCTTCTCATGACTAAGAACATGTTTTGTAAATAAATGCACAGGATCTTGCATACACTGTTTAATTTAGATGCTGTCAGCTTTCTTATCACAAACCCCTCCTTTCTTGTGGCTTTTAATGATGTCTTTTGTAAACTGCTTGGGCACCCCCTCCCAGGCTGAGCAGCTGTAGCAGGTTGGCTGACTCCCTGCCCCCAAGAGTTGGGAAACAGAAGATGTACCTCCGTGGGGAGAGCATAATCCATGTGGGATTGCAGAGTGCCTCCTAGCAGTGCATCAGGGAATCACAGAATAGGGAACAGACTCACAGAATAGAATTGGGTTAGAAGGCACTTTTAAAAATCATCTGGTCCCACCCCCCCTGCCAGGGGCACCTTCCACTCTCCCAGGTTGCTCAAAGCCCTGTCCAAGCTGGCATGAACGCTTCCAGGGATGGGGCATCCACAGCTTCTGTGGGCACCCTGGGCCAGGGCCTCAGCACTCTCACAGTAATGAATTTCTTGCTAGTATCTAGTCTAAACCTGCCCTCTCTCAGTTTAAAGCCATCCTACCATCTTTCAGTTTAAAACCATTCCCCCTTGTCCTGTCACTTCATGCCCTGCCAAAAGCCCCTCTCCATCTCCCTTGTAGATCCCCGTCAGGTCCTGGAAGGTGCTCCAAGCTCTCCTTGACATCATCTCTTCTCCAGGCATCCTCAGCCCAGCTCTGTACCTCTGTATGCCCAGCAGTGCTGTATCCATGTCCAAAGCAGAGCCCAAGCCCAAAGAGCAAACCACCCACAGAAAAATCAAACATCAGATGCAGGGGTGGGAGGCTGAGCTGGTTCCACCACCACAGGCAGCCAATTGCAGCGTCCTGCACTCCCTCTGGAGACATCCAAAGGCACCTTCCTCTCTTTGCCAGCCAGTGGCACAGGGATTCTCAGCCCCACCTCCCAGGACTGAGTTGCTAGGCACTTAAATTATAGATACAAATTGGGACCCTAAATTAGGCAGGCTCAATCCCACACCTGGTACTTATATATTATGAAACAGCCTTTCATTATACCATCATGTACTTTCTTTTTGTTCTCCCTGAAGGATTCTTGCTTCATTTGGGATGCAGGATGGCCAATTGCTGGCAATGTATCCTGGCTGAGTTACTTAGGAGGCTGATGACTACTGATTTGCTGAGTCTGGGAAGTGCGCAAAAAACGTGGCAGAAAGGTACAGGAAGAAAAAGAAGTGGGTTTAGGCTTAACAAAGGTGCAGATAGTGAAACAGAGAGCTGAACAAGGACTCCTGTCTTACACAGGCTCAAAATTGCGATCTCAGGATTTAAAGACTGAGATTCTTTCTTTCCCCTGAACACAGCAGTCACTATTTCAGTATAAGCTTGGACTTTAACTTTGCTGGTAATGCTGAAAAATTGCCAAGCAAAAAAATCAGCTCCCAGTCCAGGAGCTATTAATCTGAAAATGTCACCAATGGCTATTTCAGCCACTTACATATTCCCTCAGCTCCCTTCCAAATGTAGAAATTTCTCTACATCATCTTTTTTCCCACAAAACCCCCAGTTTTCTCTAAGCATAATTTTCTGACCATGACAGAGATTCTCACTGATGTTAAGTTTTCCTGGTCAGATATTGTTGGACACCCTGGGAGAGACCTGGGCTCTGGCCCTTCCATTGCTTGGCACCAGGCACTTCACTTAATCTGCATCTCTCACCTTTCTCCAGGCTAAAATCAAGAGAAAATCCTGGAATTAGGTCTGAAATAATATTGAATACTGAAGTCTGTCTTGGTAGCATTTCAACTATATACTATGTTCTGTAATGTTTTGAAAAATAAAGTTCTAGGTGTTTCCAATAATGTAGCTAAATTGAGTGGACATTTTTGACCTTAAAATCTCTTGTACTGCAGCTCCTCATCTGTAAAACGGTGGTAAAAGCATCTTGTCTCCTCACAGATGTGTTTATAAAACTGACATTTGTGAAGGTCCCTGATAATATATAGTAGGGAGAACATTAAAAGCACCCGTGAGGCAATTTATAATTCTGCCTTCAAAGCAGTATTTCAATAGTACTCAGTAATAGTGTGCAGCACTTTATACATGGGTTTTTTTTTGGTTGCAATTCATATTTGATTTTTCGGTGTCAGTCAAACAAGAAAGTATAAAAGTTTTTCTTAGTGACATCTTTCTATATTCAAATGAGAACCAAACTAGCAAGGAAATTACATGATTCTAATTATGCTTTGTGCATATAAATCAGCTATGAAATAATTTGAAACTCTTGTGTGTTTGGGATCTTTATCAATGAGGCAGAATAATTACCAACAAACCTCCATTAAGCCTCACTTTAAAAAGAAATGGTTATTAAATATGAACACAATTCTGCACTTCAAAGTCAAAATGACTCCCCAGTGGACTGGGCAGATATCAAGGCTTGTATGCATCAACATGCATATCTCCAAAAAAAATTAAATTGTAATTATTTTGCGTTTAAAATAGGAGTTCCCCCCTTTACCTTTTATTGGGGCAAGAGATTGCTGTGACCTAGAAACAAAGTTAAGCTTGATCAAATGCAACATGGCAGTCAAATAGCCAGTCTAAATGCAATGTCAATAAACATAAACCAAGCATTGATACAATTCTCAATAATGCAGATTCTCAATAAGCGTAGAATATTTTATTCTCCCAAGTAGCAAACCATGTATAGATCAAGCAATCAAAGACATCAGTTTCTCTCTTCGATCTGGTCCAGTGAACACTGATAATAGATCTTGAAAGACAGGATGAAAAAAGTCTATTGCTGAACATTAGCAACAAAATAATAAATTAAAAGTTCCCATAAACAGCGCTGAAAGGTAAATAATGTCCTCTTGCACTGCTTTGTCCAACAAAGAAACTCACTTCTCTTTTCGAAGAAGGCAAACAGCCTACTCCTGAATTTACATTTGATGAAACAAATACCTGGGGGTGCAGCCACTTGGCCCAGCTTGGTCAGGGAGCTCCCTCACATCTGCTGCACATCTGTGTGCATGTGTTGGCCATAATCCACTGTGGGTCACCCCACAGTGTCCCCACACAGGGACACAAGTGCCCATCACTGCTTGGAGACACTACAAGACCTGCTCCCAGGCAGAAGTTTCAATGGTGTTTTGATCTGATTCCCTCTGAAGGCCTTATAATCAGTCACCCATTTCAGAGGTGAGCAACAGAGCCCCAAAAAGTCCTGCAGATGAGGCGGCACTCCAGGGCAAATCTTGCTCCTGCCTTTGAGTCCCTGTGGCTTCTCCAGGTGGGCTGTCCCCACATTCACAGCAGCAGCATCAAGGCTGGACTCTGCAGAGGGATTGCTGCCCTGGGAAGGCAGAGCTGCAGGCATAGGACACACACAGCTCCTGCAGAGACACCAGCAGGAGGACCTGGGGTGCTCCTGGCTCAGGGAGCCGGGCGTCCCTCTGGGAAAGCGCTGCCACAGCTCCCTCTGCGGGCCCTGCCCTCCCATGGCCAACAGCATCCTCCCTTCCCAGCCTGCATGCCCAGAAACAGGGGCTGAGCCGGGATGGAGACAATGCTGGATGGGGGGGTTCATAGCCATGCAGACCTCCTGATGTGCCTGGGAAAACAAGTAAGTTTGAAGGATAATAACATTTGGTGCTGTGAGGTTCTAGGATTTATCTCTTGGTGAGGAATAAGCAGCTCACTTCCAGGATGGAACCAGATTATAGCAAGCTGGGAAAGGTGACTTGGGAAAATGTTTAACCCTTCCACTTAACTTCTTAGTCAAATGATTATTCAGTGTTTTCCTCCCCACTGGAGCAGTTTGACCCCTCCTGGCCTGCTGGGGAGGCAGCTGCCACATCTTGGCCCTGGAGGACTTGGGGCAAATCCAGCCCTTGTTCCAAACACAAACCATGCTGCTCATGCAGGAATCACAGCACATATGGGGGCTCCCCAGCAAACCCAAGTCATTGTATCACCTTACTGTGCCCTTCCCTGTGCCACAACCATCTCCTGCTCTCACCTGCATTGCAAATGTATGTCTGCTCCAGTTCCCATGAGGGAAAGTCTCCCCAAAACCACCTTGGGGTGTTTTCAGAGGCCAAGCCGTATGGATGGCTGCAAACAGAGCTTCTCATCAGAACTGGTTGATTGTTACAAGGAAGCTTACAACACCAGACCTTTTTTTTTTTTTTGCATGAGATTATTGCTCAGCTCTGATAATAAAAACAATGTGGGCCTGATTGTCCACAGCAGAGCTGTTCTCACACAAAACATCATGCTCATGCTTCCTATGGAAAAGAACATAACTATTGTAAAGGTGAAAGATAAAAGCATCTATAAATGTATAGATGTATATTTGAAATCAAATACAGGTGCAGGTTAACACTTCCTTTTAGACAAACTCCACCTCACATTCTCCAGCCATTCCTGCACATCCATTTGAAGGGATGGGAGAACGACAGGGCACATTGTCAAGCTAAAGCCACCAGAGCCAGGACATCACCTTTCTGCTGCAGTGTGATGTGTGCATCAGAGGAATCCAAGGTGGTCCATTCTCTTTAGACCAAACTCTCCCACAATGGTGTGGTGAGAAACTTTCTGTGCAGACACACTCCACAGCAGTGACAGCCTCCCACAGCAGTGACAGCTCTGCCACTGCCTGTGGCCCCACTCCTGTGACACATGCCAGCTCCGCAGCCAGCCCAGCAGACAAGGAGGGATTCAGTGCAGAGAGCCTCAAACAGCTCCAGGCAGCCTCACCCGACACGGGGGTGCTGGGTCTGCCGAGGACACGGATCCTGGATCCTGGATCCTGGATCCTGAATTCTGTATCCTGGATGCTGGATGCTGGGTGCTGGATCCTGTATGCAGGATCCTGGATGCTGGATGTTTGATCCTGCATCCTGGATACTGGATATTTGATCCTGGATCCTAAATGCTGGATGCTGGATGTTTGATCCTGGATGCTGGATGCTGGGTGCTGGATGCTGGATCCTGAATGCTGGATGCTGAGTTCTGGATTCTGGCTCAGCCTCTCCTGCTGTGACACACACCAGCCTGACAGGGCTCCCTCCAAAGCCCAGCCCATGAAACCTCTGCACAGTTGAGCTTTAAAGACTTTCACTTCAGAGGTATCTTAACATTCCAAATGCAAAGGAGGTCTTGCTGCTCTGGCACTGGCAACACTTCCATTTCAAGCACTTAATTTCATTACTGAGCCTAGCCCAAGGGTCTTCTCGTCTGTATTCTCTGCCTTGCAAGGATTGATCTGAGATCTACCTTCCTATCTTCTAGTAAATGTAATTGAGGTTTGAAACAACCAGGTTTAGCCTATTTAGAAGCATTAATGTTCTGTGAGGATGGAAGCTCCATTACTTTAACATCCCACAGCTGAAATTCCCTTGTAGCTGTTTATTGACCTATAAAGATGTGACATAAATGCATCCTTGACATGAAGAAAATGGTGAGGCAGGTATGACATTTCTCCCCCAGGCAGATACTGCAGCTTCAATTATCTTATCTGCAGGAAAAGTGGCTACAGAAACCTAATCACTACTTCATTTACTTATAGCCAGCCAAAACCAGACCACTCAGCAACTGTACCTGGCACCCTGTCCCCAAACACTTCCCCACCAAGGGCTGGAAGTGATTTTGCACCACTAAGAAGGGAATAATCCAGTTGCATGGTCATTTCTGACAAACTGGTATCATTTTCTAACCAAGAAACTCTGCTACAAAATAAAACATTTGGGGAAAAGACCCACACCACCACTGCCACCAAAACCACTGGCCCTAGAAAATCAATAATGTTTCTTTTGGACCTGAATTAACTTGCAATCTAATACACTATACAAACCCTGACATGAATGCAGAGATTATATTGATCAGCCAAATTGGAAAGGGTAAGAGAAACAGGGGAATTAACATTTGGGCAGTAGTTAAAGCAAAGAGCAGTAGGAGAAAGCAGAGACATGCTCCCTCCCCTTTACATATCCCTCTTCTAATTACATTTAGCTAATCCGTTCAATTAACATTGATGAATTTTATGATGAAAAGCATAATGAATCCATTAAACACAAAACAAGTATTGGCATAAATCCTTTTCACCCCAGGAAGTGAATTATATCAGAAGAGCTACAGTAATTTACTAATAAAGTGATCTAATGATGAAAAGGAGCCATTCATTTTGTGGCCAGTTAAGATCCAGGCTGGCAGGGGCTGGATCCTCTGGATCATATGGTGATGCTGAGGGACTTGCTCCACTCCCAAGCTGCAGTGATTGGAAGCAGAATTGGGCCACGTCACTCACTGATACCTAATAATAATAATAATAATAATAATAGTAATAGATGTTACACCGACACTGTCAGGATTTTTCATCTCCCCGCTCCTGCTAGACTCTTATATAAATAGCCAATTTGTTAAGCAGTTAGTCACTGCTTTATAATTCATAGACTCTCATGGAAGTTTTAATGAGAAACCACAAAAGCAGTAAGAGGGAAGTAGGGGCTGAGACAACTATTTATAAAGCAGCAAATGTCCTGCTAGAACAGTCTCATCTTGTGACGTGTGCGTTACACTTCTATCATGTGCAAGCTAAATTTATATGTCATGCATTCCCTTAACAAGACTATTCATACAACTATGATAAATAGGGCCATAATCTGTGGCCATTTCCATCCTTCTGTATGCCAGCAGAAGTCTCTTAGCAACCGTTGTTAGGGGCAACGCCAGCATCCAGCATCTTTTCGTGGAATTCAGCGGCAACCAAGCTTCCACCGGCTTACAATGGAGGCTCCAGCTATACCTCAGAGAAAACAGAGCCTCCCTTCCCCCTCCCACAAATCCATCCTACTGAGAGACACTCACTGCACAAAGTAAGGCTCAGCAATTATTAGAAATTATCAATTTAGCAAAATCCAAGTGGCCGTTCTGGACATGACATGCGTCTCTTCTCCTTTCACACTACAAGGCTGTTAGCTTGCTCTCCAGGATCACAACAGCCTTGTCCTCTCCCCAGCCTGCTTAAAATTCACGTCAGAGCCTTTAAATGAGGCTAGGGAACTTCTGAAATGTGCTACAAAGAAATCCCTTTACTAGTCCCCTGTTGAGATGTGTCAGGGATGCACTTCCAGAGCCATGTGCCATGTGTCTGCCTGTAAGGTTGCAGCCATGATCTTAATGCTCCTTTAATATTTTATTCTGACTGTAGCCTAATGCCATCTAATTGCTGAGCATCCCCCACAAGAGGAGTTGCTACGATTCATCTGTTTTTCCAGGATGCCTTTTTTATTTTCAGTGGGAACACAGACAATCTTTCTGAATCAGGACTCTCCAGATGGTGCCGGAATGCTGAAGGGTCTTCTGGATTAAAGGAGAAAAAAACCCAAACTGGTAAAGTCCAACCAAAAAAGTGATGGGGGTTTTATGCCAATCAAGCCAAAGTGTGTTTTGAGCACCGCCAGCTTTAATGATGACATCTGTGATATGGGCTGAGAAGGGCATTGGGCTGCCTCTTCCCTGGGGATTATATGAATATTTCATCTCAAATCAATTACTGAGTTCTATTCCCACTGCTCCCCTTAAGGATGTCAGCCAACTCACGTTAAACCTCCTGTTCTGAGGCAGTTGACATCTCAGCCTTAAAGCAAATCCAAAAACCACATATACAAAGCCCTCTCTGGTCTGAAATTTGGCATCAGAAGGGCTTACCCTGAAATGACATCATAATGTTTTGATGAATGGAAAACTTTTCTTCTTTTAAAAAATTCCCAGCAATTTTCACATATACCTTTTCCCTCATTTGCATTTAAATTACTTCATTAGGTGCTGTGCCATTTTCATTGCTTTTTATTTGTCTTCCAGGAATAATTTCTTCCCTTTCAAACTTGCAAATTTGGCAAGTTTCACCCAAGCTCCATGTTGGAGCAATATTTAGATTCAAACCAAAAGAGCCAGGACTGTCAAAGTTGTGGGCAACATTCTCTTCATTGCAAGCAGTTGCACAGCTGTCAGATCAGTACAACAGTTGAAATATTATTTGCCATAATACTTAGGCACCACTGGTTGATTTATGGATCTTATGTCAGACTTAGATTTGAATTTCCTTGTTTATCCTACAGTTGAATCATTGCCTTGTTGCTCCCTCCCATGAGAACTGGTCACGAATTTCAAGCTTATATTTGCCAGACAAGGAATTATTCTGCTCTGCTTGGAATTAGCATCACTTGCTCAGCCTCTTTTGATTAAATATCCTTCTGTATCTCTCAGCCTTCAGTCCTGATCAGATCCTTAGGATACAGCAGGAAGCCTAAAATCCCCTCTTCACAGCTTACAGACTTTTTGGCAAGAAAATTTCTCAACTAGTTTTAGAGCCTTGTAACACAGACACTATGGACTAACCCTGAGCCAGTCCCTTGACCCTTACTCGTAGCCAGTGAAACAAATGAGAGCCACCACTCACCCTTGGGATGAGTTGGATTTGAAGGGACATTCTGACATTCAGGTGTCAAAATTTAGATAAAACTCACCACCTTTACTGCTAGGAGGAAAAGGAAGACTGTGAAGAAGAAGAAAGAAGAAGAAAGAAGAAGAAAGAAGAAGAAAGAAGAAGAGAAAGAAGGAGAAGAAGAAGAAGGAGAAGAAGAAGAAGGAGAAGAAGAAGAAGAAGAAGAAGAAGAAGAAGAAGAAGAAGAAGAAGAAGAAGAAGAAGAAGAAGAAGAAGAATCATCTCAGATGTACTGTGACATTCTTCAAGCATCTTCACGTCAGACACAGCCATCTGGAAAATGGGCCAGTCCTTTTTTTCTTACAGTGCTTAGCTTCACTTATAAATCCCAAGTCTTTTGGGATGTCCCTGAACATCCCATCCCTGGGCAGATCTCCCCTGGAAAGGATTTCCATATAATGCTCTCACAGGCCCTTGGGCTGAGCTCAGCCCTTCACAGTAAGGCAGGCCCCTGTGCAAAGGAGGGTGAGGAACTACCCAAGAAAAAAAATATTGTTTCAGCAGGACAGTAAAAACATCAAATTGTGAGGTGATGGGAATAGCAGAAGCAGTGCATTAACCCTTTTTCTCCTGAACACCATGAGCGGTGAAAGGAGCAGGGAAAAGCATGGTCTTCACTTCAGAGAGATCTGACACCTGGTTATTTACAGGGTGATCACAGATTTGTGCAGCCTTAATTGCAAGGTAATTCAAGTCCTGTGGAAAAAATGCAGCATGAAGAAGGGGGAAAAATCAAGAAGGGAGAGAAGAGTGAAAAAGGAAAAAAAAAGTAGGTCTAAGAAAGACTACAATTCATGGAAAAAGAATCTCTTATCAACATAATGACATGGTGAAAAACAGAGATAATAAATGGCAAAGGAGCTCAGCACAGAAAGAGGCATTTAACCAACTTTGCAGTGTGGTGCCCTGTCCCAGATGGATGAGGCTGCTTCATCCCAGCATCCAGGTCACAAAACCTTGTCTCTGGATGTCAACAGGATCCTCAGGGTCTTTTAATTTCATTTACTTTTAATTGCTCTTGGCAATTAGTCACACCTACAGGTTGAATTAAACTTTAAGGATGGTTTCTCTGATGTATCATAAGTTTGAGAAGACTGTAATTAATAGAGCAACTATTAGACTTACAAGTGCCCTCAGTGCTAACTGATAGCACCTCTGGCATATTTTTAATGTGAATGTTCATTTTACAAGGCCATGCACGCTCACAGATGTATTTGAATTCTTGCATTGGACACGAAGAAGCAGCCTTCAGGAAAATCCTAGTTGTAGGTTTGCATTAGCTGTAGAACAGATACAATTTCTTTTGTGACTGGAACTAATGCAATCTGCAAGAAAATCAATGCAGGTTCACAGGGAAATAACCAGAGAGTTAGCAGAGCATAGTGCAGCCTGACAGAGACATGCTCTGCTAACACTGAATCATGCTCAGTAGTCATGCTTTTGATCGTGCTTCCTTCATATTACAGCCAAGCCTTCCAGACTACCAGGAGTGCATCACACAGCTTCCAAACATATCAATCTTGCACTCACTTCTACTGTCTGCCCTGGTATTTGCTTTATGAAGACTGATCTGATTATTCAGTGCTGGTTCCAGCAGTGAGTGTTCTCCACGCTCACTTGGATTACCAATGTGAAAAACATAGTGGCAGGACTAGAGACTAATTATTTTTAAATGGATTTTTTTTTCTCTTTTACAAAGGTGCTGGCCCTATTTACTCCATGCCTCTGATCAAAGATGCATTGAAGCATCTTCCTATCTGCAAATGAGAACTTCATTCAGGCATGGTGTTTGTGTGTGAGTCCTAGTGCTTCTTTTTCTGCTCATTTCTAATGCAGTATTGAGTTTCGTTTATTGTTTGGGGGGTTTTATTTTATTTTATTTTATTTTGTTTTATTTTATTTTGTTTTATTTTATTTTATTTTGTTTTATTTTTAAAAAGGCTCTAAAGCAGTCATGCTTTGTGATGCCAAATCTGTTTGGAAGGAGGAAAAACTAACAGGTCCTAAATCATCAGGGCAATGCTAGAAGAAATTTATGTCCCAGATGAGGAAAAAAAAAACCAGTGAAAATAAACAGTGAAGGAATTACACAATTCTATTTATTTATTTATGTACATCATTGCAGAGTTAAACACAGTGCTGGAAAGATGTAAATATGGAGCAATACACAGAGAGGAAGATTGACTGTACCCAGGAAAAAAAGTATATCTGACACAAAGGGATTCCCTTTGCATGTGGGGCCATGTGGCTGTTGGTGGGAAAAGCCCAGGAGTAGAAAATGCATCACTTTCAAAATGCTTATATTTGTGCTAATCTGTAAAACACAGTATGTGAAAATCTGCTGCTTTATTTGGTGAATGAAGAAGCAACAGAAGAAAATTGATATAAGGGGATACTTGCAGGTCAGGAATAGTTTTTACCTAGGACCACCACAGAAATATACATTATTAAGGGTTAGATATATACATTATTAAGGGTGTTGTCCCCCTCTCAGCTGGAAAACCCTTTCCAGCTTGCTAATGATTTCCTTGGTATTTATAATTCAGGCTGAAATTTTCATTCTGGATGATTATTCCTTTCTCCTCCCAAATTCAGGCAAAAGCTGGAGCTGTTCATTACAGTAAGATTGTTAGGCAGTGGGGAAGGTGGAGTGAAGGCATTTTCCAGCCCTTGCAGAGCTGTACAAACCTCAGCACCTACTTGAGAGTCACCAAGGCTCATCTGTGCACCATAATCTCACTGCAGAGCTTTGCTCTCCCATGGAGAACTGCCCACCCAGTTAAACTGTGAATGCTTATATATATAATATATATATATGAAAATATAAATAGAAATATATATATATATATATATAAATAGATAACATATATATGTTATATATATATATGTATACATATATACATATATATGTATATATATACACACACACCTATATATACACATATATCCTGGGCTTCCCGTGGGTCACTGCTGGCTTTGGGCACAGCCCTGCTCTCTGTGGGTCCTCCAGGGGTATGGGTGGATCTCTGCTCTGGCACCTGGAGCAGCTCCTGCCCCTCCTGCTCTGACCTGGCTGTCTGCAGGGCCGTTCCTTTCACATATTCTCACTCTCCAGTCCAGCTGCAGTTACTTTTCCCCCTTCTTAACCATATTATGACAAAGGAGCTGTTTCTGTTGCTGATGGGCTGAGCTTTGGCCAATGCTGGGTTCATCTTGGAGCTGGCTGACTTTGGCTCTGTTGGACGTAGGGGGCAGCTTCTCACAGAAGCCACCCCTGCTACCAAAACCTTGCCACACAGACCCAGCAGAGAGGCAGAGCCCCTCAGGGCAGTGTGACAGCAGGACACAACCATGCAGGCTGGCTGCTGCAATTGCACAAAGAAGCTCAAAGACTTTCCTAACTTCCAAGTGAGTGACTGTGCTGCTTAATACTGCTTAATAGTATTCATTCCTTTTTTTTTTTTCTTTTTCCTAATTGCTTTATTAAAAGTCAAAGAGCAAGGGAATTTCTTGAGGCAATAGGAAAGTCTCTCAGAGAAATCTCGCAGGATTTGCTGTGGGAAGCTGTGTTTAATACTGTGATTGCTGAAGGGTGATAAAGGGTCAAGAGCAGGGCAAGAACCAGGGAAGTGGCTCCTGGTGCAGAGGACTTGCTGCCCTGTGCCTGTGCTCACATTTGGTGGCTGGGACAGATGGCAGCAGCAGATTTGAGCAGGAATTTGATGGTGTGGATGTTCCACAATATCCACTGAACCCAGAGCTCCTTGGCTTGCTGAGACAGCCACAGCAACAAGGGCTGATCCAAAGAGATCCCACATTAGGTCCTCAGCAATCACAGCCCCACAGCACCAAGTGATGGGTCTGGATTTCTCAAAAACACAAAATATGAGGCGTTTCTTTAACTGTGAAACGCTTGGCAAGATTTGTACAAAACACAAGTGGAGGCTAACACAGAAACCCTACTCCCCTTATCCCCTGAGGTCTCACTACCAAGGTGCAGAGAGGAGGAGCCCTTATCCTGTGAGAGCAGAACATGACAGGCTGATCAGTTCCTCACAGCAGAAACAAGAACTGCAGTGAAGATGAAGCTGACACTGAACACTGTAATATAAAAAAAAAAAACTTTTTTTTTTTTTTTGGTTTTTGTTTTTTTTTTTCCTCCAGTTGGAACTACAGTTGAACAAGCAGTTTTTAAAGTAAAATAAAACAAGAACTGAGGTCCATCAGACCTCACCAGAGCAGCCTGCTCCAGGATGTTTGGATTATGGACACTGCATAGCAGGTTCACTGTCAGCCCAGCATCCCCTCAGGCTTTGACACATGTATGAGCAAGTGGTCAGTGTGCAGCTATCTTCTGCCATCTGTCTGATTTTGGGCACCAACCATGATCAATAGTGATGTATTGAGGGCATATGGATTTCCCTGGGAGTGCAGAAGTGTCAGATTTGAGTCCCAAACAGGATAAATTTACTCTCACAGAATTACCTGAGAAAACTTTAAACCAGAGACAGATGGAAGATGATATCAGCAAGGCCAGTTGCATAAATATCTACCAGGTCTATAACTGGGAGGGATTTATGTCTCCCAGGAGATCCCACAGTCTCATTATTATCAGTACAAAACCGGTCAGCACCAGCCAGTCAAGCTTTGAACTTGACCTGCATTACACCTTGCACAGCAGAGCAGCCATAACCTTCAACCAGCAACACCTGGGCTTAGAGGAAAGGGAAAAATAACTGATTTTAACTTTAACCCATGGGGTAGGTAAGGTGCAAGCAGATAAAAATCACAAGCCAAATAAACAAACAAGTACAGGATACAGATGTCCTTTATTGGCCACAGTATTTTGGGTAAATCCATTTGCACAGCTGACACTGCAGCCTGAAGATGGTGGCACCTGCCAATTTGGGACCTGGTCACCAAACTGGGAGCCTTCATCCCCAAGGAAAGAAGCAAAACCTGTTTTCTGTGACACACAGGCACAGTCTCCTTGCCAACAGCACGGCCAGGCAGCAGGGCTGTGCTGAAGGGTCTCATCCTGTTGGCCACAGCCTGGATGGGGATCCAGGCAGCTCCTGCCATCCCAAGACCTCCCAACAAACACACATACATCTGTCTCCCTGGCTGAGGCTGTAAATTGTGCCATGAAATACAGATGACCTTTAGCAAATGTGTCTTCTCTGTATCCATAACGTCAGTCACAGGAATCCTCTGCTGGGTTGTGGGATTGTGTTGGTCTCCAGCTATTACAGTAATAAACGTGATTAATTGCAGCTATAAAAAGCAATTTCATTCTGGCTGCTAACCTCATAAAAGAAAAAAAATTAAATAAACCAAGGAATGAACTGCAGCATGACATTTTTACATCCTATTGGTTTATCTCCTGGCTTTGGACTGTGACTGGGATGGCTTGTGATGGGAATGACATTTGCTTTGCATGGTCAGTATTTGCCATCACTGCTCTGCAGGATGGAGTACCACAGGTACTTTCCTTTACAAGGAGGAGGAACTGCTGCATCTCTCCAAGACTGTTTTAGCCATTAGCAAATATTGGTGGCTTGACCATTTTGTTATGTACCAGGGAAAACAGGAGTCCTTTGCCAAATCATGGAAAAGCTACTTCAGGTGATAAGCAACCTCTGCTGAATGAGTGGAGTTGCATGGCAGGGCTGAAATTATTCCTGAATTTACTTCATCTGAACACAGGCTTTTTAGAGGAGCCTGTTGCTGAGGCTCAGAGTATATAATGTCATGAAAATACATCTGATAGGAACTTCTTGGAGAACACTGCCCTGTGTAAAGTCCAGTTGCCAGAAAACTTCAGCTAAACTGAACATCAAAAATGTTCATGCTATTTTTTTCTTTGTAGCCTTTTAATCATCAGCAGAACATGATTTATCTCTTTGATCATCTTGAAGAATTCACTTAACATAAATGATTTTACTCAAGGGTTTTTTGATTTAGCAGAAAATGCTGTAACAATATCCAGTGGCTGAAAGCTGATGCTTGCAACATAAATCAAGATGAATATTTTTAACAAGAATAATTAGCTATTGGAGCAATTTGCCCAAGGATGAAGTGGCTTCTGCAATATCTATGGCCTTTAAACAGCATTTGATTTTTCTGAAGGATTTGACACTTCAATGTCCAGTGTTCAGAGTGAAGACAGGATCTGGATGCTAATGTGTATGGGGCTATGCTGGTGTAATTTCCCATGACCTATGTGTCTTTTCACTGAAAACTGAATTTTCCCCTTACTTTTTGTAGTTTTTATAGCTCCATTTACCAAATCCTGTATTGCATTCTTTTAACTTTCCAAACAAAGCCGTATTTATCATGACTTAAATTAAAGGGAAACTTCAATTGATACTTCATACAAATATTCACAGCTGCATAAATCAACTCAAAGAGATGATTGGGTGTTTATCAGCAAGAAAACATAAGCTGTAGGAGCATGCTTTGTACCTTCATTTCTTTGTGCTTCTGTTGTAAAACATTAAGGATGTCCTAGGATGTGAAGTAATTAGGCAGATAGTTTATTACAGCCAAGTAAATGCCACATACTCCTTCCTCTCTGGACAGCTTGTAACTCACCATTTATTTCCTCACTACAATGGGTTTATCTGCAAAAGCTGCATTGCCCTGATATGGAAGTTGTAAAAATATTTAAATATCAGAATTTATGTTGATTCTGGTTCTTTGAGCATTGTGCCTCCCCAGCCTGGAGCTATGGTCTGTGCTCAGCCCTGCACACAGCCCCAGCTCCAGTGAGAGGGGTCTCACACTTTTGCCCCATCCCACACTGATCCCTTTTCTCTCTCATCCTTCTCTTGACAGTCCTGAAGGGTTTTCAAAGCCTTCCAGAACCTCACTCAGTGAGCTCAAAGTCTATTGAAATAACTATTCATCCTTAGGGAAATTTTTTAACAATAATTTGGCCCCATAAAAACACCTTTCAAAGCAAAAACCCCTAAAACAAAACCCCAAAAGAAACAAAGAAATATTTCAAGGGCCTTTCAAATTACTGTAGTCCAAAATGTGGTTTTTTAATGTAGACTTTCCCATTTCATCCCCCCAAGTGCTTAGAAATTAAAAAAAAGTGTCAAGGTGGTTTCCTATTTTCATGTTTTCTCACGTCCCTGTTTCAGGCTGTGCTGCTATTTGACTTCCTTCAGCCTTTACCTATGCCTGTCAGCTTGTGAGCATTAAAAACAGCTTTAAGCACAGAATAACCCGTTCTTCACAATCTATGACAACTCCTGCATTACATCCCTGCAGTAAAACAGCTGTATTATAACAGCTGGATTGTGGGCTTGTCTTTTTATCTCAGTCTCCTCAGGGTAATTGAGAAGTGGAGTCAATTAAGACACAGGGCTAAGATGGATGTTGAATTTGGACACTGTTTATATCAGAGTGACCTCACACTTCAATTATTTATCTGTTTTATCACAGTATTTAGGAGCAGCTGGCATGGAGCAGCTGCCATGCTGCTACAACACCAGGAAGACTCCTTTTTTGTGTTAAAGGATTTACAACCTGAGACAGACAGACGGACAGGCAGGCAGAGTGGAGGAAGCAGGAGACAGATAGGCCATTTTCCAGCAGTGAGCTGCCAGAGCTGCCAGCTGTCCTGTGTCAGCCCCACAGCACAAGTCCCACCTCAGCTGGCACTGCCAGGTCACCAAGGCTGCTGAGTCTGAGCATCCCACCTCCCCCAGGCACAGCCACTGCCTCCAAAGCACTTTGGTGAACTGCCAGGATTTTTTCCAGTGGAATGAGAGCTTTCAGACCTGGAGGCTGTTTCCTCTCATTAGGAAGAGCAAGGACACAGCTTCCTAAGCCCCCAGTGCACCTGGGTACCTGAGGTGTCCCTCCTGCAGCCAGGTGACGTGAGGGCTGCTCTCCACCAGCCTGTGCCACCTCTGTGCTGCCAGAGGCAAGGGCTGTGGAGAATCAGGGAGCCCCAGAAGTGCTGGGAAGGACAGCTGGGACAGATATGGGATCTCCAATGCTCTTCAGGCAGCAGGGAGGATGATGAGGAAAAGCAGGGAGGATGATGAGGAAAAGCAGGGAGGATGAGGTCAGGCTCATCCTTAACCTCAACCCTCCAGGCTGAGCTGGAAGGAGCAGCCAAGCTTTGGTCTTTCCAAATTCAGACATGAACAGGTCTCTGTAGGAAGTGCATTTGTTCCTCTTGTTTGGTGGGGGATGGTGAGCACAAAGCAGGTGTACACAATAGTGTGTGTACGAATATTTCTCCCCCCCTCTCCAGGCAGCAGAAGTGGAGCACACTGAGAATTGCTGTGTTAGAGTCTCTGTAAAGTGTCAGTCACTGCTTGGGAAAGGTCACTGTCACTGAGGCAGTTGGTTGGATCCCCTGCATGGCTGTTCTGCTCTGCATGGAGGGAAGTTCCAGCCACAAAGAAGGAATTGCACTTTCCAAGGCCTTTCCAATGCTGAGCTGCTCATCATTTTCCTTGTCAATACCTGCCTTTGCAATTTACTCCACACAGGATCACTGCCAGCCTCATTTTCTCTGCTTTTACATCTGGGAAAACAGCTTCAGTACAAAAGGCAACTGTGTAAAGACAGACTAGAAAGGCTACTAAAGGCAAGAGCAGGCTTTGAATAGGCTCCACCTTAGAAACATTTCTGGCTGTATTGCTGGAATATTGCTGCCTTTGTTTTTTTCAAAGATTTCTTTTTTCCACCCAATTTAATCCACCTGAATTCTGATCAGGTTGTGCTTGCTCTAATGCAAACTAATAAGGAAGATGTCAGTCTCTGTAGCAGAACAATTTGGCAGTAGGGGACAGGGCAGGTTGCTCTGACAGATGCAAATATTTACACCAGACAGCAAACACGTCACAGGGTCGAGCAGCAGAGCAGCTGCCACAGCAGCATAAAGCCACATAATGTTCTCTTTGGCTCCAGGTTCACATAATTGATTGAATCAGCAGATAATCAGTTACACTAAACACCCACTAAATCTTCTCTTTGTCAGCGAAGATGCAGCTTCTTATAGAGAGGGGCGTTTGAAGGATGAGACAAAGCTATTTCCCAGAGTCATGTGTAAACACAAATGTAATTATTTGAAATGTGCATTGCACACATTTAAACCAGCCCCTGTGGCCTATGGCATCAGCCAGGGTACTTATAGCTCAATTTCCTCCACAAATTTCATTGAAGAGAAGACAATTTTGTAGCACAAGGTTGGAAAAGGATGTTCCCAGCTGGGACTCCTCATCCAAACTGGCTGCCTGGGCTCCCTGTTCTCTTAATGGAAACGGGAGTGCTGAGGTCATGAACCACCCTGTCCTATTTTAGCTAAATTGGGAGGAGATGAGTCAGGTCCTCCAAACATCTGTTTCTCTCCTCTGGTAATACAAGGTGTTGAGACAAATAGCACACATGCAAGCACATATACTGTAGAGACTACACAAGGTCAGATGTTTTCCCTGCTCAGAATCCAAATGAGCCTCCCTAGGCACTGGTAACAAAAACATACCAAGTTGCCAGCTTTGTTCAGAATACTGAGTTTTGTAGAAATCTGTCTTCCTTCTTAACTCGTTTTCCAAGCCTTCCAAGTCTCATCCCACCTGGTTGTTCAAGTTTCTTCTCTTGTCTAGCCCACATTTCTGCTAAAAAGTATCACCCCCATACTAAGCCCCTGAATATATTTCATAAGCCTTCCTCCTGGCTTACATATCCCCAAGAATTCATTCCTGCCATGCTGTCTGTAGCAATACTTGTTCTTTTTTCAGGGAAAAAAATAATTTTCATTGTTGTTTTTCTTTCCTGACAGCTGCCAAGCAGCAGACAACTCGTGGTCCTGTGGTATGAGATTCCTAGGGCACAAAACAGTACTTAAGGGACGCCTGGAAAACTTTCAAGAACCTTATAACACACAGAAAACATATGTTAATAACCAGCCCAGGGCTTACTGTAATGCTGATGAATCCAGAGCAGTTTCCAGAAGGTTGTACAGACACCTGGCTTCAGCAGTTTTGCTCTGACACTTTTTGGGAGATGCTTCTTCAGAAGAAGGCATCGAGTCAAATGGCACATTTGGAGCACTCCCAGACAAAGACACTACATCTCTTCCAGCTCTGAAGTTTACTGAAATGCTGGGATTTTGTTTCACCTCCTGAAATAGCTCTGCCTAAATTGTAAAAATGCAGCACTGAAAACTCCTTCCAAATGAACAGGCTCCTGAAAGGGAAGGAGTGGTGAGAGGACTGTGGGATTCTTCTAGGGTGGAGAAAGGTGCTGAATTTGAACTTTGAATGCTGGTCAAGGAGATCACATCCATGCAGAGCCAAGCACTTGTACCCATAAGCTTTTCTTTATATTCATGCATACACCCTAGCCTTCACTCCTCTTCAATGTTTGTCTCTGTCTGTTGAAGAGAAATATTCCTCTGAAAGCCAATATCAGTGTGAGCTCAGATGGAAGGAAAAGGGGATGAAAGACTCACATTTTGCAAGTTCACAGATAACAGGAGGCCTAAAGGTGGCTTTGAATCTGTATCTCTGTCTCCACAACTGTTTGCCTTCCCTGCAAAATCCTCCACAGTAAGAGAAACACATTGAGATCAGCTGAGGGCATTTCAGCGATGCTGAGACAAATCTGTGGTTAGAGTTTGGAGGACAGCTTTGCAGGATGCTGTTCCCCTTTAAAATACAACAGCCTGCTCATTTTTGATGAAAGTTTCCTCCTTGGAGAGCTAAGGGATGAAAAGCAATCCAAACTGTGCAGTCCCTTGTGGTGCTTCAGTGGGAGAGAGTGGCAGCTGATGCTGGCCCAGGTTTTCCTTTTGCTGCTTAATCATTTGAGTGTTTCCAGTAGGAACAATAGTGTAAAAGGACACCATGCTTAAAAAAGATAAACCCCAGAGTTTAAACATAAATTAGTCACAAGCAAAGAGCTTATTTCAAATTCATAGAGAACTAAATGAAAGGGGCAAAATCTGCCTTTATGCAATAGCTTCACATCTGTCTCAGGTGTAAAATCCCAGTGACTTCAGTGGAATTACACCAGGGACAGATTTGGTCCCATGTATTTGCCCCAAAGAAGTAGGCTGTCCTTGGGGAAGCGGTAACAGCTCTGATGTGCACAACTGTGGGAGGTTGGTACCTTCTGTGTGAATGAACCAAGTAACAGGATGTGTTAAAGGTGCAGGAGAGAGCTCTGCAAGAGGCAGGCTTACAGAGGGATGCTCCATTTCAGAGGAGCACTTTGCATTCAACACCAGCTGAGAGCTTCTCCCCTTACCTCCTTCCTGTTCCTGCTGCACCTGGAGATGAAACAAGGACACCTCAAATTGAACAGTCTGCAAAACTCAGTCTGGGGCTCAAATGATTCCAACTTCTGCTCCAAATCTGCTCCTGGTGGGAGTCTGAGACCCCACTGGGACCGCAGAGCTGGGGAGAGCATTGAGTAAGGCCAGACTTCCAGTGGTTTTCCAGAGCAATTTGACTGCTCACTCACTCACTTTCTCTGTACTGTCTCGCACCTTTCACATGCTCATCTTTTTCTGCTGGTAAGCTATTTCACTTAACAAAGTTCTCCTTGCTTGGTTTGGTTTTTCCATTTGGGGGTATCTAAGACAATTTTGGCTTTCCATTTCAGTACTTGATGTTTAAGGATTTGCTGAGAGCTTTAGTTGTAGTTGACCAAGGCATTTCAGGGGAAATGGTCAAGGCAAATGTATAATGTGTGTTTTGCAGCAAACAGAAGCTACAGTTGGGATTTGTGTACAGGATCTGTGCAGAGGAGAGAGCAACTGTTTCTGCAACAGGCTGGCAAAATAAGTAGAGAAAGGTCAATTAATACTAACAAATGCTGAGAAAAAGGAAACAGCTGATGTAAATTAGACAAAGACTGTACAGGCATCCAGGGGCAGAAATGGGATACAAGCCCCATTCTTGCATCCTCAGCACCAGATCATCCCTTTTCCAGCAGGATCCTCAGATAAAGCATTGCTGATCTTGTAGCTCTGTCCAGAATTGCAAGTCTAAGTGGCAAACCACAGAACTGCAAACAACCACAATGCCAAAAGCAATCTTCTGGTGAGTCCAGGTCTGAAGTTCATCAGATGGTTTCAGCTAACAGAAGGAAAAAGCTAGTTCTTTTTGGGAAATGTGTTTTAGACTGAGGGCTTTGGAAAAACAGAAACCTACTGTATAGCAGAAGAAGGATTTGGGTATTGGGTTTAGGCTCTAAATAAGTAAAATTGCCTTCCAGGAGAATTAAAGCTGGGGTGTCTCTCTCCACTTCACCATCTAAGACTCCTCTGACTCCATTTCACTGCTTGGAAAGAGTTAAGGCATTACTTAGCTCATAATGAAAACCACAGGTGAGAGAGGGAAAAGAATTAGAAACCTACACTTATTTCCCCACTATATTAAGGAGTGAAAGAGTTGTGTAAAGTGATGCATCTAAATCTGTTTGAAAAGTGGAATCAACAGCAACAAAATGAGAGGTGAGAGCAGAAATGCCACCCAGGCAAAACAAAAAATGGTTTGCACAGTGATTACCTAGTGATAACACAGCAAGTTGAATTAAATTGTTGCTGCCCCTCTGAAGAGTACCTTTGTCTCCATAAAAACATTGAACTACTTTAATGGTATCTATTTCAGCAGAAGTGTACAAGCCCGCTGATGTGGAGACACGTTGCTGTTAAGAGGCTTTATTTCAAAAGCAGAAATCTGAAAAGGAGAGTAAGTAACTTTCCTGTATAGATACGTTTGGTCTGGAGATTATATTGGTATCAAGATTTAGGTTAAGCTTCTCTTATCCAAAAAAAAAGAGAGTGAGAGAGAGAGAAAGAGAGGAAAAAGCAGCCAACCAAAAGTAGCTAAAGTACTATCCAAAAAAAAAAATTAAGCTGCAGAATTAGGACTAAATACAGACTTTAAATTAAAAAAAAAATCTTGCCTTGTCAATTCTACAAGCATGAAGATGAAGTTTTCAAACTATGCTAATTCAAGAGGAATCTATTTTCCACCTAGGTGTCCCAGTGAGAGTCTCACAACTCCTGACCAAAATCCCTGCTGATGTAGCAGCCACACCAACTGCTGGTTGCTCACATGTACACCTGGGAATGGGACCCTTCTGTTTAGAAGAGACTTTAAAGATTGATTTCAAGAAGGAATGTATTCCTTGATTTCCAGATGAACAGATTAAGCATCCCCATTTTAACTCAGTCTTTTCCTTTGGCTTTGTCCTGTATCTCTCACTCACACAAGGGGTTTGTCCCATCAGCTGATGAAGACTTTTATTGAAAGCCAAATCTATCTGTAAGAGAACAACAGCTGGGCCAGGCTCCAGCACCTTTACAGAAGGAGGTTAGTGCTTAACAGGTAAGAGCATATCATTGGGACTTGGGAAAAATAAAATAAATAATACATTCCCTGAACCAAAATCTCATTTTCATCCCAAGAACTACTAAACTGTTTCATAAGACTCTCTAGGATTATACAAGAATGATTCAGAATACATCCCAGGGACTCTTCCTTGCAAATAAATAAGCCAGACGAACATGCTGTGCCACACTCCAACTCATAAAGGGAACCAGAGGGCAGACTGTAAACAGAAGGAAATTGCAAGAAGGCCAATAAAATGCAATTGTGATCTCATGCCATCAGCTGGACTAGGCAAGAGGGATAAATAAAGTCACAGACTTCTCCCATATTTGTGGTTCCTTATTGTTGTGGAGCTCTCCTCAGAACAAAAAAGGCTCTGAAAGGGAGGTGGCTGTGCTCCTTCTGAATGGCAATGTTTAAGAAAGGAGAACCATATGGTTTTCAGTTGGCTCAATTGTGGCAGCCAGGAAACTAATCCACAGATTTATTGGAGCTGGCATACGTAACAGAGTGGCAATGTTCCTTTCATTTGCTGCCAAGAAACCCTCTGTGGTGCAGAGCTTTACCTTGAGCAGCAATTGCTTACTGGGCATATGGGCCTTATTTCTGCAAATGGGAGTGGAAGAGAGTCAATTTGCAAATCAAATTGGAATTCTCTTCCCCCTGCTGCTCCAATTTACTATGCAGACTTCATTCCTAGTTAAAGAAGCCTGAATTTCTGACTCTTTTTTTTTTTAAAACTTGTTCTATTGATGCAGGACATTCAAAGGGGATGAATATGATGAGGAGAGAACAGACCATTTAAACCTTTTCGCTGACCAGACAGAAGTTATTGCACTAACTATTTTACCTAATAGCCCACTTGCTGGAGGACCCCAAGCTATTATCATCAGAGTTCCTGACATCCTGATTTTTCTTGAAAAGGTCATATGGAAATGGGGAATGGCAGATCAGAGTCAGTAATCTGTCTAAAGTGTATATATAATCATCTCTCAGGTTTTTTTCATTATTTTGTCAGTGAAGCACAATAAAAAAATCCCAAGTATCCTTTGGGCATATTCATAGAAGGGATTTTTAGAACTCCCATGGGCTTACTTGGAAAAAGGTATCAAAAGCTTGACTTCTGAAGAGAGACAAGGTGGCAGGGGGTGATGGATAGATGAACTGCCAACCCTTACAAGTGCAAATGGAAATATGATCAGGGTTTGGAATCAGCCCCATTCACCTGGGGAACAGGCAAGGCTGCACCTGAGGTCTGCAGCAAGGCACAGAGAATTTCAGGGGGAGACAGATGCTACAGCAGTGTTAAATGTTTCAAAGATTTCCCATAAGCTAGTGCTACAGACATAAAGAAATTTATATAATTTCTTTGGGAGGCTGTACCTGAAAACCTTGTTATCTTCTTTTTTTGGGTATAGAGTGCTGTTTTCTTTACTTCAGCAAAAGTAGAGAATAACAAAGGAAACTGGGAATTGTTAAGATCAGCCATCGATCATACAACAAACCCATTGTGTTCAGTGTGCTGGGTGCCAGACACATCAGAGAAAGGCAGGATTGCCCATTCATGGGCAATCCTATAATACAGCTCTGCCAACCTTATCTTTGAGCCCAATTTCCAAGGAGATGTGTCTAGGAACATCAGTGAATCCAGTAGCAGCAACGACCTATGAATAGAGCAGCTCCATCAGCTCAGGATGATAAGCAGAAGTCTGCAACGAATTAGTGGAATAAATCATTATGATTTTAAAGGTTAACATTTGCCATCTTCCTCTGGAAAATGATTCCTCTGTGAAATTAAACATTGCTCTCGACACAAAAATATTATTGAAGAAGTTAAATTGTCTTTTGAAGATTAAGTTAAATCTGAAGATGGCATTCAAATCAATAAAGTATGAGTTCAAAGCAGCCAACAAAGACAGTCCAACCTACAGGGACTCCCATAGGTCATGCAAGCCTGCTGTGACCTTATTTCAATACTTCTCTTATAAAATGGGTCAACAGCACTTCTCTTCAGCAAGTCACTCAGATATCCACAGCTCTGTCCTTTCATTAATTGTTACAGGTAAAAACCCATAAATACATCACATGATCTGAACTCAGAGAAATAAAAATTTATCATATTTATATATCATCACACATATATATATATTAACAAACGTAAGGAGAGACTTGAGAGTTGAAGAGCTCAGTGTTCAAGCAGGTGTAAAGGGGTGCTTCGATTTTTGTCTGCCAAAGCCTTATCATTCAGCATATGTAGCAATACTGAACTAATTGCAGAGAAATACCCTGGGTTTCCTTCTCTTCCTTGTAAAGAATGGATTTTGGGCTGACACCTCAGCAGAAGTCAGTTCCCATTTGTGTGACAGGGAGTGAGAAAGAAGAGAGATGAATTTTCATACCTGAAGAGTCTCATTACTGTGTTGAATTGCCCATAGGTAAAACTGTGTATATTTTTTGTTCTGCCTAGTGAAGAGGCAATAAAGCACATATATGCATGTACAGCAATGAAAAATTAATTACAAGCGAATAATTCCCTGTTTTACAGCCCTAACATATTGCTTTGGTACAGTTGGCAGTAAAAATTCCTCACTTTGAAATAAGCATCTACACACACACAAATGTATTAGTCTATATATTTGCACCATTGAACTAAAGTGCCATAAAGGAAGAATTCCATCATCCAGCTCATGAAATTAATATCTCTTTGACCACATAACTGATTTTATTTCAAGAGGTATTTTTTGAAAACAAGTATCAATAACAGTCGTAAGCCATGTGTGCCTGAATTTGTCTGCAATTTCTACTATGAACTGTAAAAACACTGAATGGTAAAAAAAAAATCAGGTAGCTGTCAAAATAACTCTGCTCATTGTGCAGAAAAAGGGAAGAATAAAGTAGTTATATCTGTACCACACCACTGAAAAGCAGCACATGAGCAAACACTGGCCCACAGCAGCCCTAATACCATGGGCTCATCTGAAAGATAGAGGATAAAACCAGTGTGATAAATCCACAATAAAGGGGTCTGAATTCACCAGTGAGAGAAGACAAATGCTGCCATGTGTCCTTTGAAACTGCTCACAGGATGATGTGGAAAAGAAACCATCACATTCCCATGTACCAGCTCATGAACCCTCCCCCTCCAAACCAATCAGTTCAATAATTCAGAATTCAAAACCTGTTTCTACACAAGATAAGATCACCACCTAATAAAAGGAAGAAATTGCCTTGCACATGCACCTGGTGGGGGTCTGATTCACCCTGCTATAGAATGGTCTTTAAAAGAGCCTGTCCTACCCCTGCCCTGCCAACACCTGGGGTGAAGGAATCCCTTCCTTCTACATGGCTCAACTAAGGAATGGCCTTCACTGCTCATGCCTGGCCATTGACTGCAGGGCCAGGAGTTGGGTTTGATGATCCTTGTGGGCCCTTTCCAAGCCAGGACATTCCATGGTTCCATGACTCCAACAGGATTCTTGCTGCCCACACCACTCCTGTGAGTGGTTCTACTCTGCCTGCTGAGAAATCCATCAGGCACGGGGAATACTGAGTTACTGGGAATGCCCTGCCCCTGAAAATGAGGGTCTGGGGTTTATATATGGGCAGTTTTCCATCAGGACTGGACAACACAAGCTTCCATCAGGGCTGGACATTAGTGAGATGAAGAGGAGGATGAAGGTTTGTGTGCTCAGCTCCAGCGCTGCCTCCTGCATTGATAATCACTGATCTGCAAGACTCCAGGGACTTCACATTTAAGCAGGCATGGCATTATTCCAGCATACACAGCTATAAATTGCTTCTGCTAACTATTATTTTACAAACAGCTAAGCAAGAAATATTCAGTGTCAGAGACACAAAATATGTTATTTTAATTTCAACCTTTAGTACTCTCAAAAGATGTTGGGTGCTGCTCTTTCAAATGTTACAGTGTGCAGTTTGGTTTGCAGCAAGATGAAACTATTTTGATATTTCATGTAAACAGGTCTTTTTTACAAAGGGGGGCATGTTTCAATCTTTTAAAATTAAAGATGCTTGCAAAAAAAATCAAATCAAATCAAATCAAAACAAGAAAAAAATTAAGACACAAGAAAACCAAATAAAACCTGAAGTTTCTAAAAGCTTTCTCTCCACTGCTTAGTCCATGTTTAAAATGAAACAGCTTAGTTCTGTCCACAGGATCTGCATTTCACTCTGTCAGTACAAAAAACCACTTCCTCGCAGTACCATCCAAAGATGTCTTCCACTGCTGGTTGTAATCCATAATCAAAATGAATGAAAG
>NW_005054409.1:1233799-1247751 GCF_000277835.1 Geospiza fortis
AAATCAGTGAATGTATCTTAACACCTCTCATCTGTATCACTTTGTCCCCAGACCTATTTGCTTGTTCCAAACAGGCCTGAACACCCTGATTTAACAGATTGCTGAGCTCTCCTGCTCACTTCCCTGTTCATTAATCTTCATAAAATAATCTGGCAATGAAAATTGCTGGAGCTCTCCCCATACTACCTGCTGCATGCTGGGCTCCAGTGAATAAATGGAGAGTATCTAATATGTGGAGAGAAAGGTTTAACTCTGTATTCTTTCATGCATTGGAATGTCTCCAGCCTCTGCCCCTGTGGAATGTAAAGCTCTGCACAGCCTGATTTGCTATGCAGGGCACACTCAGCAGGACCAGCTGAAGGCACATTGTGGAGGAGTTAAAACAATAAGGAAAGTTACAGGTAGCACGGTGCTGGGTGGCATAAATCAACCCCTGCCACAGGGTGAAATTCTGCTTTTTCTAGGAAATAGTTGTATTAAACACATTTCCAGAGGGATTCTCAAAAGCTATTAATTTTAAGTCAATGAAAAGTGTATTTCATGAAGGCTTTTGCTACAGCAAAGGCATGTGCAGACTGCAAAGTTTGATTTGAACAAGCTTGTTCTGTGATGAATTTGACATGCATGGAGAGTTTCACCCACAACTTCCATAGGAAGCTCAGAAGGAATCGGATCTCCTGACTTTGGGCCCCACATCTCAGAGGGACAGAACTGCACAAACAAGCCCCAGAAAGATGCTCTAGAAAGGGAACCACAGCATCAGCACAGCCCTCAGCAGTCAGCCACAGCTGGCCACGTCACCTTGTCACCCTATCTCATCATAGAACAGGATGTTTAAGGTGGCACAACCCCAAAAATCACACCCTGTGCCTGAGAGTGTTGTTCAAACACTTTGAACTCTGCCAGGCTCAGTGCTGTGACCACTGCCCTGGGGAGCCTCTTCAGTGCCCAACCACCCTCTGGGTGAAGAACCTTTTCCTAAAATCCAGTCTAAACCTCCCATGACACAACTCCTGCTGTTCCAGATCACCACAGAGAAGGGATCAGTGCCTGCCCCTCCGCTTCAATCCATGAGCTCAAAATACTCAGATTAGGCCAGTAAAATGTGGCAACACTGGAGATGTAGGGAATGTTCCAACAATATATTATTGCTAAAACTGGCATGTCTTTTGCCCTGGTTTACAGAGAGCAGCCCTCATAGGCTAAGTCACATACAGATTTTTTTCACACAGGAAATATTGCTGTGGGACAGAAATTCTATTGACTCTCCATATTGACAGGAGGTAACAAGAGACTTGAAAAAGCACTGACTGGGAGCTCCTAGCTCAAGAGAAATTACTTATTGAACGATATTGGACACGTCCTGGATGGTAGGGAGACAAAGACAACTTGCATGCTATCCGTCAGACCACTCACACATGGAAATGGCTGTTATTTATCTTCCCTTTTAACTAGAAATACAACTTCAAATTCATTTTGCCCTAAAAAAAGCACATGAAATGGCTGACTCATGCTCCAAAGCTCTGTGTCTGTCTGTAAGGGGCACCCAGAGAGGCTTGTTCAGGTGGAGACAACTGAGGCTGGGCAGAATAGAAAGGCTGAGACTTCTCCAAGCACTGCAAAACACAAAAGCTCTGGTGCAGAATGAGCGAGAAGAGTGAAAGAGAACAGAGGGAAAAGAAGAAATGAAATCAAAACTGCCCTTCCTTGAACGTGGAACGAACAACAATGTTTGGTTCTTACAGCTTTCCTATGAACTGCTTTGATGTGAAATTGCTGATCAATAATAACATCACAGGAAACAGGACCTTTCCTACTGGTGCTCATTGTGGAAGGTGATATAAAGTCATTCACTTTGCTTTTGTCAACACAGATCTTACATCTGCGCCCAGGCTGAAATCCAGACATCCCATGGTTTCAACTTTTCATGATAAACAAGGCTGGGATTCTCCTGCTTGTTCAGGGCAGATCTTAGGCCCATTGATACAGGGACATTTTGCATTTCAAAGCGTTTTGCAAATTTTGTTGTTGTTGTTGCCTTTTAAATAGATCACAAGAAACAAATAATTATCATATTCCTGACTATTATTCCCTCCCAACACTTCCTCCCTCTAAAGCCCACATTTATTCTGCACCTTCTTCAGGGTACACCTCGCCTGTTTGAACAAATTTAATTAGTAAATGTCAATAAGTATAGATCTGCTCGCTGCAATAATGCATAATCATTGTGATTTCCTTGGAGCATTTTTGTGCTTGGTATGAGAAGAATAAAAAGTTTTATTCTCTTAAATGTGAAGATTTTGGGAATGAATCCATTAAAAATGGATAAATTAAAGGACACATGAAAATTTTCTTTCCAGGAAAACAGTGTTATGAAATTTTTCTACTTCAGTCTTGATATTCTTTTATTGTAAAGATCTTGTGTAATTTTACACTCAAATTAGCAGAGCATTTAGCTTCCATGGCTGCACTGAGACCAGACCAACAACAAGCATTTTTGGAGGGACCTGCATGTGGGAGAAGTAGTTACTGTGTTTTGTCCCCCACCCTGTGAAGCAACAGAAATTCATTGTGTAGAACAAAACAACAGAGAAAACAGAAAGACTTACAAGAGAAGAAAGCAAAAGCAGAGACACACAAAGCTCTGAGCAGAAGAGAGATGAAACAAGCTATTTTGCAGCTAAAGGTAGATTGGAGAGGACAGTACTTGGGGTTCAAACTAAGAGATGCACATGCAAAAAGCTCCTGTGCCATCAAAGAGAATCCCACAAACTGCCCAATGAAGGAAAGAGGGAAGTCAATGAAACCTGTGAAGGTTTCTCTCTCTACATCCAGGCTCTCCTGTGCCTCTGTCTGCTGGGTACAACAGAGGGGTGGTTGTGGACTCCTGGAAGCAATGGCAAACACAGTGCATCAATCTTTGCATGAACACCTCTCACATATTCTGCAAGAATTTTTTTGCTACCCAGATCAGCAGAGACTACTCAACCAGATCTCAATGTCACCTTTTATGACAGAGAGTATCTACCCCCTGAAAACAGAATGTTCCCACATGTCAAAAAATGCACTACATTGGGGCATTTAAAATACTTTCTTTTCATCCATTCAGCACCCATCAGAGCCTTGCAGTAGATGGAGAGGGTTAACAGGCTGCCAGACAGGTTTGTCTCTGGGCATGGACTAAAGTAAGCACAGCCCCAAATGGGTGACTTGTACATTTGTCATGCTCTAGTAACAAAAACATCAGCAAGTGCCTTGTTCCCAAAGCAGGGCTTGGGCATTCCATGTTCTGAGTCTGGGGGAGGAAAAAAGCAAAGGCTGAGGATATGAGTGAGAGCTGCATTTCAACAAAAGCTCTTTGATATCAAATATCACATGCCAGGCGAAATAAAAGATTTTGAAAAAGAGAGAAAAGGACATAGCAGGGAGGGCAGAAGGAAGCAGGGGAAGAGGTGAAGTGAATTTTACAACTGAAAAGAGTCTTTAAGGGACTTGCATGACCTGCCATTTATTAGGCAGCATGAGGCAGGGCAGTGGAACCTGCTCCTGCTGCTTTAACCTACACCCACTGCCCAGGGAATGCACCTCATATCAAAGGTTGTTAGCAAATGCCAAACCCGGGAGATCAGAATATGGCCACTTTACATTCACAAAGAAATAACAAAATCAGAACTCTCCCAAGAAATGCTCCTACTAATACTGTTCATCTCTCCCATAGGTCACAGCCAAGTCTGGACTCTGTATTTATTTATTTTTCATGTTTATTACTCGCATCCCAGTCAAGCTTGTTCACTTTCAGGGTTGAAAAACAGGTAAGTAGAGGAGAAACACTTATTAAATGAAAGCACAACATTTGAGAGTTTGGCAGAAGACTTTGCTGTTTGCAAAAAAGGAAGTTGTATTTTCAACTATTTTCTGAATAAAAATTACTCATTTTCCTAGTTGAATATTGATAACTTTGGTATTTCCTGCAATCCTGCAATCAAAATTGTTGGGTTTTTTTCCTCTTCTACTAAAATTTAAGATTTTTTTGCTGTAGTTGACAGAGGGCTCTCTTTCTTGGTGAGAAATCAGCACTTAGTTCCAGCAGTAACAAGGTCAGAAGTCTTGTCAGGTGCATATCAAGAGTTGCATAAGATGGAAAGTACTTATGCTGCAGTATGGTAGCTGAGGACATGAATTAAATCCTTGAAGGGGAAAAAATTGCACTTTGAAATTGCAGCAAAGATATACTCAAGCTGTCTATAAATTAAGTCACCTTCTCTCAAATCACAAATAGAACAAATCTTTTAACAAGTGTTAAAAATTAATAAGGAGAGGAGAGAAGGAGATCAAAGCTAAGGTAGATGCTTCAGAAAACTGTCAAGGCATCGACAGAAGAAATCTTTCAGCTTTAGTTCATAAGAAGAGACCAGAAAAGCATTTCCCCTTTGGTGGAATGAAATGGCTTTAAATCAAATGGAAGAGAATCTGAAATGAAATGTGTCTAAGGAAAGCAGTCTCTTAGTTCTCCTTCTGGGGAAAACTCGCTTGACCTGAAATCAAAAGTTATAAACTGATGATTCACTTCCTCACCCAAACTCACAGAATCATGGAATGGTTTGGCTTGGAAGGGATGTTAAAGACCATCCACTTCCAAGCCCTCTGGCATGGTCAGGGGCACCTTCCACTAGAGCAGCTTGTTTAAAATCCCATCCCACCTGGCCTCAAACTTTCAGGGATGGGACATCTGCAACTGCTCTGTGAAACCTCTTCGAGTGTTTCATCACAGTGAATAAATTCTTCCTAATATCCAATCTAAACCCCTCTTCTTTCAGCTTAATGCCATTCTGCCTTGCACTATCACTGCACACCTTTGTAAACAGCCCAGGTTCCTGTAGATCCCCTTTAGATGCTGGAAGGTGCTCTAAGTTCTCCCCAGAGCTTTCTTTTCTCTAGGCTGAACAGCCCCAAGTGTCTGAGTCTTTCCTCCATGTGTTCTTTGAAACAAGATGCACCCACTTCCATGCAGAACATACAGAATATGCACTCACAGCTGCAGAATTATCTCACCAGGATCCCATGATTTTGGTAAGAAGCTGTTCTACCTGCTTCTAACCCACCTTCCAGGCTCCTCAAAGCAGATTTTCACTGTGTTTATTGCAAAATAATCTTTGTGCCACAGACTGGCCATGTGTTTGTTGTTACTCATCTTGATTTATTTGGCTCATGACACTGTTGGGTGATGGGTGCCATGAGCCATGCCCTAACATCCCATCCCTGTTGCTGGAAAAAGTTCCTTCATGGCACTTTTAAAGAGAGTGGCTCAGCTCAAAAATTCTTGGAGACAAGGGCTGGCCATGGCCACAAAGTGCTTTGAATGGTCTTCAGAAGTACAGTGAGGAAGAGGGAGGAATCCTTCACACCTTCAAAGCTTGTCTCCAACAACCCTCAGAAATACAAGGATGTGCAAAAAGCCCTTGAAATTGCAACTCCATGTCATGTAACACCAAACACAGAGAGACATCTTGGTGGCAACTGTGGAGACTTCAGAGATTTTCTCCTGCTCGGACAGGGATTAACACAGAGCTCAAATACACTCACAGTCCCACCCAAACTCCAGATGTTTGGTGTCAGGCTGAGCTTCAGTAAAAGTGTCTAAGGTGCCAGTCTAAGGTAATCACCTGGGCTCAGAGTGTAGCTGGAGAGACTCAGATGTCCCCATTGGGAAATTTGTCCCATTTTTAGACAAATGTCTATAACAGTGAATGAGTTTCCCTCTCACTCTCCCCCTCCCATAGGCAGAGTCCTCCACCAAAATGAAGTTTCAACTACAGAGAGCCTGACACTGGGAGAGAGCAATCTCACCCCACACAAATTGCTTGCCCAAGGTCACACAAGCAGCTCATTGCAAAGACCCAAAATTCGAGTTTAGCTCAGGCATTCCTTCGTCACTGTTCCCTGGCAACGAGACAGGACCCAGAGCTTGCATTTCCCCCTGCAGCCTGTGCATGCACAGCTAGAGAGACCCACGCAGCCTGTGACAAGCCTTGCAGTACACAGACAAGCCAGAGAAAGATAAGGGCAGGTCACAGAACATATCTATAATTGCTTCGAGGGAAAAAAAAAAAAAAAGTTAAAAAAAAAAAAAAAAAGTTGGTTCATCTAAATCTTTCACAGCTGTCAGTACAGCAGCTAGATTTTATTTTAGGTCCATCCTGCCAACAAGTATCATTTTGATTTCTCTGAGCAGAATGAAGATAATTAAGCTTCCAAAAAGCCAGTATTTGGTAAAAATAGCCATGGCTTTACTTAGCAGCATACAGTATTTTAAAAGAAATTCTTCAGCTTCCATCTTCCAGCCAAGGGGCACTTTTCCCATCTTTTTCTACCTGAGTTACAGGCTTTTCTCTATTTTGAGATCACTAGAGAAAAGCAAAGGACAGGGAGCTAAGGGTTGTCCAACAGCTTTCAAGATGTACTGAGGAAGTAAGGGTTACTGTCTCTCTCCATGCCAGTACCAGAATATACTGCACTGCCTGTGTCTCTTGGACAGTTTGACACAGTTCTAGTCCCACTGAACCACTTCTGATTTACACCAGCACTAAAAAGGGAGGGGGAGAGGGAAGTCAGACATCGTAAATCTTTTCTCTGAATGACATTTTGAAGGGCTCGTACATCACGTTGAAACTAAGGTTTAGAATCACAATACAGATGACCTGAAGAATGGCTTCTATGCCCCAAAGCCTCTTCTCCTTCCCTCAGATATCATTTGCTATAGTAGAAGACATTAACTCTTCCTGCAAAGCTGGTATCAATGGACTCACAAAGGCATTTAGAAGCCAGAGTGCCATTGACTGAAAGGCTAACACCTCCAGGATATTCACTTAATACAGCCAGCTAATGTCAAAGGGACAATATTTCCATGAGTTATGCAGTGATTTAACAGCCTGTTTTTCTTTGAGCTACAAGGGAATAAAGTTTCTAAATCATTTGTGAAAGCATCAGCCTTTTTTGTTTATTATTTATACTGCATGAAAGCAGCAAGTTGGCAGTCCATGATCTGGCCCTGCAAAGACACAGCTGTGGGCATGAAGAGTGATGTTCATTGTCACCCACCCTGAGGCTCTGCCAGGGTCCCTGAGCAAGGGACAAGACAAAGCTGTGCTTTACTCAGTGCAGGATATCCCCAGCTCCCATTGTGTTGGAGGCAGAGTGATAAAACAGGTGTAATTCCTGCTTGCCCTAGCACATGCTTTTTCATACTGTATCAGGTTTTCTGCCCATTTACCACAAACACCTTCCCTGCTGCTCATACTGAGCAGAAAGTGAAGGCAACACCTCAGCTAAGTGGATTCTCCTGATCTGCATTTCCCAGCTTGAGACACTTGTGTGAGTCCCACTGGGCTGCAGCAAAGATGTTGAGCACCCCACTCAGAATCACACTCAGCAGCACTGTTACACCTCAGGTCTGAATATGCTTTGGGGCAGAATTCAGAGCCTTCTTTACGCTGAGCCTTTGGCCTCCAGACAGGTCATATGGATATTATTATGGAAGAACAGAAGTGGGCAGAACCTCTTTCAACAGAACACAACAAAAAGCAGTGCAGCAATAATGTCCCATTTTAATGAGTTAATGGGGGAGAAGGAGCTTCCAGTCTGGTAATCCTATCAATGGCAGGATCTCTGTCATCTAGGATTACAATCCATAGCAAAGGGCTGAGCATCTAAGCAAATTGTCTGAGATTCCCATCATGGCCTTTGAAGTCTAGTCAACAGAGTTTAGGGTGCAACTCATCTAGTCAAACCTTGGCTGCACTGATGAGAGTCTGTATTTGAATAGCTCTATTTCCATTATAAAGGGATCCTAGGCTTACTTAGATTTATATTCTATCAGCACTGCAGCATTTCAGACAATTCCCAACCAAGTGTTGCAAACAGCTAAAGATTGATTTATTACTTTGTAAAGAAAAGAATTAGACTTTTCCAGCTAGAGCAGTCCAGTATACTATCAAGGTGAAGAAAATGTAATGTTAAGTCCTCAACCACAGCAGACCTCAGCTACATAAGCACAAATGGCTTAAAAGCCAGGAAAACCCACCAGCTCACAAACAGCACACCACAAGCACCAGACAGCACAGCAATATATTCCCACACAAGCACTCAAACTTGTGGGGTTGAAATGAGGCTGGAAGTATCCATTATCCCTGACTCAGACAGGAGGCTGACACACTATACCTGACCAGATGTCACATGCACACTCAGGGGTTTTATCAAGTGATGGTGATAAAACCACTGATCTGCTGGTGACAACTTTATTGGTCCTTTAAATTGCATTAGCCATTACCCTACTGAAATATAAAAGCTAATAGTTTTAGCTCCAACACAACACAGCATGATATGGTAATTCAGAGACTGAAAGCATAACTAATTATAGACTGAATTTTGCAGCAGATACGTTGGCTTGAGACAGTATTTCAAGGCAGGTGTGGGCACTTACAAAGTACTTCCAGAAACCCGAACAAAGAGTTTTGCAGAGGATTATAAAACTAAGTCTTTGAAGAGCAGAAGTAGCATGTTAGCTGTGTCCTGTCCTCAAACCATATTACTACCTTGTCACTTACTTAGCAATGGATTAAAGTGCTTTGTCCTGGAATCCTATTAGGGGCTCACAACAACGCAACACAAATTCTGTGTCTTGGAGGTGCAGTGGTGCAGCTCTGTCCTACTTGTAGCATTGGCAGAGGTGGCAGGAAAAATGGTTTAAAAACTACAGTGAAGTTAGATTAGCTCAGCACAATTATTAAAGCATGTGGCATGCCACATGTTTTCCTGACACATTTTCTTGTTACTAATAACCTCTGTTTTCAAAGCTAAAAAATACACACACATCTGAAAGTTTTAATAATGCCAGGAGAGAGCAGTGAGGGTAACTTGTACATGTTCACCAAGGCTGGGTTGTGTCTTTGGATACAAGCTCCATCCATTTTCCCAGTCAGCTGCCCTGCTCTAGTGGGGGACTAAGGCTTAGAAACACCACTTCATCCTCTGCCTTTTCTCTTAGGTGTAAATTGCCTCCTTTTTCCCCTCATTCCATAAGTTCCCACCCCACTCACTCCTACACAGAGTAGAATGAGAAAACACTGGAAAAGCTGTCTTTAATCCCTAAGTCTAACCTGTGTCAGACCCCTCTGTGTGGTTGCACAGAACCAGGATACAATCTTGTCCTGAGCTGTTACAAGGATTTAGAGATGTGCATCAATACTGATTGGCCAGAATGCTTCTGGTGTCTTGCCCTGGCCCCAGGGAGGCAGACTTAAGCCTCAGCCCAGACTGCAAGGCAAGGCTGGCACAGAAATGCACCTACAGAACCACCAGTGCCTGGGCAAATACGAATTAGAGCCAGCTAACTCACACCTTGTAAGATGCCCTCAAAGCTTGCGGTTTTATGGTTAAGAGCAAGTCTGAGGTTCCTCAATTCCCTTTGACCAAAAAATAAATCTCTGAACACAGCCCGTGTGCCCACACACAGGGATGTAGATCCATTTGAGCTGCCCTTTAGAACTTTGCAGCTGCTCCTCCAGAGATGCAGAGGTGGCCTTCTGGTCCTGGGTCACTGTTGGAATTCAGAACATCCCTCTGGCTGAACCCCTGCCAGGTGGCTCAGAGACCCTGGCACAGAGCCCAAGATGCCTGTGACTTTGATTATGACCCATGGAAAAAGTTACCAACCTTATATGAAGGTCAGCAGGCCATGAAAGTCTAAGTAGAATAGAATAATAATTAGTTTGTCATGGGGTGGAAAAATAGATTTTTGGGGTTTTTAGAATGGGGCTCGGGGTCCCAAGATGGAGGGATCTGGGCGTGTCCAGCCTTTCTCCTTCTTCTTCTTCCTGGCCTCCATCTTCTGGGTGATGTTGGCACTCTTAGATTGGCTTAGAGTAGAAGCTCACTGTGTAACATAGGTGATATTGGAAAGTAATGATAAATATTGTACATTGGAAAGTAATTATAAATATTGTACATGTAGTTTTTAGTATAAAAAGATAACACCACACAAGGGCAGGCAGAGCACCTCTGACTGTCCTGCTGGGTGGACCTCAGCAGGGTAGGGGAAAGAATATTATAGATAAGGAGCAATAAACAACCTTGAGAACAAGAAATTAAGAGTTCTGACTCCTTCTTCGATCTCCAGGCTGCGAAAAAGAGACTTTCTAACACATCTCAGGGTCATTCTGACCAGCTAAAGTCCCAAGAGGTCACAACCACCTGACAAAAGTGAGTGGAGACCTTGGATATCTTAAGTCATCTCAAGAGGATCTGGATGCCTCTGACCAGGTTGCTGACTCCCACTCACTGCACATCAATTACACCATCAGTGTGGTCCAGTTCTTCCTACAGAAGTTGTCTCCTGCTTGGAGCATCTCTCAGCTCCACTGTGTAAATCCCCACTGCTGGTGGTAACATGAAGCTGTGCTGCACATGCAGATATCCTGATGGGGTGTCTGGAACTGTGAGCTGCCTCTTAGGAGACATGGATCCCAGTCTCAGTGACTTAAAGGGATCTCTAACAACCAATCTTTCCATTTTCTTTAAATTTTTGTATTCTGCAGAAGAAGATACACTTTGAGGTTGACCTAACATGCATTTTTTCCCCCCTAGTTGTTTACCCTCTCTTTAAATATCATTAAATCTAATGCAAACCAGCGGTGTGTCCAGGTGGTCCAAGATGTTTTTGCTTACAGAACTGTCCAAATCAATCCATACATTGCAGCAGCTGTACAGCAAGTGCCTCTGCAGTGGGCTGGCAGCTCACCTGACCATGCACACCCAGAGTCAGGGGCACATCCACCTACAAAGCCAAATCAGGCCCTTCTTCCAAGGATGCCTCAAGAGGAACAGAAGGGTGAAGTCCTTCACATCTGAGCATGTCAATTCCTCCAAAAGAGGGTAAACTTTTTCCTCTACTAAAGAAAAACAGCACCTTTCCTATGGCAAAGTGGTGCATCTTTCTGGCTGTCACTAGAACATGCATCTTACCAAGGTTACCTATGAATCCTGACTCCTTTAAGAGTTTCTATATAAAAACCCTGCTTAAAATTACTGAAGAAATATTATTCTGCATTCCTTGTTTGCACTGCTGGTATTATCTCTCTGATTCATATTTGCCAAGAAAGATTAAAAAAAAAAGCCCCCAAGAGTCATGTCAATCCTGATGGTGTTTTCTATCTGCAGACACTCTGATTACTATTTAATTTTAGCCAGAAAATAGTTTATACAGTACCTTTCTCAGTATCATTGTGTAAGAGTCAAAGCAGACAATCTTTTGTAACTTGGCTGTCTGCCATGACAACTTTCCTGATCCAGTTTCCATTTATTAATATTTATTGTTGCAGTTTTTTAGCCTTTTCACAGCAAAATATAGTGTTACAAAGAGATTGAAAGTGTCACAGGACACAAAGGCAACATTATGAAGTTCAAAACGTCTCTAAATTTCCAAGCAGAATTCTGTTTTGTACATAGCACAAAACTGATGTAGTTGCATTTCTCAAGTAATAACATCAGTACCTAAAGTCCCAAGTGTCATCTTTTTATTTCAGCTGTAGAATATTGTTTGTAGAGGTTCTAAAGAAGACTATCTGGGGATAAACTTTTCCTCTGTTTGTCTGATTATATAAACTTCAAATAGGCTGGACCTAGCTGAAACATCAAGGTCTGCTGATCAGTGTTGTTGAGCTTTTTCTCTACTTTTTAAAATGCACATTCTTTATGTCAACGAAATTTCTTCTCTTTCTAATTATTCACTGAGCCATCATCTTTCAATGCAAGTACCCACACACCAGACTAGCCAGGTTCCTTGTAAACTAGAGGCATGATGAAGTCTGAGGACACATTTGGGATAGATGACATCTTTATGACCAGTGAATAATGGAGTAACCAATCAGACACTCAATTGTCTAAATTATCCATAAAGCCAAACTGCATTGCTGCACTGATGCTGAGCCTGGTGCTCCAGGAAGAAATGCTAGAAATGAAACAGTGCTGCAAGTGCAGTTTGTGTTTCTGTAGGATCATACCTCTACCAAAACCTGCCAGAAGAGATCAGGAACTGCACCTTGACATTGCCAAGGTTGGACCCATCTCTTTTGGATTTAACCCAGATCCCTACATTCCCTTCATGGTGAATTGAAAGGGAAGTGGATACTTAAAGCCACAATCTGTCCAGTTTCAGTTACTTTCTCCAGTTCAGCACCCCAGACATAGCAATTTTCCTTTTAGGGTTTTCATTGGAAAGCAGATGACCAGATCACATTAATTCAACCCTGTGAACAACTTCACTACACAGAGTCGAGTGATGTTACATTGTCTGAAAAAGCAATTGCAGGGAAAAAAATCCCTTTTATTTTTTCCCCCTTGAAACAAGTTCTGAGGACCTTTCCCTATGCCATGGGCTTGACATCTTGTGTTTCATGCTCATGAGGTGTCTGGTTGCAAGGATGGCTAGCAAAGGTAATTCACACCATAAGTTTAGAGGTGGAAAACTTGCTCCTGGAATGAGTTTTTAGAGGTGGGCAATGGCTGGGTTGATCTTGTAACATGAATAAATAATAAAAATCTGTGACAATCATGCAGTAAAATTCAGGACAGGAGTTCATGACTAAATGTGATGTTTATTGTTTACTCAAAGTTATAATTCTGTTTAAAAATTAAAGTCTATCTCATTAGCTGGTAAATCACATTTCATTTCCACCTAATTTATGAGTCCTGAGGTGTTTGGACAGGGCTTAATGTGACCAAAAAAATGCAGTATGCAACATCCTTTCATTTGCTTTTGGTGTGGTACATGAAATAGTCTCTTTATTTTAGAAAGCCTCTTCTTCATGAATCAACATCATTAGCAATCAAAGAAACAGCTATGAGCATTAAATGCAAATGTTTGAACTTCTATAATTTGCATATCATTAATAAGCAGGCTGGCAGTGTATGGTCATAAAGTTGACTTTGAAAGTTCTCACTGCTGTTATAGACTGAGTCATGGTAGCAATAGGGAGAGCCTCAATTCCAGCTAATTAATGGTTTTAGGGAGCCAGGAGTCCCATCTCCCATGGCGAGTGGCAGCCTGGGGCTCCCTCATTGTGGAATGAACCTCTGCTCACACAAGTCTTCCTTGGTAAGGAGGCAGAGTTTGAATCCAGCCCAGCAAGATCTCCCTTGTTTTTGGCTTTATGTTCATCTTTGTACATGGGCCAGTTACCTTTATTTCTCCTCTTTCTCATTATTGAATAAATAGTCTGCCAAAACACCTGGCACACTGGAGATGGCAAAGTGGTCCTGCAAAAAGGACATTGACCCCTTTTACAAAACTATGAATATTCTGAGAAGTGAAGGAGACTGCCCAGGGGCATACAGAAAATACATGCCAGTACTCGAAAACAGGTCCTCAAAATTCAAGTCTGGTATCCAGAAGCTTAAAAAACAAGGAGTAAGACTGAGGAGCTGTCATTGAATTATTGGTATATTTCCTTGGGGAAGCCAAAGTAAAATACCTCAAAGAATGCAGAGACAGAGGCAAAAAAAATCAAGCATCAGATCACATAAATCTGGTTACCTTGGCTAGTCAGGTTTCCTATTCTAAACTTCATGATCTGGATGGTTATTTTCCTCATCTCAGTGAGTTGCAATAATCAGCAGCCTGATAAGAACTAAACTGACACTGGGGAAAAATAACTCTGATCTCTTTGATTAAAAATAGCCATTAATGAAGCAGTGAAAGGCTTCAGCAGGTGGGAAGGGCTGGTGACCCAGAGAGCACAGAGAAGGCCAAGGGAGAGAAGAGCAGAGCAGCCTCTCCCTGCTCTCCGGGCAGGTGCAGCACGGACACGGCTGAGGCTCGCAGGCAGGCAGGCAATAACTCTGCCAGATATTGCAATCTATAGCTCACTGACCCCAAATGATTACTGCACTCCTCTCAT